>NC_050478.2:79345112-79656215 GCF_012460135.2 Molothrus ater
CCCATGCCCACCAACAAACCAATCAGATCACACTACAGTATGGTATGATTTTGGTAGCCTTTTGGGGCTTGGTGCTAAATATAGGCAATATGAAAAACAGTAGAAAAAAACCACATAAGCAAAACTCAAATGAATTCACAGTAAGGAGTTCATTGGGTAAATATGAAAAAGTCCCTAGAACATCATGCACAGGAGGAAAAAGAAGTTAAGAAACAAAAGGTAGTGATGGAGAAGACAGTGGGGATTAAGTGAGCGGGCTAGAGACTGACTTTGCCCACAGCTGTAAGTGCAGTCACTTGTAATACTGTCAGACAGTAAAACTTCTGACAGTGTTACAAGTGCTGTACATTCTGCAGTATTACAAATGCTGTACATTTTCCCTTTGTAGGTGGAGCAGAGTTTGTAAAAGAATTATCTGTGTTGATTGTTTAGGGCTGTGGTTCACAGGCTGTCAAAGCAAAAATCTCAGTTGTGGTGGTAGCTACTAACTGCTAAAGCTAAGTGAATTTTTGTGGCATTGCATGCACCCTCTTGGGAAGGGCACTTACTATGCCACCTCATACACAAGCTGGTTTTCTGACCCTGATGTGGATCAACCAACATTTGTGTTAAGTCAGAAGACGATCCCATGAAGGGAGTGTACATGGAGTTTTGTGTTTCTGCAGAGCAGGAGACCGTATCTCTGAGTTCAGGAAGATCTATTTCAGAGTCCTAAGGTGTCATTTAAAAGTTTGATATCTTGCAGTGTTTTGAAGATCACTATTCATGTGAATTTTAAAAACTGCTAGCACCCTTTTCAGTAAGAGTACATCTTTTCTAAAGAGACTGCAGGTTATACCACCTACTTCACCCCCACAGATTGTGGGAAAACTCTGATGACTTTTGCTGGTCTTGCCTCTGTAATTACTTGTGGCACTTTGACCCTGGCCGGATGCCAGGCACTCACAAAAGCTGCTCACTCACCTTCCCCTGCTACAACTGGATAGAGGAGAGAATTTATTGAAGGTTTCATGAATTAAGATAAGGAGTGGGAGAAAACACTCCAAGGACAAAACAGGCTTGATGTAAAGGTACAAAGTGAATTTATTACCAACTAAATCAGAGCAGGATCATGAGAAGTAAAATAAGCCCTTTAAAAGCCTTTAAAAACACCTTTTCTTCCCCCAACCCCTCCCTCCTTCCCACCGACAGGGCAGGGAGGGAGGGCGTGGGGGTTTTGATCAGTTCATCACCTGAGATTTGCTTTCATATCTCAGGGAGAGGAGTCCTTCCCGTGTTAGGCTGTGGGATCACTCCCATGGGAGACGGGTCTCTGTGAACTTCTCCGATGTGGTTCCAATCTCATGAGCAGCAGTCCTCCCAAAACTGCTGCAATATGGGTCACACTTCTGCAGGGTGCAGTCCTCCAAGGACAGGCTGCTCCAGCCTGGAAGCAGGGACCCCTCTCTCTGGATCACACCCCCCTCTCAGCATCCACTGCTCCAGCATGGGCACCTCCCCATGTTCTCATCACCTCCTTTTCTCTGGCTGGATATAAAACTGCGCCCCAAACTTTGTTTTGCTTTTCATCTCAAATATGTTATCACAGAGGTATTACCACCATCTCTAACTGGCCCAGCCTTGGCCAGCAGCATCTCCATCAGGGATTGGCTCTGCCAGACATGGTGGAAGCTTCCAGCAGCTTCTCACAAAAGGACCTCTGTGGCCCCCTCACTACCAAGAACCATGCAAAACTGAAACATTACTGCCGTATAAAGATAGCCCAAGTTCATTAGCAGGAAATACGTCAAATTAATAAAATTTACAGAGTCAGGTGTTTTGCTGGGACAGAGCCCTTGTTGTAATTCTGAGGTATATGAAAATGAGACTTACTCAGAGCTGTGGTGAAAAAAGGGAGAAAGATGATGTGAACAGAAGGATGGGGAGGGAACTTATGGTGGCCACCTGATCCGAAACAGAGATCCCTGGTGCAGATGGTCATGTACCTGAAAGAAAAAAATGGGCAGAGGGGTCTATCACTTCTTGGATGTTGTCCTTTAACTGCTGGTATCAACAACTTACTTTTTCATCTTATTGTAGTAGTGCCTCACTGAGATGTGTATGCATGCAAGTTTACTCTGAGGTAATGCTGAAAAGCTAGTAGCAAGTAGCTAGTAACAAGTTTTTGTGACCAAAACATATGAGAAATATTTTACTCCCAAAGACACTGCTTCTTCTTAGTGACCCTTTACGAGTGCTGCCAGCAACCTGAACATGGGAGCAGTATATTCATGTTGGTGGAAGAAGAAAGGACGAGGAACTCCCTTGTAACTCCCTTATTGTTTTTTGTTTGTTTGCTTTTGCCCCAGAGAATCTGCTGTGGCCTCTTTCTCCTTGTTTTCAGAAGCAGCCTATTTATTTCTTTTTTTTTTCCGTTATGTTTACATATTTTTAGGGAAGGACAGTTGAAAATAGCTTCTCTAAGGTGTAATATGCATCACTACATTTTCTGATTTTTAATTTTTCTTTTTCAAGTAAGAGATCATTATCTACAGCTGCATGATAGAGCCCATAAAAGGACCTTGAGCCTGAACCATTATTTAGAAGGAATAGAAAAAACAAATAAATGAATAGAAATGAAAGGCTTTTGATGCAAGAATGGCAAAACTAGATGAAATATTTCTTACTGTGCCATGAAGACTCTGAATGCTGTGTACTTTCTGTGGATAGTTCTGTGGGATGCTTCCAAGAGACTGGGACTCAGGCACAAATAATGACTGAACTGTTTGTGTAGAAAACTCTTCTTTGAATAAATGATCAATGGGTCTTAATTGTTTCTTTGTTTGAATCTGTAGAGTACTTTGGCCTTCCAGGAATAGGAATGAACTCTCATTTGACCAGGAAGAAGAAACTGAAAGTATTTGTGACAGAGGGAAAAGACATTGCTTTAACTGGTGTATGCATTTTCTTCATTAGATCTAGTTTTTCTAAACCAGTCACAACTGAGAATATCTATCAAGTAAGTCAGTGACTGCTCATCTCTGTACATAATCTTGTTTAAAATTTGTTTTTATGATGGGGTATTTGCTCTTGGCAAATGGCAATTTGACAGCTCTTGACACGGAGGAATGAGTAAAAGGACACACAGGTGGGTTAAATGAACCAGGACAAAAAGGGAGGGGGATGGAAATAAAGATATTATCTTGTGGCAGCAACTTTTTCATTGGTATGAGAAAAAGGGTACAGAGGAAGAAAATTTAAGACAATCTGTAATGGCAGAGTAATTAGTCAATACCTAAATATTAAGGTGTTAAATTTCAAAAAATTCTAGCAAATTAATTTGAAAAACAAAAATTATTTTACTTTTGAGAGTGCATATGTAAATGTATATAACTAAGTTTTTACTGGTGAAAGACCCCTTGTATTGTCTCTTTTACAGGAAGTAAATTTTAATATGATGGATATAGGTCGAGATGGCTTATTAAAAAGTGTTGAGCAGTTGATATCAGAAATATTCATTCCAGCCTTACAGACTATGGACCGTGGCTGGGTTGAACCTCAGCAAGTTCCCAATATTAAGCAGGACTTCCTTCGTGCCCTTGAAGGATTTGTTAGTGTCCTATCAGGAACTCAGCAAAGTCTGTTGGAAAAGGTAGTATGTTCATGTGGGAAATAGAAAGTGAGTTAGCTATAGAATGTCTCTAGCTCTGGACCTTTTGAATTAACTGCTGCTGTAGATTACTCATAAAATTTGCTTTTGTTAAATTGGAGGATAATCCAACACTTCTGTTCATTGTCATCAGTAACTCATTATGCTTCAATCTGTAGTTTCAATAGTTCTGTAGGTGCTTCTGTTCTTGTTTATTCTGGGGCCAGTTCTTTAGAACTATTAACTTCTTGACTCCCCAATGGCTGTGGTCACTCTTAAATGTTGAATAATTAATGTATGACAAACTGTTAGTTTCTACTCAGCTTTTGTGAAGGAAAAGGCATGAGAGCACAGCTGCCTGGTTGGTGAATTCTTCAGATTCTGGATTCTAGAATTTCCCACTTCTGGCTCGAGTTTAATTTAGAAATATAAATATATTTATCTATATAACAAGTGAGATACCCCAAGGAGGGCAATGAGTTAAAGTTCCTAGGTTATTTGTCATGAACATTCAGCATTTAATTTTTATTAAACTTTTATTTTAGGTCAGCCTGAAGAAATGTGAAACATATGACCTTAAAACTCTAAGAGGACCTTCAGATTACTTGATGGCTGCTGACAGCATGGAGATTCTTGAAAAAATAGAAGTCTGCATGAGAGAATGGACCAAACAAATTGAACAGGTGATACATGGGACAAATGTGAAATATAACCTCTGCATCTTGGCAGACGAGTTTAATCCTGTTGTTGTTACAGCTGCCTTTCTATAAATTTGGATGAGTTCAATCTCTTTATTTTAAAGTACTACTGGTATATTTTTTGTGCTTTTACTTCTCAATGGAAATATTACTGAGAGCTTTTTCCATCTGCTTGTTAATATGGGATACACACTTTGGGAAGCTTAGTCCCCTGTCTTTGACAATTACCTGTTAATAAACTACAAAGCAGTTAGTAGTTTCCATGGATTTAATGAAAACAAAAAGAACACAGTAATTGAGTGAACCCTGTTTTCAGTGGTCACATTTGTACTTTGAAACATGCTTCGCAGGTGATTTGCAGAAAATGTAACTGTCTGTAACAGCGCTCTTGGAACAGAAGCAACAGAATCTCTTTAAGTTGGAAACGAAAGGACCAAGCAAAATCAAATTTCTTATATGAGGTGGAGGCTAAGTTAAGTAATTTATCAGGCGAGGTTAATACCACTTGTAAAAGAAGAATCAATCCATGCTACCTCTGCAGATAAAAAATATGAGCATCACTCACATTACTTTATGATAAAAGTTTCTTGCAGAAAATGACCAGTTGAGAAAAGAAGCAGATGACCTTGGACCACGAGCAGAGCTTGATTATTGGAAAAAGAAATTGTCAAAATTCCACTACCTTATGGAGCAGCTGAAGAGCCCAGATGTGAAGGCAGTGCTTGGAGTACTCACTGCTGCTAAATCCAAACTGCTGAAGGTTTTTATTTTAAATTATGAGAGATATAAATACTAGAAATGCTCTGTATACCCTAGCTCATTTTGATAATGTATGTAACAGTGCTGGTGGGGAAAACATTGAAACATCTCTGGCTTTTGTTTTCCTTCTCTATTCCTTAGCCTGAGTAGATAAAGTTTAAATCTAGTTCAATTTATTGAGAAAGACTGGGAATCCCCTCAGGCTAAAGGCTGATAATGTACTTCATCCACATGGCTCAAGAGGAATAAATAATTTAATATTTAAAAAGTTAATTATTAAATCAGAATATTGAAATAATGAACTGGATATTTAATGACAAAAAAATTAATCTCCCCATTTTAAGCCTCATTTTTATGTTGTTACAGTGCCTGTCAAAATTGTTTGTGGAATCATAACTTCTTACATTGACATAACAAATTTAAAGTCCCATCACCAACAGAAAATAAGTAAATAAAAAAATCTTGTCTCATCAAAATGACATGTGGAACAAATCCATAATTATACATCCATAACTCATATATCTTACAGCAACTTGACTGCACACTACCATTGACTATTTAGCTGAGTGGCGTAAATCAGCTGTCTGATCACAGCCAAGTTACTGAACCAAGACAAGGACCCCTTCTTGGGTGAACAAGTATAATTCTGAAATAAAAGATCTGTGCTTTCAAATGCATTTAGAAGCTAATGACAAACCAAAATGATCTCAAAACATTTTTTCCCAAATGCATACTTTTATTTTTTTTCAACTTTCTGTTCTTAGAAGTGGCGAGCGTTGGATATTCGCATCACAGACGCAGCAAACGAAGCTAAAGATAATGTGAAGTATCTGTATTCTCTGGAAAAATACTATGACCCATTATACAATAGTGATCCTGTAAGCAGAACTTTTGAATTCTCAACATACATGTATTGAGACAAGCAACATGAATATATTCTGTAAGATGAGTTTGGAAATGAAACAAAAAATTTTACAAATGCAACTCCAGTTTGAGATTTTGTGCAGTTGTCGTAAAAGCTGATTAATGGGAGTTTCTGGCTACAAAATAAAGTACTTATTATTTTCACACCATAATATCTGTAAAGCTCTAGTTATGATGAGCAGACTGGATTCTGTGCTATGGGAGAAAGTGAATTCCTTAAGATTAAAAATAAAGAAAAGTAAACCTAATGCTATGATAAAGACAAACTTTTATATTTATTTTGGTGGCCAAGTACTGGTTAGACTAACATTTATAGGGAAATTTTCAGCTTCTTGGGTTGGGAGAAGATAAATAGGATTATGTAAATATTAAGACAAAATTATAAATCACCTTCTCATACTATATAATGAGAATGTGTAGGATCGTGCAAGCATAAGATGCAATAAACAAAACCAGCCACCCTAAAGTACAGGACTGGAGGAGTCTTCTTGTCCCATTATCTGCTAAAATAGGTGGCAAATAATTGATTTTATTAAAACTGGTTTTGAAACTGGCTGTGTATGTGTCTTGCTAGTTAAAGAAATATAACTGGTAGCCATGAAGACTCAAAACTTGGACCTATCCTGGCTTCCTCTCTCTCCTCTGAAACTTCTTCCAAAACCAAATTGTTTCCAAAGGGTGCTCTGGGCAACCATGTTTGTTTCCGTTTACTGGGTGATATTAGAACAGCGTGTTCTTTCAGTGTTTGCAATCTGCTATTTGAGTTTCTCTATTGAAAAGTTATTGGGTTATGATACCCATAAAAACAGAAAAAAGCTTGGTGAAGGGGTTATCTTTACATGCAAGCTTATATCAGGTTTAGCAACAGAGCATATAAACATATTTTTTGTGGAAAAAGTTCTTTTGCAGAGGGCTTTACTTCTACCAAATCTCACTTGCTGATCTGAATTTTTTCAGCCAAGACTCCAGTGAAAATTTTTCCCCGAAATTAAATTGTAGAGCTTGGGGAATGATGTAGAACAGGCAGCTCTGCAGGAGAGGCCCATGTAGACAGGGACAGAACCATTCCAAAGACCATGTTCATTATTCTCCTGCATTCACTAATTATGGGTTATGATAATGGGGGGTAATAGAGGTACTGAGCAGACTTCAAACTGTGTGTTTCTTTCCAGGTGTCCATGCTGGATGCTATTCCAGGACTCATAAATGCAATTAAAATGATTCAGAGTATCTCTCAGTATTACAACACTTCTGAAAAGATCTCCTCACTGTTTGTGAAGGTTGGTGCTCAGCAGGAAAAGAAATATTCCCAAATTTTTTTCTGTGTTGTTGCTTGAGTACAAGAGAAAACACAAAGGAACCAAGCAATTGGGGAGACAGCACTTCAGTCACTTTAATGCTGCTTTTTGAACATATAAAGAATTGGAAATAGTGATAAACTACTTCAAATTCAGGACTTTTTTGTCCTAAATTTAGGACAATTTAGTTTATGAATTTTTTTTTACAAGTTTTGCCTGTTATCAATGGGATTTTTTTGTAGAACCAAGCATGTTAAATTCATATTGCCCTTAAACCCCCACATGTTTGCAAAAAGAAGAAAATGGATAGAAAGGACAACCTATTCTTTACTATTTATACTCTCATGGGCTCTTGATTTTACCTTAGCTTGAAGACCAGACAAAGACTTATGACTTTATAGCCTTCAATGCTATCTCAAGGTTGGTACAAGATGTGTAGGCTTAGCAGGAGCACAGTTAACCAACCACATTTTTATGTCACGTTCTGGAGGCCTGGGTGTTGCAAGGAAGACAGTCTACCGATGTGCCTGGTATTTGGTATCCCTGTTTGTCAGGCTTTAGGTCAGCAGACTCAGAGGAATGGGAGAGAGAGAATGGCAAGACCTGCTTTATCTTGGAATGCTGCTTTTTTCACAAAGTTAAAACTGCTTTTAGGTGACCAATCAGATGATCACAGCGTGTAAATCTTACATAGCAAATGACGGCACAGCTACCATCTGGGATCAACCACAGGAGAGAGTTGTGGAAAAGCTACAAGCAGCTATTAGACTTAAACAGGTAGGTGGGAAGAACATATAGGAAACAGACTATAAGGTGATATTTAGGAGGGCAGGAATAGGAAAATTTTATGAGGGAAAGCACTGTTATGGTGAAGAAAAAATGAGTTAACTGAAAAATATCCACTGGAGCTGGAATGTTTATGCTAGAGATAACAAGGAATTTGGTCTGTTGATCTTCTGGAAACAGAATTTTGATGCTTAGTCTATCTTAACTGTGCTTATAAGAGAATTGCTTGGATTTTCATGCCTTTGTTTCTCTATGTAGTGTCTTCTCACTTGATGTGGAGAGTTATGAAATAGAAATTAAAACAAGGAGAGTTACTAAACTGAGTATATTCCAAAGATGTGTGGACAAGCTATACATTTAGAAAGGGGAATTTAGTGAACTGAGATGAATCCAGCTGTTCAGTTGACCTAGACCTGTAAGAAAGACAGCCTTTGTTTTTTTTTTTTTTTTTTGAATACACTTCTGTGATAATTTTTTAGTTTTATTTTTCTTTGTTCTTTTTTTCCCCTAAAGCATAGTATTATAGGATAGTTTGGCTTGGAAGGGTCTTCAGCAGGTATCTAGTTCAACCTTCTGCTCAAAGCCAAAGCAAGGGCAGTATGAGATCAAACTTGGTTTCCCAATCCTTTATCCAGTCGTGTCTTGAAGTTCTCCAAGGATGGAGAGATTGCACAGCCTTTTTGGGCATCCTTTTTCACTGTTTGACTGTCCTTGGGATGAAAGATTCTCTCCTTATATCCAGTCAGAACCTCACCCATTTCAATTTCTGCCCTTTGCTTCTTGGCTTTCTGTCCATGTGTAACTGTAAAGAAGAGCCTGTCTGTCTTTTGTAATATCCCTGTACATACTGGGAGCTTCATATAGGCTTTCTGCATTATTTTTATTCATTCCCAATATGTACTGGCAGGACTACAGCTTCATCCTAATACCTCCTGAAGCAACAAATCTTGCCTAGTTCTAGCATAAATTAGTATAAATTTGTATGACATCTTACCATCAGCAATGAACACTAAACTTGTCTTTTTCTATCAAATTGTCCAGTTGCTGCATGAAAATATGTAGAAAAATGAGGTATTGATTTGAGTCTTATAAGTTCCAGAAACTTTCAGAAATTCAATAGATTAAAATATAAAATTTGAATCAGGAATAACATAGCAAAATCTAGACCCTTTGTATTGATACCTCCAAGTGAGGATATGCATACATAAATGTGATAAAAAGAATTAACATTTTATTATAAAGAGAGCCACTATTGAAAGAAACCATTTCAAGCACATCTGTTGACTATGTACTTTGACTTTGGGAAGAATTTAGCAAGTTTGGAGTAAGGTTTGTGCCTTGTTATGAATTCAGGATGAAAAGTGGATGCTGTTATGGAGCAGCATTAAAACTTCAGGATGTAATTTGTTCTTGAAAGGGATTTTTGAACCTTGATTACTCAGTAAAACTGCTCAGCATGCAAACATTTTCAATCTCTAGAAACTGGGCTGTCATCTTGGTTATTCAGTAAACACATCAAACCCTGCTATGAAATGGAGGGAACAGAATTTCATGATAGCTAAGGATATATACAAATACATACATGTGCAGTTTGGTCATTTGATGAAGTGTTTAATCCTGTAATAACATTGATAGGTTAGTTTTCAGAGGCAAATTCTGTTATTCTCTTTATAGTGTTCATGATTGTTTATTGATGAAACTCCTACTTGCAATCAGATTAGGATAATACCTGTGTAAATTTTGTTCTAGCTAAAGATAGTACCTTTTGTTATACCCTTGACATTCTTTAAAATTCCTTGTTTTAAGGAGTATCAAAATTGCTTCCACAAGATAAAAGAGAATTTGGAAGAAAATCCAACTGAAAGACAATTTGATTTTAGTGAGATGTATATATTTGGAAAATTTGAAGCCTTTCATCGTCGTCTAGTAAAGATAATAGATGTTTTCAATACTATGAGAACCTACTCAGTTCTACAGGAATCTAAGATAGAGGGACTGGAAGGAATGATCACAAAATATCAGGTACACATTAGATTTTATATATTGGGTCAGTCTAACTTGAACCTTTATGAGAAAATATGAAAATTAGGGAAGTGTTTATTGAGAGAAATTAACTCTTTAATTGTGCTAAAATTACTAGATAATAGCAATGTAAATATGTGATTACTGGGGAAATGAGCAAACAAGATGAAAGAAAAGGTGCCAGTGGTCATGTGAAAGAAGTATGCTAAAATCAAAGCTGATTGAAAAAAAGCAACAAAGTGGAGTGACTTTGTAACAGGAGTAATGGGAGCACGGTGTTGTGCCATGATCACGATAAAAAGTGAGATGTGCTACATTTCCATCTCTACAAATGTTGGGCTAGCTGTGAGTGCCCCTTTGTTCATTAGTATTACTATACAGTTTTTTTTCTGTTTTTAAGAGAAGTGTGACTTGAGTAACAAGATCTTTTAAGAACATAAATGTGTTAAGTTGTGCTCTTTTCCTTCCTTCTTTCTCAGATCTTTCTTTTCTACCAAATAGAGTCTTTCCTGCTTTTACTGAGCCTGAGTTAGCTTACTTTTCTGTGTAACTTTATTAGTGCAGTATCATAATTATGGTGCCTTTAAATATTGAAATAAATCAGGAGGTTTCAATGTGTGGACTTTATAGACAGATTTTTGAGATGGTATATGATTCAGTGTCTGTACAGGAAAATATGTAATTCTAGTTTGTTTTACTCTGTCCTTTGCCTCTTTTTTATGGTCAGGAGTCAATCAGCGTGCTTTAGTGAAATAACTGTAGTGTAAAATGTGACCATTGCATTCCTGGTTTGATTTACTCCCTCTGTAGTCTGGGGTTTTGATTCCTTGAATACATCCTTCACAGTAACCAGTTTTCTGCTTTGTTCTGTTCTACAGTCTTCTGAGAATTGGCCAGGGCACAGCTGTAAGGATAGCTTAGTCCGAGACTCTTCCATGTGGGCAGGACAGGTGTGGACTGCTCTAAATTTTGTTTCCAAGAGCTGCTCTCCAAGCCAGGCTTGTACCACCAGGCTTTTCAGCAACACAGGTTGCTAAGAATTTTCAGATCATGACAATGAAGGTAGTCTTTTGGTAGGCTGGAACACAGGAATCTAATTTGATTGGGGCATTTGTGTCTGAAAAGATGTCATCAGTGACCATGAGCCCAGGCTGTGATGCAAATTTTATAAGGATGCACCTCATTATCCATTGCAGCACCCAAGTCCTTAAACAAGAACTTTGTGTGAGACCCAGCTCAAGTCAATTGTGTCAGGATGAAGGATGCTTAGGTAAAAAATGTTACGTGGAAGGTTCTGCCTAGGTTTTATAAAGGGCAGGAAAGTGATCACACTTCTTTTTAAAGTGACAAAACTGAGGTACTGAAGTATTTGACATGGACCGTAGCTATAGTTGGTATGTGACTGATTATACGTCTTAAAATTTTTTTACAATAGGAGTTAACTATTTTGCTGTTCTTTATGCTTTAACGCTTAGTCCCTATCTAGGATTTGCTTGTTGTTCAAGGAAAAGATGGAATTTTTATTCACAGCAATGCAATGAAACTGAATTTCAGTTGACTTACCACAAAATGATGCAAGTCAGCTGAGCTGGAAATATGATGAGTTTCATGGTTATACTGTGGTAAACTACTAGGATGTTGAATAGTAGTTTATCATTAGAAATCCTTTATCTGTGTGTAACACCTCAAGGGTGATGCTGATTAAGATATACTTACATCTGTGTGGACAGCAGCTGTGTAACAGAAGCCAGGAATATAAAGTTGTGGGCTGGTGATGTGCTGCATCTCACTGTGCTTTTTTAATAATCTATTTATATATGGAATCAGCTGTTTAAAGGACATGGAAAATAATGATGTGAAAATATTTTTCTCTGTTGAATTTCAAGTTTTTTATAGAAATGTACTTCTGCACGACAGAATGTTTAATGAGTAAAAAATGTCTTTGATGGAAAGCAAGTCTGAATTTTCTGTCAGTACTAATTGACTTAAAGGAGAAATAAATAATACAAATGAAATTTGAGTAGATATTGCACCAACTTGATTCTTGCAAATATTTCTTTTAAGGGGTTTGCTTATATTGTTCAGGAAGCACTGGGAGCTATTAGCAAAGGTAAAATGTGAACATGCACAGCCTGTTGTGCTAAATGTTTGGTGTGGTAAGTCTTTTTCATGAGACATTTTTGGTAATAATTTCTTTTTCTGTGAAATTGTTTAGAGCATTGTTGACAACATGAAGAATAAGCATTATGATTTCTTGGATCAGCGGAAGACTGATTTTGACCAAGACTATGAAGAGTTTTGCAGAGACATAAATGATCTTCATGTAGGTTTTATGATACAAAATAATTTAATTTTTTGAGGAATCCTTATTATCTGCTCTGAGTTACCACAAAAAATATGCAAATGTCAAAGTTTGTATTCTGAAATTGAAAAATTATTCCAATATATTTCCACTTTGAAGCTTCCATTTACTATTTTTCAGACCAGTTTAATGGAATGGACCATTGAGGGCCTCCAACAAAAGGATTTTTCATTACTGTATACTGCAAGAATAACAAAAATGGGTGATTTCATTTAGTGAATAGGAGCGTAGTACACATAAGTCAGATAATTAACTTTCCAATAGTTCTGAAATCACGAGCTGGGGAAATGAAAGGGTATATGCAGAAGAAAAAAAAAAAAATCTTGTCTTGCTTTGGTTGCCAGAGAGGTAAGCAAGCATTCTTTGAGGCCTCTCAACATGGTGAAACATTGGAGGGTACAGAAGCTTTTGCTGGTTGCAGAGCCACAGAGGGAACTTGGAAAGAAAATGCCTTGCAAGTTGGCTGTGTTTTGTTTAATTATTGTGGGAAGAAATAAAGGGAAAAAATAATATTTATTGAGATTAGTTTCACATAAACAAATTATCTTCTAATATACTGCGTGTTAAACCCTGTCAAATAATACTTGGCATATCTGATGTGTGTTTTAGGGACTTATCTGATGTAAAATTATTTACTCTTCTTCAGGATCAATTAAGGAAGTTCATGGACATGACCTTTGAAAGTATTCTGAACACTGAAAGGGCACTGAGTATGTTGCAGAAATTTGAAAGGTAATATGTCCTATTTAGACTGCTGAAACTCTGCCAGGCAATGGAAATAAAACATTGAGGATGGTGGAAAGGGCAGGGGGGAGGGAGAGGAGAGCAGGAGGCATTTTCTTAAATACAAACAAAACCAAACTCAACCTCTTTACTCTCAGCTGTTCAGCCCTGTTAAGAGTTGTCTTAGTAGCTTGAATGAATAAAAGCCATATTTTTTGTATCAGAAACTGCAAAATATAAGTGGACTTTGAACTTCATCTTTCAAAATTAGTTTAAGTACAGGAAAACTTTGTCTGTTAGCATATTTGCCTTAGCTTTGTGCTCGAACAATGGCATTAAATTTGTTACCACAATGCAGTCAGAAGAGAGCAAAATGCTTTTATTAAGAAACAGTGAAATTTGTCTTTATAAATTAACATTGTTGCAAAACAGCCTCACTCTTTATTCTGTCAGTTTTTGTATTATAATCTGTTTAATAGAATAGACAGCTAGTGGTGAATTGGTTACAGTTTGCTGCACATAATTTCAGCCCAGTGTTTGAAAACAGTGACAAAACAGAAAATGTGTAGGCTTACTTGGAAACTTTTATCATCTGGTCTAAATCTTTGTTGCTTGGATTCAGGTTGTGACAGCATTTGTTCAAGCTGAAAACTCTGCTGCCAAAGTAGTTATTTTCTAAAGCATGCAAGGGAATCTGGAACACCTGTTTCCCAACAATGCATTAGGAGTATTTCAGAAGTGTTGAAGGAGTCTTTTCATTATTTTTCTAAGCAGATTGCAAATCCCGAATCTTGGCATTGACGAAAAGTATCAGAAAATATTTCAAAACTATGGCCATGACATAGAAACAGTCTGTAAGATCTACACTAGGCACAAGAAGGACCCTCCACTGGCTCGTAATCTGCCTCCAATAGCTGGCAAGATCTTGTGGGCACGTCACCTGTTCCATAGGATCAAGGAGCCCATGGAGACTTTCCAGAGACATCCAGCAGTTCTACAAACACCAGATGGCAAGAGCATAATCCGCAATTACAACAAAGTAGCAAAAGTTCTTATGAAATTTGAGGTCATCTACCACAGGGAATGGCTTCAGCAGGTAAGCCAGCTGATTTTGATTAAGGTATTCCTTAAAGAAAAAAAAAAAAATGGTGTTATCCCTGGTTAGTAGCAGTAGTCAGGTATGCTTAACCTGACTTATGATGACTCTCAAGTGAGGGATGGAATAAGAAAAGTTATTTTATAAAAAAGTCTTCCTGTTAAAAAAATAGGGCCTGTAGTACTTGTAGCTGATTCTAGGAACAACTGAAAGACCTTTCATTATAACTAAGAAGTTATAAAAAAATCATATAATGACTATCCAGTGGTAGGCTTAGCTGCCCCTCTGTCTCTGCCACATTCTTCTGACTGGTGCAAGATCATCATGTCTGGGGAGAGGAGTTTTGTCAGCTGGTTGGCCAAAAGTGGAAGCAGACACAGAGGTTTCCTCTGCTCTGGACAAAATGAATTTTGAGTGATAATCTATGGGTACACTCTGTAAATATACATGTAAAAAGCATCCAGTCTGAACAGATAATAGCATACTCAGTGCACAAGGGGGCTTTGAGCCAGTTGTGGGTTAAACCTAATAGGCAGCTAAGCACCACACAAATGCTCATTCACTTCCCCCCATGCACCCGCAGTGAGACAGGGAAGAGGAAAGGGAAAGCAAAAGCAAGAAAACTTGTGGGTCTAGTGA
Source organism: Molothrus ater (assembly GCF_012460135.2). Lineage (NCBI taxonomy): Eukaryota > Metazoa > Chordata > Aves > Passeriformes > Icteridae > Molothrus > Molothrus ater. Next base: position 79,360,048 of record NC_050478.2, read on the forward strand.
GTTGTTTAGTTTGTGAAGGAGAAATGGAGAAAGAAAGGGGGGAAAAAAGGGCTGCAGAGGCAATTTCTCACCATCTCCTGTGGGTCAAACAATGTCTAATTAATTCCAGAGCAGAGGGTGGCTAACCCCTTCAACCCCTGCCTTTCCCTTTTTATTGCTGAGCATGATGTTATATGGCAAGGAATATCCCTTTGCTTATTTTGTAACATCCTTTTGTTATTTCATGACATCTGCCTGGTTCTGTTCTCTCACAGCCTCTTTTGCACACTTCATCCCCACTCCCACCCCCAACCTTTTCACTGTGTGGACAGAGTGAGAACAAGAGAAGGCCTTAATGCTGTGCAAGCACTGCTCAACTGAAACATCCGTGCGTTATCAGCTTTGTTTTGATAACAAATCTGATGACACCACGTAAGCTGCTGTGAAGGAAATTAAATGCCAACAGAGAAAATTAACCCAATCAGAACCAGTACAAAGTAATTTAATTTCCTACTGACAATTTTGGGATACATTTGTGTGGGGGAAGGGGCAAGTGGGGTACAGTGTACCTTACCCCTAGGGCCTGTATCCCGGCCCTGCAGCGCCTGCCAATCCCTGGCACACCAGAGGCACTGATCCACACCCACCTCTGGAGGCCCCTAACCCTGCTCCTGAGTGGCCAAATGACTGGAAGTCCCACCCAGGGGAAGGGCCTAGGAAAGACAAAGGGTATTTAAAGCTGAATATGAAGCTATCTGATGTCTTGACTCTGCCTTCTCTTGGAGTTTCTCTCTGAACACTGCTGGAACCCAGGAATTGATGGCTACATGTGTGCTAATCTATATATTTTATGTCTTTATTTATCTTCTTCTAATTCCCTCTTGGAATTTTTGGAGTAACTTAAAATCAAGTGGGCTTAGAGTTAGGGAAGTTGGATGGGCCAAGTTAATGCTTTGAGAAGTGTTTTATGTTGACTGAATATGGTACTAAACTTTTTTCCAAATTTCTGTGATTTTCTAAAGTTGCCAGTAAGGTCTTTTTTGCTGTTTTGATCTCTTGAGAATACCTGGTCAGTGTTTCTCCCATGTGTGTAACTATGAGTACATGAACAACCAAAAGCCCTTTTTACATGTCTCATTGAATGAGTTGTTTGGGGCCTTACAGGCAGAACACTTGGTAGCCTGAATATTCTTCAGAGCATGGTTTACCTTAAATTCTAAATCTCATTTGACTCATTTTGCCATCTTGGGTTTTGTACATAGAACCTCTGACTACCTTTATATTATCAGATGGCTTCTGCAGGGGTTACTTTAAAGCCTCAAAAATCTCTGTAAGTTTCTGCTATTGTTTCGGCATATTTTTCACCTCCAGTTTCTTTGCTGCCTTGTCAAAAAACATCTTATAGAAAAATTGGCCTCAGCCTTGCAAAGCTGAAAAAGAAGGATCAGAATCTCGGGATTGTGGTTTTGAAGGTAGTGTGATGCCTGTCAATGCATTTGCCAGTTGTTTTTGGAACTCAGGCCCAGCTTTTGCTCTCGAGGCAAGAAGAGTGCACACGGGTGTGGACATGAGCGCCACAGAACACAAGGTGGAGCTCCTGCTCTACTCCTGAACAAAAGAAAAAAAAAACAAAAGGAAAAAACACGAGAGGGGCAAGTGTCCTGTGGGGAATACAAATCCAAGACAAATAGGGCTCCCGCTCCTACTACTTTTTATTCTTCTGTACAATGTAAATGTTAAACTTAGTGTCACTTTCTGTCATTTCTGAACATTTTTTGCCCCTATTTTTTTCTACTTGTTAATGGATGGTTAACATCATGTTAATCCAAGGTGTTTTTGTTTTTTTTTTTTTCTTAATAGCAAATGGTGTTCAAATTGGACATATTAAAATAATAAATTACTTGGAATTGTAAAATTTATGATAATTATTTGGCCGTGTAAAATTTCTGCCTTCGATGTACCCCTTATTTCCCATTGCCATTTTCTGTTACCTTAACAATGAAAACTGCTTGAGAAGAAAATTATAAACAGGAAAGGAAGACTTGAGAGTGAGAATAATGAGGATGAAGCTCAAAAATGAGTACAGTAAGATTTGCTGTTGAACTTTACAGAAAAAAACAGCTTCTCTTTAAAGCCATTGAACTTTTTTTTTTCTTGGAAGACTGATGATAGTGGATAGAGCATGACATCTTCATTCACAAAAATTGATTAGATTATTTCTTGAAAAATGCTGTGTAAAATGTCTTGATAGTACATAATATTGCTGAAGCAAGCAGTATGCTCAACTATATTTTAGACATTGAAAAGTCGTGCAAATTTTCTGTGTTCCATAGAAAAAGAAAAAAGTGCACTGAAAGATATCAATGGGTTCTGAAACTATGACATAGAATATGCTACATCTCAATGTAATGTGATAGATGAAATTTGAGGAGTGAATAAAGAACAATAAAGTTACGTCAACCAAGGAAAAAAACTGGAAAACAAGAATAGCAGCAAATTTTTTAATGTAGGAAAAATTTGCCTGCCTAAGGCAGGACTGCTTTTTGGTGTCAGCCAAATTTTCAGTGTATGGTGGTCTAAGGAATGCTGTCCTTTGTAATCACATAGAGAACAAATGGTCTTCTAATATTTAAATAAGCCAGTTAAATCAATTGTGTGATTATACTTTGCTTTTAAGAATTTTGAAAAAATCTATAATAACCATTCATTTTAGTATTTTAAAAGATTTGCCCTGGTGTTGGTCATAATTATCAGTAGCATTATGATTGGTATGTCTATTAGCTATTGGAAAACAAGCAAAAGGAGAAATGGGGATAAGTTGATTCAAATGATATGTGAAGAGGTTATCCAAGAATAATTTAATTCATTGAGGAAGTTATGTGCAGCCTTATTGCAGAATATGCAATAAGTTCTAAGGAGATGAGGGTTAAGATTTAAGATGTTTGAAGCAAGAAAATCTATGGCTCTGATTTGATTTTGGACTGTGGAATGCAGCTTATAACATCCAAGACTCAACATGAGAATATCTGTTAGATAAATAGCAGTTAGATTATTAAGCATTTGAGTCCATAGACATTGTGTTAATAAATTTTGGTTTTGAATTTGTATAATGTATCAACCTTTGTCAGCAGTACCTGATTTTAGTATATGCAAAAGTGACATTTATATGCAACCTTAAGTATTTTGTTGTAGTGTCTTGTCTGATTGGAATGATGACTTTATTTCCTGCAGATTGAATTAACTAAAAGAGGACTTCAAGCAACTCTCTTGGTAAAAGCTCCAGAAACAGGAGAATTATTTGTGAATTTTGACCCTCAAATATTAACTTTAATCAGAGAAACAGACTGCATGGCTCGCATGTGCCTTGAAATTCCACCGTTTGCAAGTGTTATTCAACAGCAGAGAGGCTGGTACAAGAAGATTGTCAACAATTTGCATGTGGGTTTACATTTGTTATTTTATGTATGTATGCTGTGCATTAAGATGCCTGGCTTCTATACATATGGAAGAGGATAAATGAAGATCGACAATTATGCACTAAGAAAACATCTGCAAATCTATTTTCTTATTTGTATGATTGTCTTGAGGCACTTAAAAATGTTCTTGGCTTTATGTTTTCTGTGAAGTTACTTCGCAGATGCTTGGGTTTGGGGAAGCTCTGCAGAGTGTGGGGCAGAGATGAGAATGGGGAGGAAAGGAAGCTTACAAAATGCCTAGTGCTGTTGCTTGCTTTCTAAACGATAAGCAATTTATCTCTTATCCAATAATGAAGTCAGCATTAGTCAGCATTTTGTTTTGAGAGAATACCTGAGAGGGAGGAACAAGTGGTCCACTTTTTAAAAGTGTAAAGCATGCAGCAAGCAGCAGAGCAGCCTTTTTGTGTTTTTCTGACACTGGTGTTTTACACAGATGTCTGTGGAACAGTTTAAAAAGAAGTGAAACTTCCCTTTCTCTTGTCTTTTAAGTCCTTCAGATAATTTCATCTGCCTATGAACAGACAAGATTCTCAGTGACTCAAGATGGGAATTCAAAAATAGATGTCCAGAAACCTATATCTTTATAAGTTTATAGCAGTCAAATGACTTTATAGTAGTCAAAGGTCTACTCTTAAATAAATAAAAAAACCCCTAAGTAATCAAGTTTTTATGACTTTAAGTTGTAATGTTATTGCCAAACATATGAAACTAAATCAGTGGGTTAAAGAGGTATTAGAAAGAAAATAGTATAATATAGTTTTGGTAAGGCTGATCTTACTAGAATTGCTGGAAAGTTCACCTAGAAGGTCTTCCTTGGGCTTTTTGTCTTCTGTAACACTCATTTACCAACTGAAATTTGCAAGATTTTTCTGTTATGTGGTTTAAACCCAGTAGGCAACCAAATGTCACACAGCTGCTCCCTTACTCCCCTCCTTGGAATGGGGGAGAGAATCTGAAGGTTAAAATATAAAACATGTGAGTTGAGATAAAGACAATTTAATAGGGAAGGCAAGAGGTGCATGCACAAGGGAAAAAAAATAAGGAATTAATCTGTTAAACTAGCAGTATCACAGCTGCTTAGGAAGACAAACACCATAGCTCTGAGTGTCCCCCTCCCTCCTTCTTCTCCCAGCTTTCATTTTTAAGCACAATGTCATAGGTATGGGATCCCATTAATCAGCTGGGGTCCTGGCCACATTCTTTACCAGAGTCTTGTGTGTCCCCAGTCACCAGCAGAGTAGTGTGAGAAGCAGAAAAGGACTCAGTGCTGTATGAACGCTGTTTAGCAATACCCAAAATATCAGTGTGTTAATAACACAGTTGTGGTCACAAATCTAAAACATGGTATCATGCGAGTCATTGAGAAAGAAATTAACTCCATCACAGCACCAGTGCTATCAAAGATTGGTTTCTGTGTGAAGTAGTGCTTCACACAGAGCAACAAATGTATGTAGAGATCTAAAGAGCAACAAATAGTGAACTTCTGCAAAAATTAATGAAAACCTTTCCCAAGCAGTTAATTATAACTTCTTAAGAATTTCAGTAATGTGCATACAGATGAATTTTCTTAGTTTAAGTTATAAATGTGTGTACATGAAGAAGTTCAAATCAGTGTATATTAACTAAAATTTTCATTATTTATTTCAGGTGATGTTGGCAGAATACAAAAGAATTAAACTGAAAATACAACACCCCTTTGAGCAACTGATGGCTCCTCGATTAGTAATTGTAGATGATGCTATCCAGCCAGGTCTAGTGTTACTGAACTGGACATCCTTGAATATTGAGAAATACATTAATACAGTTTTTTCTAAGCTAGGTAGGTTACTTGCCTCCTTCCATTAACTTCTGGTTATTTGTTCTGTACATATGCAAGTTATGAGATTACAGTTCTCTACATGATTTGCACTTAATTGATTTATATATAAAAGATATCAGAATTTTCACCTGTCCTGTATTTCATGAAACATTTGTTTTATAACACCACCTTCTTTTTGTCTTGTATGTTCATCAAATATTTACTAATGTATATGTTAGGCAGTTGGGATTACACCAAACATAAAGTACGGTGCAAAAGGCCCAGTGTATTCTGAATTTAAAGAATGATATCTACTTTTAAGAAGAGTTCCTAGGTTTCAGACTTTTCCTAGTCCTGCTTTTTTGTTTCTATAATGTACAAAACAACTTCTCAAGGAATAAAACACTGACTCAGTTGGCACTGTCATTGCTCAATAGCATTTCATATTAATTTTTTTTAAACATCAATCTCTTTAAAACTAATGCACATGCATCTTGAACAACAGCTTTAGAAAACAGATGAGCTTGTAGTGTTTTCAAAAGATTATCACAATGTTGTACTGAGATGTGGTTTTTTTCTCATAGCAAATTCCTTTTTCTTCAGCCTAATTAATACAGCTAACAGATTTTGTTTCTTGAAATTGCAATAAGTAATTATAGTGAAAATTTTCTTCAGTTGAAATGGCAGATTAAAGTGCATTTTGGATGCTAGCCTGACATATGCTTAATTTAATTTTGAATAATAAAAGAAATTTGAGTCTGGATCAGGCACCTTAAGTAGCACCTGAAGCTGCTATTTCAGCTTCAGCATTGAGAGCAGATTGCTATTAAACTTTTAAAATTCTAGTGATTGTTTTCTGTTAACTATTGTTCGCTATTTGGCCTCTAACATTTGTTTGAAGCATAGAGATTTTATTTGCTGAAAGTTACTGTTTGCAGTAGATTCTCTAAGTTGTAACTTGTTCAAGCTATAGGAGAAGATGAAACATGTTGGCACTCAATTAAATGTTAATGCCTTCAAGTTTGAAATACATATCCTTAAGTTAATCTTATATACATTTATAATATATTCTGTATTTTATGTAAAAAGCTATGCGATATATATTTGTACAATAGTTTATACTTATATAATATTATAGTTATCTTTTAGCATGTAGATAGCATATGCTAGGTAAGTACCTGTTATGCAAAAAGTTAATTATGGTTCTTATGGTGAAGCTTGCCATAGAAGTTTAGATGTCTGGAGTAAATTGGTTAAGGTGCAGAATTCATATACAGTTGAATATGATAGTTTGTTGAGGTAAAATGATACTCTGGGTTGTTTGATAACACTCTTGTTTGTTGAGGTAAAGCAACACTGACGGACTCTTCAAAGGCCATTAATTTGAACTTTTAAGCTTGTCTTGAATCTTCTGTTTTCTTCAAAAGCTGGGCTGGAGTTATTGCTTGATCAAGTGAATGACTTGGTTGAATTTCGTATTGATGCTGTCCTTCAAGAAATGAATAGAGTGCCACTCTGTATGTTGCCAGAAGATGAACCACAGAGCTGTGAGGAATTTCTTCAAAAGACTAAGGTTAGTAGATAAAAGTTTCATGAAGAAAAGATTGATGATTTTGAGTTTAAAAATTTTTCTTTTTTATGAGATAAAAAACTGTGACCGTGTTCACAGGGGTCCGAGGATGAGCGAAGAGATGAGGATCTGACTCCATGTTTCAGAAGGCTTGATTTATTATTTTATGATATATATCATATTAAAACTATACTAAAAGAATAGAAGAAAGGATTTCATCAGAAGGCTAGCTAAGAATAGAAAAGAAAGAATGATAACAAAGGCTTGTGGCTCGGAAAGAGAGTCCGAGCCAGCTGACTGTGATTGGCCATTAATTAGAAACAACCACATGAGACCAATCACAGATCTACCTGTTGCATTCCACAGCAGCAGATAACCATTGTTTACATTTTGTTCCTGAGGCCTCTCAGCTTCTCAGGAGGAAAAATCTAAGGAAAGAATTTTTTGTAAAAGATGTCTGTGACAAAAAACTCTGCAGAATTAATGAATTAATGAATGCAGAATTAATGAAGCATACATGGGATACAATGGAAATCCCCACTTGCTTGGCTGGGATCTTAAAAAGGAACAAAAGTACCAAATGCAAAGAGATCTGAGCTGAGATGTTCTATTCTATTCATTATTAATATCAAGCCAGATAGTGAATGATATTTTTTTTATGCTTTCATATCACTCAAAAATTTTACCTCTATGATAGTATCTTTTTTTTTTTTTTTTTGTCATCATTCCTGTTTAAATAAGGGAATTCTCCAGCAATTGCCTGAGGAGAGTAAATACTATGGAAAGGATTGTGTAATGGGTATTTCAAACTCTCCTGAGTTGGTAATGGGATGTGCAAAATATATGCAGGAGTACCTGGGTGAAGGTGTTCTGGGAAAACTCCCTTCCTTCACCCCATCAAAATACTTTTATGTTGAGGGTAATTAACTATAAACATGTAAATTGTTGGTTAGAAAGCTGATTAAGGTCATTATTATGTCAGAATATTTTGTGAGGCAATGGTAAGGTATTGCGTTTTAGTTTGTAATGTCTAATGTGTTTTCTCCTGAAATAAAATTTGGTTTGAGAAAGACTGTAGTAAATCAAGTACATAATCCCCATTTCTTTTCTCTTGTAGTAATAACTATTGCAAATTAAATTTTTGATTGTCTTAGTGTTTTTAACTCTTTGGCCTTTGTAACAACTCACCTTGTTGTTAAATACAGAGTAAAGTTTAAAATAATATTATATGGAATGAGTAGCAGTTTGTGAGCCTCACAATACATAGTTTTTTTCTTGATCCTGCTGCTACCTTCCTGATTGGGCAGGTATTAAAATGTATATTCAGTAAGGTAAAAATATGTGAGAGCGAGCACAAAATCTTCTCTGAACACTATGGTAACGTGAAAACTTGAACTGCTACATAGCAATTACACATACACAGCAATTACAATGACCAATTGAGTTGAGTTAGCAGAGTAAGTGGTATAAGAACCCCAGTTATGGGTACAATGAAAATAGTAACAATTTGTAAGCTTACTGTATTTTTAATTAGAGGGGACTAGAAATAACTTTTGCCACCTAACAGGTGTCTTTGAGTTTCTAAAGTAATTGCTGCAACAAAAATAATTACCCAGAAGAAAAATCCCAGAGTACTTTGTTTAGTGTTGCTGTGATATTACAAGTCACATCTGCCTTCTCTCTCAACTCAACAGAACCATAAAGAAGCCCAAAGATTATCTTAAAATTTGGAAATGTCTGAATATTTCCAATTATTGATTTTTAATTAAACAAAGGTGGTCATTTTTGTTTCAGCTGACTGAAATATAAGATACCAAAGAAGTAAAATATGAAAAGGCCATTGCTGGTAAAAATTATAGTTAGCTGAAGCATACTTGATTGATTTTATTATAAGTATGGGAGAAAAAACATGCATAGTACTGTAATTAATTTCTCAATTTATTTAATCTCATTCTTTGATTTCTTCTCTCTCTAGTTGATAATTTTAGTGTTTGTTTTAATAATAAATACATCTTGTGTAGCTTTGATCTTCTTTTTAGCTGTATATGGGAAATATGATTGGCTAATACTCATTATGGCACAGCCAATTAATGTAAACTGGCAATGATTAAAAGAAGTGTTAAATCTCCTACATTGGAAAGTTAAGAGAATTAAGCTATTGCTTTTGGGAGCCTTTTAGTGAAACTAAGCATTATAGAGATTGATTAATGATATCAACTAATGAATCATGTGATTTGAGAAAGAAGCCAAAACAATATTGAAAGACATTTATAATGCTTTGTTGATCTATCGTTGATCTTGTGTTTTGGAACAAACGAATTTATAATTATTGTTGTATATAGATTTGATTTTTCACAAATCTTAGGCCTTGACATTTGTGTTAATAAAGACTGCTGTGACTGTGAAATTGACGTGAGAATTGTGACAATAAGTGCATATTGTTTTGGTTTGGTAACAGGAGCTCTGTATAAAAGGTTCTCAAACTTTACACTTGAAAAGCTCACTGGTGGAAGCTGCTGCTAATGATCTGATAAACATGTTACTTGACACCGAGGAACAGGTCAGTAAAGAAGGTGAGAAGTCAGTTGTACCCAGTGGTGAAAAAAAGGACAAAAATACAGGTAAGAAGAATGTATTGTATTCTTGGTGTTTGTTTCTTTTTCATGCTGATAATTTTTGTTGGGGGACATTGTAGCTTAGGTGACTGAAGTACTGAATAGCATCTAATGTCTAAAGACTTTTGGATTTGCCTGGATAATGAATAATCTAGCAATCATTTGTCATCTACAGACTTGGTCAGTATTATTTATCTAACTTGGACATTGAAAGGTTCATGCCATAGAACTATTTAGTAGCCTTGGTCAATTGCTGGACTTCCTAGAGAAAGAGAATAAGAAATAATATCTAAATTTTGATGATAATTGTACCAGTTTGTACTGAATAAGGCATAGGCTTGTTACACGGGGGTGCAGATTGCAAATGAATAATTCTGCCCTTCCTTAAAATTATTTCAGACACCTGTGGAGGTGTTGCATTATGGTATTTTCAAGTCCCTTACGTGCATTTAACTAACTGGATTTATGATGTTTTAGCAACAGAAGAGGAAAGAAGATCAAAAAGCTTGACTTCCTCACCAAATTCCAGTGAGATGTGGACTGGCCTGTCTCCTACAGCAAAGAGGAAGAGAATGGATTTAGAAAAGTTAGAGGAAGAAGCCAATGAACTGCTTTCTTACTTCAATGATCTTAACATTGATGCCCTTTTGAAAGTCACTCGACAGGCTCTGGAGGCCATCCGCAAGCGCATTCATGCATCTTCCACCATCAACTTCTTAGGTGGCTGCATTGTAGTGCATTGCTCTTTTAGGCTATATAAAGAAAAATGTAACTGTAATACCCCATAACTGTATAAATAAGACTCTCAAGTGTAAAAGAGGGGAAAACAAAGGAATTTTGATTAAGCTTTCTTGTTAAGTTACCGTTGGTAACATTGAGTATTTCCAAAGTTTTTTTTTCTTGTGACAGTAAGAAAGTGTCATTACAATGCTGTTAGGAGTCACCGTACTGTTCTGAAGCCAATATTATATTTGGAGCTAGACTTGATAGATAAGTTTCTACAAGACCTTGATAACTTGATAAGTTATCACTTAAAAGTTATCAATTATTAACTTGACAAATTAAGACCTTGATAACTTGACAAGATCTGTTTGACTTTACTTTTTACATAAAACTGTATAAAAAAAACAATAGAGAGGTCTTTTTTCTCTTACTAATTGCCTTCAGATATTTCCATGCATGGTGATGGAACACTTTTGAAGTGTTTTATTGTCGCATGCCTTTAAGAAATGAAAATAAGGGCAATTGTCTTTGGTCTCTATAGTTTATAAGGCATACAATAGTATGAGATTCTAAGGAGGTTCTGTGCCCAATTTAATATGCTTAATGGGAGTACCAGCCACGTAACAAAATTGTGTGCTAAACAGAATTTAGCTTTACAGAGCAAGTTGAAGAGGAGCTTCATGGAGAAAAATAGCTTTGCACTTACTTTTCACTTGTGCTGCTGTGGAGTTTTGCAGTACACCTTATAAATTACTCAGGAATTCTTTTTCCCTTCAGAAATTACACTCAATACTCTACATTAAGAGATATATTTATTGGTTTATATCAAAACAATGCCTAGTTTGATGTCTTGAAAAAAATATGATCAGCCTTTTGGTTTTGTCTCCTGTTTTTGTCTTTTATTTAGAAAATCACAGTATGTCTAAGAAGAAAAAAGGTGCTTATCCTATAATTAGGACTAATATTAACCTATCTATCCCTACTATTATCATGACACCCTCTTTGGATGAGGTACAGCAGACACTTAATAAAGCTGTAGATAGTATTGTGAAAGTAATGAAAGGAGTTCAACATTGGAGTAAGGAGAGAATATCCAAGGTTGGTGTCTTTAACAGCCTTACTTAGAACTAATGGTGCAAAACTGCTGCAAATAAAAAATAAGCATTATTTTCTCTTCAGGAGAAAGTGTCAGAGAGAAAAGTTATTCTGTTGCAGTGTGGGAGCAGAGACAGCGATTCTGATGATGGAATGAAAGAGACTGGAAAGAAAAGCATCCATGGTAATGATAAACTCTCACATCACTAAATTTGAATGTTAGGTAAATGTGATTCATACAGAATGTGTTGGAAGATATTAATTACAAAATACATCAAAAACAGTAGACTTGATAGATTTTAAACAACCTCATAGATTTAAAATTGTCTCAGAGAAGAAATCTCTTCTCATTAGAAAGCAGGTTTGCCACTTGTCCTTCTGTGGATTTGAGTAAGGGGATTTTTTTTGGCTTCTTGAAGAGTTTTAATGCTTTGGGTTATAGCATTTATATTGGTTACAATTATAGTCATTTTGCTACAGAATAATCTTTCGTGATTTGCCAGTGTGGTTGTAATTTGGCATGTTCAAATGGCATCTTAGAACTTGTGCTTACCCTTTAAGAAGCACTTTCACAATACCTGGTATTGAATAAAAATGCCTATGTAAATTGCAATATTGGTGTAAAGAGGATTGTGTAAAAGATTGAATAGACTAGAATTTCTAAAAGGATTTTCATTATTCTGTTTTGTGACCAGACATTAGGTTAATGAAGTCATTAGTTCAAGGAAATTCAAGATTGTATCTTTCATTGGGTTTTTCTTCTCTGAAATGGTTTAAAATGAAGCAGAATTAATTGTTCTACATTGTACCTGAGATACTTAGAAAATACATTTGAGTCCTTTTATGTTAGCTCTCTCTTATGCACCTAAAAAGTAGGACAGAAATACTAGAACTGGTTAAGAAGTTGAATTAGTCTTTCAAAACTAAGAATTTGGCTTGCAAGAGATGAAATAAAAAATGACGATAAAGTCAAACTTGTGGATATTTGCTAAGTGATGGACTTTTTAAACCTTTATTCCTTTTCGTGGAGTGGTTATGGTCCTCTTTTCAGAGTTAATGTTAATTTGTATTTCAAATTGTCAATTGCGGGGTATTTCAGAAAATAAAAATGCTTAGTGCTGATATATAAGTAAGCAAATGCTGATATATAGATGAATCACTTAGGTGAAGTATAGAGCATAAACCTTGAGGGAGAAAAAAAAAGATTCTGTTTGAAAGATTGGTGTGAAACCTGTTCCAAATTTGATAGGGTACTTAGATGGAACAATTTCACTAAAATTGAGATGTTTATGAATTTGTGTTGGCCTCCTTGACTTCTAGTTGCCTTTAAGAACACTCAACTTTAAAATGCATGCTTGTTGAAAAAATATGTCATTCGGTTTTGTCTGTAGGAATTTACTTCTCCTAACCAGTATGTCTGTCCTAAGCCTGCTTCTATATTTGAATTTTCTTTTATAGATAGTGGATCAGATGCAGCATCACTCAGTTCATCTGATACTGCGCAAAGCCAGAACTACTTCAAATATGCTTCAGAGAACAAAGAAATTATTAAATTAGTGTCTTTACTCAGCAGTGCCATCAATTCTACAAAAGGGGTAAGACAGCTGAGATGTTAATTTAATATCACTATTCGAGGGATATTAATGTATTACTTTTATTATCCTTGGGTAATAAGGGTAGGCATTTAAAGCTGTAATTAAATGTAATAATGAAAAAGTTAGGATGGTGGATAGAAAACATGTGGCTGAAAATTTGCAAATATGCTTTAAAAGTGTAACATGGATTAAGTGTGCTCTGTTCCAAGATACGAGGTTTTTAATATTGCATAAATTAAACCACCATAAAAAAACTCTAAATGTAGTTGTGTTGTGTGTAGCTAATGAAGCCAGCATGATTTCTGCCACATTACAAAGAGGGTATGAAGGTTTTTAGAGGAAAATTGGCTGTCAGATTGGCATTTGTAAAGTGCTGCATAGGGTTTGCTAGTGTAGGTTAGGATATATTTTAAAGGATATGCATAATTTTTTTGCCTTGTTCTTATTCTATGCACTCGTTAGTAAATTGTATTTCTTTAGGGAGCTCTGCATCAGTTTCTTCTGGGGCTGGTCCAGTCTTTTAAGAATATTGCCATGTGAAAATCTTTGACCTTGTAACTTCAGTGGTACTAAAGCATAACTACCAGACTGGTGCTGAGTAGTTGATAATGGTGGATAGTTATCATGGTATTTTGGTATTTGGTATTTTGTAATATTGTAAACTTTTATCATTTAGACAGCTTTAAATGCCTGCATGTACTATATTTATTGTAAGTCATGATGTGGATTATCTCTCGTAGCACTCATCTCTCATTTACTTGTTTAATTAGATGCAGTGATGGTTTAACTTTAACTTTCTCACATTTTTCTCAACTCCTGAGAACCAAAAGAATAATTCTCTTTCACACTCATTAAATGGTATTCAAATCAAAGAGACCTGAATTGAGCGTAGAAATTAAAGTAAAAAAAATTGTCTCATAGCTTCATTATTTCAGAATGAATTTTTCTTGTTATGTTGGGCCCTGGAGCTCAGGTTTCCGTTTCTAGCTCAAGAAATGGCAGGGAAGGACATGTGTACTGTATCCTAGTTTTAAACTTTACTTCCTACTGATTCCAATGATTTTATTGACTGAAGATTCACTTAATTGGCAAATGTTTAAACTAATTTGACAAACTGGATGTGATGAACATAGGGTTTCTGGCACACTGTGTGATCAGTAATGGAATTGCTTTAGCATAAATTTACCAGCAACCTTTTGTTTAGTGAGATGATTCAACCTGCTCCACTATGGAGTTAGTAGTGTACTCTAATGAGCAGCTGCTAAGAAATTATATGCATGCTATATACATGATGCTGAGAATCTTCCTTTGAACTTTTAAATGTCTTTCAGGAAGTTCTTACAGCTTTGGAGAGTTTTAGTTGTTACCACCATATATGGCAGAGGGACAAGGAGGAAACCATTAATAAATTCATGGAGGGAAACCCATCACTCTATGAGTTTGAATCTGAAATTCTGCATTTCCGAGACCTGGACCTGAAAATCAGTTCTGAGCCTGAATACATCTGCGTGGGAGCTATTGCACTGTACACTGGTAGAGTTCAGATTTTCTCCAGAGATGTGTACTTTCTGACTCCAGCAGGGAGGAGAGATGTGACAGTATTGGATGGGTGAACTAGATTAAAATGGAAAGGAGAAAGGGAGAGAGAAGGGCTGTTCGCTGTTTTAGCTGTAAATGCTGCAAACAAAACACTAACACAAGAATATCTGTGAGGCTCAGCTGGAGTTTATTACCTCACCTAGATACATCTGCTCACTTATGGGGTGGATAGTAGATGGTAGACGTTTGCCCATCCTTCTGTCACTGATTCCCAGGGGTACATATTTCATGGGAGTAAGATGATAAGTTTATGTTACTTTTCTCCTTACTCAGCTGCATGCAGTGAGACAACTGAATCCCCTTCTAACAATTTCACCGGTGCTACGATCAAACTTTGTTTCTTCAGCTTTCATAATTAGACTCCTAATTTTCTCCCCAAGTTATTTTTTTAAAGATTAATTTTTGAAAAGATTTTAGGCTTTGATGAGAATATCAATCAATTAATTAATGATGTATAGGACAGAAGTTTGTATAATGGTAAATGAGCAAGATGATGAGTATGGAGACCAGCCTCATCTTACCAGTAGGTACATCCTGGAAAAAATCTATGATATCTAATATCTATTAATTGTTCAATGTTTTTAGATGATCTTTCCAGTAGAAAAGATGATAAATTCTGAGAAGAACAGGAGGAAAGCAATAATGAATTGCAAGCAATTTTATAAACCACTTCAAGGTGTCCATGTGATTTCATCATCTCTGTATGTGAAGGGTTAGGCTGAAAAACCAGAACTGGCACTGAAGAGAAAAAATGTAATTAAAAAGATTGAAAGTACATCTTAACAAATATTTACAATATCTAATATCTATTAATTGTTCAATATTTTTAGCTGATCTGAAGCTAGCACTGAGATCAGAAACCAAAGCCTGGATGACTTTGCTGGGGTGTCATTGCAATAAGAAGTACAGAACACAGATGGAAGCAATTTTGACTTTTATAGAGGAAACTGGCAAGAAGTTAAGTCGCAGCATCATGGACCTGGATGATATCAGAATAGCCATGTCAGCTTTGAAAGAGATCAGAGAACTACAAATCTCTATTGACTCTCAAATTGGCCCCATTGAGGTAGCTAGTGGAAATGTTGCATGTACGGGTACTGTTTCAAGAGAGCTGTTATTTTCTGGGTTAACAATGAACTTTGAAAATGTATGATTTAATATGCGTTGAATGTTGAGTGACAAGCTTGTTGTGTTCCTGTAAACCTTTTTGTGTGAAATTCTGATTTGGGCAAATGTAAACTTGCTGAGGTGAGATGTGGTTTAGTGAACAGTGTAGAAATTGAATGATGTGGGTAAGAGGAAGATGAGAATACAGGTATTTAATGCAAGAAATCTTTTCTTAATTTGTGGAAGAAATCTGTGTATAAAAACGAATGAGATTCCTAATTTTTTTTTTTTTTAGCTAAGCCTTAAGAAGAGTAAGAAGCTAATGATAAGCAGAGTACACGAGATTGATTGCTTTTAGCAGCTGTATAAGTTAAAATAAACAAAAGCAGCTGACTTTGTAAAAAAAAAGTTAACGTGATAGAATGCATTTACTGAACATCTGACAAATGGCAGGCTTAAAAACAGATGGTAACTCTTTCTCTGCATTCCTGGCCAGAGTATTTATTGAAGAATGCTATAGTATGGCAAAATGCATGTTTGATTTTTCAGTAGAATTCTTTTTCCTAAGACATGTTCATGATTCCGGATGTGTTCATGATTGCTCATAAGCTTCCAATTCTGCAGGCAGGAGCCTTGGGTCCTGAAGCACAGGAAATGATGCTTCAGTTTTGAAAGCAAAGTTGGCATATTTTCCACACAGCATTGTAGTAGACAGATAGTTACATTTCCATTTTTGAAATTTGGCTACAATTTGATCAAACTGGAAAGCATGAATGGAAATAATTTCACTTTATACAAAAAATTTTCAAATGAAACTGCCACAAGTTTATTGCTACCCTACCCTGTGCTAATTTATAGAAAGTGAATGTCAGTTGTGTTTTAGTGAAAATTCACCAAGGGTTTTCACTATGTAGAATGTTCATATGTTGGTGGTGCAAGCTGAAATCAATGCTCTGAGAAAAAAATGCAGATGTTTCTTCCAGTTTGGTATTGGTTTGCCCAATTTTGATAATGGCTATGCAAGAAGAACAGAATTTCTTTTTCTAACCAATCATCCTTCATTCTTAAAAATTTTAAATTGTAGCATTTTAAATATATGTTTTCCATATGTTTATGAAATTAAGTGAAGTTGCCATTTTATGTATCTTGATCCAAATTTCTGGCAGGAATCCTATGCTATTTTGAGCAAATATGATCTTCTTGTTGCCAAGGAAGAGACAGAGAAGGTGGACACGTTGCACTACACTTGGGAAAAACTGCTAATCCGTGCAAATGAAGTGCAGGATGAGCTCATTGCTTTGCAGCCAAACTTCAGAGGAGAGCTTATTAATGCTGTGAAGATTTTTACTGAAGACTGTGCACAGTTCTACTCAGATTATGATCAGGCAAGTGTTTCTATTTCATTGTATTGGAGAAATTTTTTCAGAGAGATGGGAACATGGAAAGGTTTTTGGATTTGACTAAATAATAGGATGGGCCTCTACTGTTGAATAGGTTTATTCTTGTTAAGATGGTGTTTGGGTTGCAATTCAGGGCAGGTTTGATTAATGTTTTGTATATGACTGATGTAAGTAATGCTGGTAATCAGTTCCTAAAAATTAAGAATTGAGATATTTAAGGTTTTGAAAAGCATCTAGTTATCATGAACAAGTGTGAAGACTAGGAATAATGATTAGCTATGTTAGCATCAGAAAACTCTTCTTTCTTTCTGATATATGTACAAGTGACTTAAGCTCTCACATTCTTTTTCATTAGAATGAGTGAAGGTGTACTAATCATGCATCATCATTTAAGTAATGTTGACTTTTACTCAAAAAATGAGCTCTGATTTCCTAGCTTTTGCAGTGTAATGAAAAATTTATGCATTAAAAATACAATAAATTGCCTTATTTGATTTTTTAAAATCTGTTTTAAAAAAAAGTGTTTGTTCTAGAAGGTTAACTATCATCCCTTGGTTCAGTTGATATCTGATCTGGGGAGGGGATCTGGAGGCTGAAAAAGTGTTTGAGGTTAGCATTTAGAAAGTGCTGATTAGAAATAAGTTGTGGTTATTCTCATCCTCTAAATTGATGTCTTTTTTTTTCCTTTTAGAATGGGCCAATGGTGGTTGGTTTAACACCTCAGGAAGCCAATGACAGGCTTACTATATTCCAGGTGCTGTTAATTTTAAGACATAACTTAATACTACAAGTGAGCTAACACATAAAGGCTCTGAAAAGGAATCTCAGTAGTTGAATGAACTTTCATAGATATATAGGGTTACTCATTTGGCAAAGTCTGTTTTGTCTTAGTGAAAGCTATGTTGGAATTTTTCTGTGCATTTGCAAGGAATACTGTTAAAATCTATAATTTTTTAGGAGTCAACATAAAGGCTGCACAGATAATGAGTAGTGATTGCTAGATACAATATTCTGATGAGAGTCTTCCCACAGGTTTAGTGTATTTGACTATAGGCTATTCTTGTGTTCATTACTGTGTTTATTTTTTTGTGGTTGAAGTCTGTCTTTATATCATTATTAATATCTATTCCTGCAATAACAACTTTTAATGCTTCTACTTTTCCCGTACTGCTATTCATTTGACTTCCTACTATGTTCCCTGAGTTATATTGCAATTGACAATTAAATTATGTTTTTCTTTGCTGCTTTAATGGTAGTAATTCTTCCTTCAACAGTCAATAGGATTTGCACAGAATACTTGGAGAGGTAGAATTTTCTGTATCCATCTTTTTATTTCTTTGTGTGTCATGCTTCACCTCTTTCAAGTGCAGTCTTAGCATTTATTGTTCTGTCACTGTGCCACATGAAATAAATGGTTTTTCCTGTCAGCTTCTAAAGATGTGCCTCCAAGCTAACTAAAAGTTGCTTTTCTCAAGAAAATTGTTGACAAAGCTGTTGACAGTGTAAGCTGTTACTATCTCTCTGTATCTTTCTATTATTTCCTAGATTTTAGTCTAATTCAGCTCTAATAATAATTTCAGACCTTGAATATTTAGTAATTTTTATTAACTTTTTATTAATTTATTATTATTTAATTATTTTATTTAACTTTTTTCTTTTTCTTTCTTAGAATCGATGTGATAATCTCTTTCGGAAATATATTACTTGTGCAGGTGGAGAAGATCTTTTTGGTTTGCCAGTTACTCAGTGTCCTCACTTGCTTGAAATAAAGAAGCAATTGAATCTGCTGCAGAAACTCTATAATCTATATAACAGTGTCATTGACACAATCAGTGGCTACTATGATATTCTTTGGTCGGAATTAGACATTGAAAAAATTAATAGTGAACTTATGGAATTTCAGAACAGGTGAGAAACTGCTGCGGTGTTAAAGTTGCCTAAAGTACTTCTTGAATATGATTATAATTGGTTAGCACCAATAGTCATATATGAGCATGTATTTATTTAGTGAGACATAAAAAATGTGAATTTAACTTGAAAAATATATACATTACCAATGTGATAAAATCAGGGAAAATTTAGATTCTAAATGCTGAGCATTATTATTCCTTAGATTCTTGGCTACCTTTTTTAATAAGCTCAGAATAGATGTTGAAATTGTTATTTATTTTGTATGAAGAAAAGTTTCACCTTTTTCTTTTAGTATTGTTGTTCATGAGAGATAGATTTATGCTAGATGTCAATGGCAAGTTAGTGAATTGCTGAATAGTTTTCTACAAAATGGGTTAAATTGCATACACATGGAAGCTGAACTTTTCATCAAACCAGGATTAAAAAAATTAAAGAATTAAACCCTGAGGAACAGGGTTTTTCTAGAGCTCAGAGCAGTGCATACATCAGTCTCACCAAAAGATGAAATCAAGATGTAGAACATTTCAACTGGTTTTGAAGATCACTTTTGCAGATCAGGCGGTTATTAAAATTATGCAGCTACATTCCTTAAGGGGAGGCTGTAGCTGCCTACCTAGCTATCAGTTATTGAAATAGACTGGAAACAGATTTTCTCACATGGAGAAGCACATGCAGAAACTACAAATTAAAGGTAACCCTAATTTGGAAGGTATGTGTTCTCCTGTTAAAACCATATACTGTGGCTTTAAAGAAAGAGTATTTGAAACTTTTTGAAAAGGCTTGCTTTGTCTCCACGTAGGTGCCGTAAACTCCCTCGTGCTGTAAAGGAATGGCAGCCTTTCCTTGACCTAAAGAAGACCATAGAGGACTTCAGTGAATGTTGCCCATTGCTTGAGCACATGTCAAGTAAAGCAATGATGCCTCGGCACTGGAAGCAGATTATGGATCTCACTGAACACAGATTTGATGTGGAGAGTGAAACATTCAAACTGAGGAATATAATGGAAGCTCCACTATTAAGATATAAAGAGGAAATAGAGGTATTGTGGAGGAAGAAATATGGAAGCTGAAACTAACAATTTGCTTGTATAGTATAGGAGTATCAGAAGCAAGAAGGAAATCAAAACATTTCTGTAGAAAGAACAGAGACATGGACAATCGCTTCAGGTTTTTGTATGAAATTATGACACAAATATATCATGGTGTCAACTTCTTTTTTTATAAGTCATGCCATTTGTGAGGGTACCTTGCATTGTGACATTAAACTTACGAAAAGTAATCACTATATTATTTTATTCCCCCCCTCAGAGTTGATTAAACTGGGATGTGGTATACAGATTATTAGCTATGGTGTTTGTATATCTTTAGACCTTTCCAATAAATAGTTGCTCATGAGCCTAATGTTACCTAGTGTTAAAGGAAATGAAGAGCTAGATTCATATACCAGGGACTTGAGGGATTCATATCTTGTTTTGATATCCTGTTTATTTAAAAGGATATCTGCACCTGTGCTGTGAAGGAGAGAGACATTGAGCAGAAGTTAAAACAAGTGATAGCTGAATGGGATAACAAGATGTTTAACTTTGCAAACTTTAAAACTCGTGGGGAGCTTCTTTTAAGAGGTGACAGCACGTCAGAAACAATTGCTACCCTGGAGGACAGCTTGATGATTCTTGGTTCTCTCATGAGTAACAGGTAACAGGAAAGCAGGGGAGGGAATGGGGGGAGAGATAAAAATATTAGTAAAAGTCTGTTAGTGAACAAATCTATCACAGAAAAGAAGGTAAATAAACATCTAGATAAAACCTAAGAGCTTGCTTGTCCTTGGGCTAGTTCTTATTGTATCTAGTTTACTTCCCCAATAAATTCTTTTGAAAACATGTAGCTGCAGCTTGGATTTCCTGAATAAACAGCTGAAAAGTTTTCATTGATGCAAGAAAGTGGAGACACAAGAGGGAACACTGCCTGGCTATGGCAGGCATACTATGGGTGTGACAGGCACTGCTACTCTGCCCCTGTGATAGGTCATTGCCTCATGCCAGAGGTGCTGAAAATCCCAATTAGAGCAAGCTTCAGTTTGTCTGGTTTCACATGCCAAAATACACAGATAAATAAGGAACACAGAACTTGATCATCAGGCAGATGCTTAAAAGCAGGAGTTTAGGAGAGTTCAGGAACTCTTGAGTTTACAGCTTTCAGGATGTTGAGTAGTCCCTTTACCTTAGAGTGAAATTGAAGTCTTGCTCCCACCCTATTTCTGTTGGATCAGAGCTGTGCTATGCACCTTGTGTACTCAGCAGCAAGTTGGAGCTGATTGGATTTAGAGCTGCCAACTAGCTGAATTAAGTTTTTATACTTTCAATTGAAAAATTTTAAGCATAAAAACTAGTCCGCTTATATGCTGCTTTTCAAGATTCTTGTTTTTTTCTTGAAATAAAGAATGCCTTTTTTTTTTAATTGTAGATACAATACACCATTCAAGACACAGATTCAGAAGTGGGTGCACTATCTTTCCAACACAACGGATATAATTGAGAACTGGCTGACTGTGCAGAACTTGTGGATTTATTTAGAAGCTGTTTTTATTGGTGGTGATATAGCAAGGCAGCTTCCAAAGGTTTCTAGACATGCCTTTTTTCAGTTTTCTTATCAACATTTTAAGAATAAAACTGTACTGTGATGTCATTGATGCAGTAAAATAAATTTAATTTCTTTTAGTATTTAACAAAACTGAACTTGCTAGGAAATTGGGTAAGCAGTGCCAGTGGAAGACATGGTGTGACAAAGAATAAGAAAATCATGTGATCTGTTTGATCTTTTGATTTCTAGATTGTAAAGCTGTTAACTAATATGTATTTAAACATTGTGCCTAGTAGTAGCCTTCTGTAGTAGTACCTACCACTAGCATAGTAGTACCCAGGAATCCTTATCTTAAACTTTCCTGCATGGCTTTTCAAATTAAAAATGAGCTTTAGTTTTAGAAAAAAAAAAAAATCTTCAGCTTTGAAGCTCCAATTCAAGTATGAGTTTTCTGTCTTTTTCTCTAGAAATGTAAGAGAAAGTACATAGCAGGCTTGACAGCCAAGTATAAAATAAGCTCTATTGTGTAAGCAGAAAGAATTGTGTCTAAGCTAAAATATTTCTAGAAGACATGTGATTACTATGAGAAGATTGCTGTTGAGATTACTGGGTGCTGGTTCTGGAAGCAGATACCTTTTCCCTCTTCTCTCTTCCTTCCTCCATTTCTTCAATTCCACATTCACTGTCATATTTCAACAGGAAGCAAAGCGTTTCTCTAACATTGATAAATCCTGGGTAAGGATCATGACCCGAGCTCATGAAACACCCAACGTTGTTCAGTGCTGTGTTGGAGATGAAATAATGGGACAATTATTGCCACATTTACTGGAGCAGCTTGAAATTTGTCAGAAATCGCTCACAGGGTAAGATTACTACGAGACCATGTTCTTGGCCAGATGGTTGTGCATTGTGTAAACTGGGGAAAGAGCAATTGCTCAAGTACTGTCCCACGAACTTTGAAAGATCATGTTCTTATTCTACTATGAAGGCAGTTGAACTGAGCAAACAAGTTAGCAGGATAATACAACACCTACAAAGAAACCAACTCATGGATAAGTATTTCATTTGTGGCTAAGGTGCCACTCACTGTCTATCTCTGTTGAAACCAAAGCTAGTTTCAGTCTACTCTTAATCCAGAAGGCAGTCTAGATTTGTGTGCCCCATTCACACCTTTCACAGATCTGGGAGACATTCAGCTTGAGACATATAAATGGCAAGTAAAAGAGTTAATGTAAAAATATTTTATTTCAGTTTAGTTTCTTTTCTTTTTATTGGTGTTTAGATTAAAGCAAATAATAAAAGTTTTGCATGCAATGATTTCTGATAATAAGAGAATAGCTTTAAAGCAGATGCTTTACATGAGTGTATGATGCATGAAAATTGTTATTACTACAGCTAAAAATTGTATAATAAATTGTGAGAAATACCACTTTTAAAGAGGAAAGGATGTAGAAATCAACCCAAATCACTTACCATCTACCCCCTCCTGGCTTCTCTTCCAATTTTTAAAAAATGCAGGTACCTGGAGAAAAAGCGCCTGCTATTTCCACGATTCTTCTTTGTGTCAGATCCTGCTCTCTTAGAAATTCTTGGCCAGGCATCCAACTCTCACAATATACAGGCACATCTGCTGAACGTGTTTGACAACATTAAAACCGTCAGGTTCCATGAAAGGGTATGTACTGCACACACCTCAGTTACATTCCTTCTCATTAACAATTTTTCATACTTGCTGAATTAGAGAGCTACTTGGTTGCATAAGGCATTCTGCTGTTTTACTTTATTCACTAACTATTTGATGCTGAGTAGGCTTTCTTTGTTTAAGATTTTTTTCACATCCTCATTTATGATGTAGTAAAACTTCATGTAGAATAGCAAAACAAAAATTTGCACCAGTCCTTAAATTTCAGGAAAATCCACCTATGTACTGAACTTTTTTCTGTGGCTTCCTTACAAATAAGCTTTTGAGTCTTTATGAGCTTATTTGTATCTTTACATTGCCTGTATTTGTGTTTTTCCATTCATGTTTTGATTGTAAGAAAAAGTGTATATCCTGTCTCTCCTGTTTCTGACCTGCCCTTACTGTACCTTCACACGCAGTGTTTTAAGAACACTTTTCTTACACCTTTTACAACAACAATAGCAATATTTTCTCCTTATGTATGCATTTTTTTAGAAACTAATTTACCTCCCCATGCTTTTTGCTTTTGCTTTTCTTTGATTGTCCATGTTCCTTAACTTTTCTGTTTTCAGTATTTTTGATTCTAAGGCTGTAAATTTTGTTAGGCTGTTGACCCACCAATAATGGGGGAAGGCTTTCTTTATTGTGACTGCAAAGTGGATGTTGTTACAGAATCACAAAATGGGTCAGGTTTGAAGGGACCACAGTGGGTAGTCTGGTCCAGCCTCCCTGCTCAAGCAGGGTCATCCTAGAGCACATGGCACAGGATTGCCACTGAAACTTTAGTGAGACTCAGGAATTGTCAATATATTAGTTTTTGTCTCCTCGTTCATGACAGTGTTTTGTTTAAAGCCTTTCTGCATAGCAAAATAATGATTTAATAGTCTTTACATTTCATTGAACAAGTTGATATAATTCATTAGTTACTTAAATCAGTGTAACGGAGTGATTGCAGGAAAATATGAATTATTGTAAGGATAAATAATGTATCTATAAACACAGATATTTTTTCTTTTACTAGGTATATGATCGTATACTGTCAATTAGTTCACGAGAGGGTGAGACTGTAGAGCTGACTAGACCTGTAATGGCTGAAGGTAATGTGGAAGTTTGGCTCAGCTCTCTGTTGAAGGAATCCCAGCTATCACTGCATCAAGTTATTCGCCAGGCAGCTGTGGACATCCAGGAAACAAGTTTCGAGATTACTGAATTTCTTTCTACTTATCCAGCCCAGGTAATATCCTTGCTAAATGAATGAAGAATTATTTCTGATATTTATCAGTTTTTTTTCTTGTCTTAGCATTCAAAGCTGCAGCCAGTGTTAAATACAAAACTAGCATTTAATTTTATTTTAATCATCTCAGTCTTTTAAGTTTCAGCTTCACGTAGGTGAACCCAAAAGAAGATCACTTACCCTAAAGCTCCTGTTTAAAAAGGAAGCTGAATGCAATAAATTAACATAATGAAGTTAACACTATTTTTTACAAGCTTAGTACTTGACTGCTGAAGGAAAAGTAGTAAAATTGTATGTTTGTTCATATATTCAGGATAATGCCATGTATTGCTAAAGATTTAAAACTGAGGGTGTTGTTGAGGGAAGATTATTTGTTAGTAGAAGCTTCGCTTGTGATCAGGAATGTTGGAGATGGAATTAAGACTTTGTGAATTACTCTAAAAATATTTCAAATTGAAGCAGTAATTATTCACTGGCTAGTTATTATTTATATAAAGTATATTTGTTACCTATAGTATTTTTATATATTCTGTAAATTATATGGAGCAGTTGTATAAGCAATGCACTGTAGGCAGTATCTACAAGACTGAGGTACAGGCTTAACTATGGGTTTTTGAATGCAGCTGGACACACAAAACATGACCTCTGTATGAATGCATGGAAAGTAATTTTTATACCTATAGTAGGATAAAAATTTCTTTAGTTTTTCTGTGTCTGTGAATGTACATTTTAGGTGAAAGAAAAAAGATTATGAAGCATATACTTCTGTGTTTCCTAAGGTCGGGTTATTGGGGATCCAAATGATTTGGACAAGAGACTCAGAAGAAGCTTTGACTCTTGCTAAGCAGGATAAAAAAGTTATGCGTAAGACAAACCAGTTTTTCCTGGATCTTCTGAACATGTTGATAGCTATGACAACAAAGGACCTTAGTCCATTTGAGCGAGTTAAATATGAGACATTAATCACTGTTCATGTGCATCAGAGGGACATTTTTGATCGTCTTGTAAGTATTAAAAAATTAACAATGAATTACAAGGAGTTTTCCACATAATACAATGTGAAATGATAAGAAAATACTATGATACCTGTGAACTCCTGCCTCATAAGATAAACATTTAATTTCATTACTCTAATGATTATGTGTCCTGGAATATTATTAAAGTGCAGATGCTGCTTCAACCAAGTCTTAATTAATTTTAGGTAATTCAGTGGGTTTTCCTCTCCCCAGGCAGTAGCAGAATTTTATGTTTCCTGTTGGTCCACTAAAGTTAATAGTTACTCTGTAGCATGATCAGTTAGAGACTTCTATTTCCTCATACATTTTGTTGCAAGTAATTTTCCTTTTTCTGGACTGCATAATGAATTTCTACACGTAAATAAAATAAATATAGAGTTATAGTACAGGAAAAAGATTGAAGCTGGTATTCTCTCTGTTCTAGTTTCAATAGCATACATAATTATTACTTAGGAATTTTTAAAATCACTTTACACCTTCTCATGCTGACACAGGATGCTAAAATAAGGAAAATGCATTTAGTTTGATCAAACTTAAAGCTAGCATGCCCTTTTACCTATGGGAAGTCCTGGACCTGATTCTGAAATTAAGCTGTCCAAGAAAAGAATTATTTAGTTTTGGTCCATTATTAATAGTCAGGCATTTATCTTTTAATTGTAGAATCGTTTGTTTCTAGTATAATCATTTTATGTAAAGTGTAGTTTTTAGATACAAACGAAATGATTTTTTAAATCCTGTTTTAATATTCGATAGAGCAACTGTGACTTATTCTCAGTTCTGTTGCATTCCTTAGATAGAATCAGTACCATGACACTGCCATGAAATATCTTTTTTCCCAATATGCATGTGGTTTCATACTATTCTCATAGCAGTTTATGACATCAAATATCACATTATGTACTTCTGACTCGTGTAAAAGTAAAGTGGTACAGAGGACTAAAAGGAATGGCTATTTTAAGGTTAAACTGAAATTACTCTTGTTTGAAGCTTATGGACCGTTAATTTGTATTTAGACTTTTGACACACTTGTCTAAAATCTGAAGTTCCTCTGCCTAAGTATGCGATTGAACAATAATACATTACAATTTTTGTGGTAAAAATCCAGATAGATTCTCCACTATCCACTATATTTTACTATGTTTGCAGTGCTGCCTTTGAATCTACCACTTAGATGACATAATATAAATGTGAAAGTAAATGTTAGCCATGAATGCCACAGCCTTGTCTTCCCTCTCTTAGTGCTGCATGCGTATCAAGAGCCCTACGGACTTTGAGTGGCTGAAACAATGTAGATTTTATTTTAATGAAGACTCTGATAAAATGGTGATTAAGATCACTGATGTGAGCTTCACATACCAGAATGAATTCTTGGGCTGTACTGACAGGCTTGTCATAACACCTCTTACAGACAGGTGAAAAAGACTAATTTTATTCCTTTATTCTTTGCTGCCAAACCTCAGCTTTTACAAGAGCAATTTTGTCATTCCTGTTGGATGCACATTGATCTCTGCAGAGTTTATCCTTCACAGTCTTGTCAAAGTCAGTACTTTCATATGGAATGCTTAAATATTTTTTGTTTCTGTGCCTTTTAATGTGAATAATGTCTGACTTATTTTCTCCCACATACTTGCACTGGTCCCCATATGTGTCCTGAAGGTCGCATAATGTAAGTGACCTTCATTCTTATGTACATGAAGCCAAGATACGTGAGGATCTGATATATCCAACAGATAAAATATGTAGAGATACAGGACAAAAGTAGGTGTTTACAGACATGCTAATTTTCTTTTCAGAGCTAAGAAAGAACAGACAGGAAAAGCAATTTTTATTCAGCTGCAGTAGTTTGGAGATCTTTGATCAAAAAGGATGTTGAAAGAATTCCAATCCTATTAACAGAGAGATCTACCTGTCTAACTCAAATAGCACAAAGAATGCTTTATAACCTACCATTGGCAAAATCAAGGCGTTGGTTGGTTGTGTTTTTTTTTTTTTAACTATTCCATACAAAAAAATTCTAAAGCTAGTCTTTATATATAATTATTAGCTGGTGTTTTGCTGCATTATGCATAGATGTTTCATTTATGAAAATGGGATGCACTGTGTGATCAAATTTCAAAGATGGACAAGAAAGGAAAGGTTAGATATCTTTCATTATTGTACTCCACAGTATAATGTGTTTCAAAGCTACTCCAGACAAAATAACTCAGTATCCAAGCTATTAAAACTAAGATTAAGCAGCATCTCTGTATCTGCTTTCTTCCTTTCTTGTGATCTTTCAGGTTACTGATAATTGAGGATTATCTGTTCTTTCACTTTGTGTGCTGAAATGAACCTTAATATTCCCTGCATCAGAAACCAAGTGAAGGGGTTTTGTCCTTATTGATCTAAATTGTAATTAGGGGAATATCATTTCAGCACTTCCCTTTTCTTCTTTAAATCAGACCTTGCATAAGTTCCTCTAGCACTGTACAGAAATCCCTCTGCTGCAGCTTGATTGATTGTTGCCATTTAGATGTTACATCACTTTGGCTCAAGCGTTGGGCATGAACATGGGTGGAGCACCTGTGGGACCTGCAGGAACTGGAAAAACTGAAACCGTGAAAGATATGGGACGGTGCCTTGGAAAATATGTAGTGGTCTTCAACTGTTCAGACCAGATGGACTTCCGAGGACTTGGTAGGATCTTCAAAGGTAAGATGTGGACCAAAGGTAAGCTGTTGGCCAAACAGTCAATTGTTTTCTGGGGTGCACAAAGCACAGTATAACTAACTGGACAGAGAAAGTGATCCACTGTACTCAGCTTTGGAGTGGCCTCATCTCAAGTACTCTGCAGTTCTGGAGTCAACAGTACAACAACATATAAAAATACTGGAATATATCCAAATGACAGCAAAAAAGAAGGTGAAAGAGCTAGAGGACATGACTTAAGAGGAACAGCTGAGTACACCATGTTTGTTTTGCTTTGAGAGACTGAGGGGTACTCTCTTTGCTGTTTATAACTTCCTCATGAGGGTGAGTGGAGATGGAGGTGCTAATCTCTCTGGTGTCTGATAATAGGATATGGGGGAATGGCTTGAAGCTGCATGGGGTGAAATTCAAGCTAGATATTCGCTGAGAGTGTGTTCAAGCACTGGAGCAAGCTCTCCAAGGAAGTAATTTGGGTCTCAAGCCTGTTGGTGTCTAAATAGTAATTATAAAATGATCTTTTATATATGGATATATGGTTTAAATTTTAGATACACCTTTGAGGAGTCAGCAGTTCTACTTGTTGATCCTCATAAGGCTCCTTTATAAGTCAGTCCTTTATATTCTGAGATATTTTAGGAACTACATGAAAGTTTCAAAGGATAAGAGGACATCTCCATGAAACAAGGTTGAAACATAACAGGCAGATGGTTTCAGCCTTTTAAAAAATGCAAGTAATTAATATCTTTCTATGTGTATAAAATACAGTTGCAACACTGTCTTCAGTGAATAGAAATGCTATGAAAACATGACACAATTTATGAAAGGATAGATAAGGTCACTTAAAATGACTTAAAGTCACAAGGAGAACTGCTGCTGTGAAGAGAAAATGTATGAAATTTATTGCTGAACTGGTGGGATGTGCTGAGTTTTGATTTCAGTGTTTTGTCTCATTCAAATATTGAAGTTTGTATCAGTACAAGGAAATGCATGGTTAGTTCTAGATATGCTAAAAACAATTTGCAGAGCTCACTAAAGTTAGGTGCAGATGACATTTTTTAAGCATCTGAAATTTATACCTGTTAGTCATGGGTGATGTCAAATAAGAGACCAAATGGAAGTTCTTAACTATTGTATTGTTGCAAGTGACTATATCTATGATTTTGTTCTGTTTTTCCCACAAAATCCAAGGAAAAATACAGTTCTGGAATAGACTGACCTCCAGCTTCTAAATGCAACTGTATTGTTCATTTTAATATGTCCAATAAGCTGTTGACAGCCTGTCACATTTTCATAGAATTACTGGAGGAATTTTTCTTTAGGGGGTAAAGAGGGACAGGAAAACATTAAAGATATAAGAAAAAGAGAAAAAAATCAAAGAACATAATAGGCTAGAAAATCTTAAGGACTTTGAGTTTGTATTTCTTACTTGGAATTAAAATTCTACTCTTTGTTCCTTTCCCAACCCTCAAAAATAAACACTTCCGTCCCTTCCCCCCATGCCCCCACCCCGAGATAGATTAACATAATTTTTGGCTTGTGAATTGCACCAAAAAAGGTTTAAAAACATAATGTTTATATGCTTAGTTGCTTTTCTCTTTGAAGGTCTGGCTCAGTCTGGCTCCTGGGGTTGCTTTGATGAATTCAATCGTATTGATTTACCAGTGCTATCAGTAGCTGCACAGCAAATAGCAATCGTGTTGACATGTAAGAAGAAACATAAAAAAATGTTTGTTTTTACTGATGGAGACAATGTAGAAATGAACCCAGAATTTGGCATTTTTCTTACTATGGTAAGTATTCAGTAAGTTCTAATATACCAGTGAGGACTGTACAATAATCAAGTCTAACTTGGTACTTGCTAACTCTTACATCTTTCAGTTCTTAGAACTAACTCACTGATGGTTTGAGAACATTGAGCATTGCTACAAACACAGTTTACAGGGTCTTGTTTCAATAGCATCAAGCACATGCAACTAAAAAATGCAGGCATTTAATTTGCAGGCATAAATACAAGTTATCTCAATTTCAGTTATCTTCTACATGCCAAATTCTGTCTCCCAAAGTATGCTTTTTGCTACAATTACAGAAAAATTGCCATAAAGATATAGGTAGGAGTAGCCAGTAAAAATAAGACCTATAAGACAAACTCAGATTTGAAATGCTTAGGTGGAACATTTTTCATGTCCCATGGGTATAAAAGAGGCAAAAATTCTGTAGAGATATGGTGGTAAGTCTGCATGGCAATTAATTTTGACATTTGACTTAAAGCCAATTAATTATTTTTACTACCAAAATGGCATATTCATTTGCTGATTCTTCTGTTTGTGCAAGGTACATTCAACTTCAACACCTGTTTTTCCTCTCCAGAATCCAGGATATGCTGGACGGCAAGAACTTCCTGAAAACTTGAAGATCAATTTCCGTTCAGTGGCCATGATGGTTCCTGATCGTCAGATCATAATTCGTGTTAAATTGGCCAGCTGTGGTTTCATTGATAATGTTGTATTGGCAAGGAAATTCTTTACACTGTACAAGCTGTGTGAAGAACAGCTGTCAAAGCAGGTAGTACACTCATATGATGCAACCTGATTATTTTAGGGAAAAACTATCTGTGAAATCACAAAATATTTGTGTGAAGAATAAGGAAAGGCTCATGCTCACTAAGTAAGCTAAGAGACACTTGCAGTTTAGTAATGCAGCCGTCTGCTGTCCTGGAAGATTAACTTCTGCTGCAGGTTGTCGATGCAAGGATGGGGCTTTCATGCAGATTGCCACTTATTATTAAGATTTAGCTTTAGTGCATGGTGATGGCTGAGACAAATAAAATATTAATTTTAGCCTTTGTTGATATTACAGAGTGGGTTGAGAGGCATTTGGTTTGTGCTGCCTGTGCTTGTACAGATATTTCTCAGCTTCTAAGGGCCACAGAGAATTCAAAATAATACTGATAAAGTATTTCTCAATAGTCCTTGGGAACTCTGTCTTGATTAAATAACTTATGATTATTTTTTTTTTTCTGTCACATCTTAGATTTTAATAGATGGTAGCAGATTTGGAAAGTGAATTTGGTCATTGTCATACAGCCAAAGAATAGTTGATGGGTGTTTGGAGGCATTTGAAATGCATGTACCACTTCTCCTACATATTCATCCATGCCTTAAATAGTAAATAAGAACTATTTCATCCCTATTAACTTGGGGAAAATCTTCCCAAACTTCACATATCTTCTAGGTGCATTATGATTTTGGCTTGCGGAATATATTGTCTGTACTGCGTACGCTGGGAGCAGCAAAAAGAGCAAATCCCACAGATACTGAATCTACCATCGTCATGCGTGTTCTGAGAGATATGAACCTGTCTAAACTGGTAAGTTCTGAGGACCTGATAAATAATTTAAACTGCACTTTGGAGCTACGTGATCTCTAGAAGATTGTACGTGACCTTTACACTGAAGCTAGCTTGGAAATGTTTCATTCTCCGAGTGGAACATTTTAGCTGTGAGGGCGATAAATTTCTCGTAGTACCCTGTGTGGGACTGAGGAGGGAGTGAGCTTTCTGTTGCTTGACTTTCTACCCGGGCTTAACCTTGAATTGTTCACAATTTTTTAACTTATTTTTCCTGCTACTGTTAGAAGTAAGTAGATGTCTATGCAGTAACTTCTTTAGAAACTTTGTGCTTAAGTATTTAGTTACTCTTTTGAAAGAATCTGTTATTCATAGTAATGAGGACCATTTCACCTGTCTAAATAGCTAACAACCCTCTTCTGCTGCTGTGATACATCATCTTTTTTTTCTTTACACCAAATAAAATAGACAATTTTCTAAATTTTATTGCGAAAATCTACTATAAGAAATTCATTCTGCATGTTAGTGATTTATTTTGACAAATGGAAGCATCATGTGATCTCTTTATGCTGTGTCCTTCTAATGTTTAGCACCTAGAGGATTATATAGATTGTTCCTTAGGTTCTCAAGCATTTCTTTAGGTCTTCAGGACTTAGGGATTGTTCTTTCTAAAGTTGATAAAATAAATAGAACTGGTTTTAGTCTTTGTGGATTTTTGTTTTCCCTGATTTTCCCTGATTTTAGATTGATGAAGACGAACCTTTATTTCTGAGTTTAATTGAAGATCTGTTTCCAGATATCCAGCTTGATAAAGCAGGCTATCCTGAACTTGAAGCAGCCATTGACAAACAGGTGATGTTTCTCATGATTTCTGGTGCTCTGGTATAATTGCCATAATTGTCATGAAGTGACATCTAAGAAAATTCTTGTGGACTCTATCAAGCTGGCAATATATATTTTACTATTTAAACTTTTCCATAAATCTTTACCACTGGCACAGTATTATTAAGCTTATTCTTCAGGTCACTGAATTGGGATTATAGTGTCCTGTAGTTTTCTTGAGTCATGGTTACTGGGGTCCAATTTGAGAAATGCATGTATATGAGCTTGCCTTATGTGACCCAGGATTTATTATTTATCTAAAGTCCTGACAATTAGAATATTAATTTGAGAAAAGATTTACTTAAAATTACATCTCTTTTATTTAATTTCCCATTAGGTGTTTGTAATACTTCAGTAGGGCCAACTTAAGAATAGAATGTATATATATATATATATATATATATTATAGATATATTATAGGTATATCTAATAGATTATAATGTACATGGAGGCTGGTTTACCTTATTTTTCTGAATACATATTTGAATACCAAATATATCTCCTTTTTCCAACAGTTTTTTTTTTTTTTTTAATATACACAAAGCCTTTACAAAGGGTATAATGATCTGTTGATGATATATCAATATCTATCTATTTATCTGTCTATATCTAAAGGCATCAAAATATATTATGTGCTCTGAAAGAATAGTAATTTGGTTTTCTGTCACTGTCTCTTAGGTGGAGGAATCTGGCCTTGTTTGTCATCCTCCTTGGAAACTGAAAGTTATCCAGCTTTTTGAAACCCAGAGAGTAAGGCATGGATTGATGACACTAGGACCTAGTGGTGCAGGAAAAACTACCTGCATCCACACTTTAATGAAAGCAATGACAGGTAATGTTAGTCCTTATATTGTAAACTGTTACTGAACTGTTACACTGTAAACTTTAAGCCCCATTGTTTCTTTTCAGAAAGCCTCAATTGCTTCTCTGTGAGAATATATTACTGGAAGAATGAGTTTGTATGTTGAGATACTAATTATTCAAGTAGCTTAAAAATATCTGACATTAAAACCCATATACTTCATGTCCTTTTGTCCATATTATCATACTTTTATGAGAAGTTCTTATTCTAGGTGGATTAAGAAAGAGGAATACAGTCTAGGCAGCCAGCTCAGATTAAAGCGTCTCCTGGGTTTTGCTGAGGTAATGCTGGAACCTTTTGCTAATCAGAAGTATTTGTCTTTTTGAATACAATGCATAAGACAGGAACTTTGCAATATAAAATAACTGGTTTTATAACCATAAATTCCTGGTTTAGACAAGACAGGGGAAAAAAAGTCTTTGAGAGCGTTAATTTTGTGTCCTGGCTGGAGGCTTGAAGAATGCTTTTTTTTTTTTTTTTTGGTCATCTGTACTTCTAAACAAATATATTAGTTGAAGAATGTCTGCTCGATCTTATTAAAATAAAAGGTCATAGCTTGGGGAGAAAAACCTGTCTTTTGAGGTAAGCTTGTGTTACCCCATTTCACAAGTTGCTTATATGATTTTCCAGAAGTGAATAATTTCTGTAAAAAATAGTTCAAAAATAGTTCAGCAAGTCTCATACATGCAGTAATGTGCTGTGTTTAAGAAACGCTGTAAGCTCTACATTGCAATGGAAGTGATTGTTCCATTTAGGAAAAAAGCCGGAAAGAACAAAGTTGCATTGCACAGTTTTCCTATCTTATTTTTCTAGCACTGATATGTGAACTACTACCAAGATAAAGTCACCTCACTACTTTTTTCAAAGCTGATCTTCTCAGCTTTGAGAAGATCACAACCTCATGAAACGTTAAAATGCATGATCTGGCAGGCTTTTATCTTACATGTTAGTGAAATCTGATTATAATGAAGTTATTTTAAAATAGGTAATTTTTTCAGCTCTTTCTTTCAACATCTTACTACTGGCTCCTGGTTATGCTTTAATATTGGGGTTTTTTAAAGATGTCCAGCATTGTAGTTTTTAAGCTGTTGCTAACGAGATAAAAAATGAAGGTTATGTGGTCGTGGTATGGCTAGTTAGAATTTTTCTGTGCAAGAGAATTCACAAGAATATGCCAATATTGTATATTTTATCTGTTCTAAGATGTAGGCAAGTGCACAGAAGGGCAGAATAATCAATCATCTATCTGATATTTATTCAATGGGTTTTAAAAATGTGTATCCAAGCCAAATGTTTTAAAGCACTATTGTTTGATAAGCCTTCAAAATATTAAACTAAACCTTGAATAAATTTCATCTTGCTGCTTTTCTCTTCCCAATGAAGCTATGAAATGTGAATTAAATATTCAAAAGTTTCAGAACTTCATTTTACTTTTTCTGATGTCTCCAATAATGAATTTTGTATAGCAAGAGAAGTTTTTCAAATAAATACAGATGTTCTTATAATTATGAATGCATATTAAAGCATATACTTGGGTGTAATGAGTTTGAGTTTGTCAAAGTTCTCTTACCTCTGAAAAGAAATGTAAAAACTAACTGGTGGTCTGGCTTCATAGATTGTGGACAGCCACATCGTGAAATGAGGATGAATCCTAAAGCTATAACTGCTCCACAAATGTTTGGACGCCTTGATGTGGCAACAAATGATTGGACAGATGGAATATTTTCAGCACTCTGGAGAAAAACTTTAAAAGCAAAGAAAGGTATTGTGGTGGGTTGACCTTGTCTGGACTCCAGGTGTCCATCAAGTTGCACTACAACTCCTTTGCCCAGCTGGGCATGGGAGAGAAAATAAACAGAAAACAACTCAGGTTGAGATAAGGCAGTTTACTAAAGTAAAAGCAAAAATTTGCATAAGCACAAGGAAAGAGAAAAAAAAGTATTATTCTTAACTTCCCATCAGCAAGCGATGTTCAGCCACTTCCCAGGAAGCAGGGCTTCAGCACACAGAGAGGTTGCTCCAGAAAGCAAACACTGTAAACAACAGATGCCCCACCCTCTTCCTTTCCTTAGCTTTTATATCTGAGCAGATGTCATATGACATGGAATATCTCTTTGGATATTTTGGGTCAGCTGACCTAGTTTTGTCCCTTCCCAGGATCTTACTCAAGCCCAGCCCCTTGATGTGGGGAGTATTGAGAAACAGAGCTGATGCTGTGCCAGTGCTGCTCAGCAGTATCCAAAATACTGGTGTGTTATCAACACCTTTCCAGCCACCAATGCAGAGCACAGCACTGTTTAGGGCTGCTATGGGGAAAGGAAATCCAGCTCAGCTAGACCTAATACAGGTATACTGAAAAAGGCTGCCATTTAAAATAAAACAAAAAAAATCCTCAGAAAAGAAAAAGCTTCAGGAAAACTTTATAACACACAGTAACAGGGCTTTTTTACTTACATGGAAGCATTAGAAAATTGCTGGAAGAACTTCTGTCCCCTTTATAGTCTCTATTCTAAATGCTTTGTGTTCAAACAGTGTAGTGTAACACTTCACTGCACTTACTGAATTCTTTCTTTTGTATATTAGGCCCTCAGATGGAAGGAAAATGGAAGGTAAAAGTCAGTTGCCCCATAAGTGGTATCCTATAAAAATTTTGATGCTGTCAGTATTTCTACCTGTTCTCTAGCTGCCATTTTAAAAGGAACCAGTTGTGTCGTAACAGCTAGCCCTTCACATATCCTAGTCCATCTCAAATGGCACTAGACAATTCTATTTAGGCAGCCAATTTCTGCCTAAAATTATGCTGACATATATTTGTAGGCTGTTATTTTAACTAAATGAGTGTCCTTGAGGGTTTGATGCTACTAGATTCTTGCTTGATTATTGCTTCCTTTTTGTCTGAAAATTAGTATGTGATCTTTTCATTACGCCTTAGAAGAAAAAGTAAAAAAATCCTAACACTTGTTGCACTATTTAATATAAAAATTCTTAGTCTTGAGAAATACAGATACTTTTAAAATAGAAAATACTTTTCAATTTAATTTTGGTAGGCTTGTTTCAAATCTAGAAATGGAACACCCTTGAGAATGTAACATGGCATTAACTACTGAATTTTTATCTTTTCCTTCAAGATGAAATATATATTAGTACACCCATATGACTTCCTCAGATTTACTCTGTAAGAGTTCTGTAATATCTCTTTATGAGTCAGACTCCTGACCATCTCATGCTTGAGATGCCTGAACTGTAGCTATAAAATCCCTCATATAAAAAGTTTATCATCTGTTTCATATCTCCTTGGTTCAATGCTAGCAACGCTCCAAGCCACCTAAATAAACACTGACTCTGATGGCAGAAGGAGCATCGCTAGGCTAAGGAGCTGTCTAGAAATGCATGGTGGGGCTGCCTGCCCCCTAAGGGGTGGGCAGTCAGGAGCCAAGGTGGGATCTCTTTCCAGCCAGGATCTGTTGCTCTGTACCCAAGTGAGGCGAGGAAAACGGACCCAGACTCTCCTAGGACACAGAATCAGGCTTTAAAATACCTTTCAATTAGCAAATGGAAAGCAATGAAAAAACTTCCAAGGAAGCTGGATCAAGTTTAGGAACAGAACAAATGACAAGAATCTTCCCCTAATGGACCTCTTTTACTTGTGACAGTGTGCATGCTATTTGAAAGAGTGATTTTTCAAGTGTTCCTTTCATATATTTTTCTCTAAATTTATAAAACTCATTGAAAACAAATGAATGGTGTTTAAATATATCTGTAGTTGTTACCTTCTTTATGTCATTTCATGTAACTTGAAATAAACCTTATTTATTACTGTCTTGAAGACTGGATCCATAAAACTCTTTCGGAGTATTAAAACTCGTGACTTATGCTGATGGCACTTTATATACTGAAGAATGGATAATTATTAAGAATAGGTGACAAAATGAAGTACCCAGATGAAATTGAGTGATAGAAACGGTAATTGTATTAAAAGCTGAGATTGTAGCTGTGTGCATGAATTCAGAATTTGTTAAAAATTTGTTTGCAGAAATAAGAAACTGGTCCTTGAAAGAAACTAGCCGTTCATCCATAGCTGCTTTTGTCTGTTATGTTGCATTGTAGGTGACCACATTTGGATAGTTCTTGATGGTCCAGTAGATGCTATTTGGATTGAGAACCTTAATTCTGTCCTGGATGACAACAGAACTCTAACGCTAGCAAACGGTGATCGGATACCTATGGCGCCAAATTGCAAAATAGTCTTTGAGCCTCATAATATTGATAATGCTTCTCCAGCAACAGTTTCAAGAAATGGCATGGTGTTCATGAGCTCATCAGTTCTCACCTGGAGTCCTATCCTTGAGGTAGAACAGCTAAGTGTCTGTATACGCATTGAAAGTTTGACTGGCTACTTCTTCAACACTTCACTCTTATTACTGTAGAACCTTTTTTTGTGCCTTTTGCTATGAAATCCCTTTTCCTCTGTATAAACTTCTAGGTCAGTATGTAAAATAGCAACGTTTCTGGTCGTTTATGCAAGAGTGAATAATTTTTTTAAGGAACATAGTTAACATATTACACTTTTAAGATCATGGTAATTTTACTTTGGGACAAATTTGTAATTAGAATTATTTTATACAATTGAAGGACAACTCAGTTTTTAAAACTACCTGGTAGCCCTTAGTACAGACCAAGGAGGAGAAAAGAGTGAAGTTGATTCAGGGAACTTGAAATCCTCAAGAAAATAGGAATTCTCTTGATATTTCTTAAAATTTATTGCAGTTGGGATTTAGAACCAGAAAAAAAGTCAATGCAGCATCAAAACATGTAATTTTTAAATCGATGTTGTTACTTGGTTGTCTGCTAACATTCCTAGAAGCAAAGTATCTGAAGAACTATGCAGTAGTTTCTCTCTCTCTGGCATGGAATGAATAATTCAGAAAA
Organism: Molothrus ater; assembly: GCF_012460135.2. Lineage (NCBI taxonomy): Eukaryota > Metazoa > Chordata > Aves > Passeriformes > Icteridae > Molothrus > Molothrus ater. Next base: position 79,398,133 of record NC_050478.2, read on the forward strand.
ACAGAACATGTTTCAGGTGTGGTTTAGAGTCAAAATCCAGTATATAACATATTAGAATATATCAAAGTGATTTATAAAGTCTTTTTTTTTCTTTTATATGTCATCTTTTATCTTCCAAAACCCAGTAAAAATAAATCCTAATCTTGACAGAATGCTTGTGACAATATATTGGATGACAAATTCTGAGACTTGAGCAGACATTTTTTTTTTTCACGTAGCAAAATCTTGCTAAAGATGAAACATGGAAGTTCCCAAGAATCTACCTAATGTTCCACAGTAATATACTTAAACAAAGCTTTCAGTGTTTAATTCCAGTTTTCTTTTCTGTGGAGAAAACAATAGAGACAATAGCAGTTAAAAAAAAGTTGGTTTCTCATTTTCTTCCCTTAAGACCTATATTACCTTAAAAAATTTCAGTGAAGTACACTACTCAGGATTAGCACTTTAAAAAAGAAATTAAAATAAATGTTATTTTTTTCTCTGCATTTTTTCTTGTCTAGGCCATCTTGTTGAGAATTCTTGGTTAGCATTATTTTGCTTTGATAAACATGGTTGTCTCCTGAATATGAAAAATGAAAACTTTCTCCTGCATGGCTAAGATACTGATTGCTGTGAGCATACAGATAATTACTTTCCCCTGAAGCCCAAGTAATGTCTGATATATTTCACTATAATCCCAAATTAAATTCCTTTACATGGGCTTTAAAATTCATTTTTATATGGACTTTAATTTTAAGATAGGAATTATTTTCTGTTTATGAAATTGGAACACCATCCAGGAGTTTGTAGTGTATTTGTTTCCCTGTTTTTCAGACTTAAAAAGACAAAAATTTATAAGTTACTATGAGCTAACGGACTAAATTTTACTGCCCTCCATTTTAGTATGTATCACGTGAACAAGTTTTTGTAAATATTTCTTAAGATTAATGTCTCACAGTCTCATTCAGTCATTTCATTTTCTAAATCAAATAGGATACCAGCGGAAAATACAACTAATCCTCACCTAGTTAGTGTTGCCTAACTAGTCCTATGAAAATACAGCTTAATCCTATAAAAATACAGCTGGCCTCACATTAACATTCAGATATCAGCCTTTTGTAGTGATTACTCTATATTATTCTCAGATTTCTTATTTTTTAAACCTGTAAAGGTTCTCATGCTTGTAAGTTTTATATAGCTTGCTGTTTATAACCAGATTCCTTGACCCTAAGTCCCTGAATTGTCTGGCAACAGAGGAAATTGGCTTGTGGCACTGCCTAGAACCAGTGTCCTTAGCAAATTATAGGTTTCAGCCCAGACAGAACTCAAAAGAGACAGTATGCTGTAGTCCAAGCCCTGAGTGCCAGGCAGTGCCTGGTGCCTCCCTTTGGGACTGGAGGCAGTGGAGCTCCTCTAGGAAAAGTGAAGCTATGGGATTGTCGTCGGATATTCCTTCCTGTCTTGGAAACACTCGTGTCCTGTTGACTTGTTGCAAACCTGGAGGTTTGCTGCTTGTGAAGAACTAAGAGTTGCTGCAGAGGGCTGATACTGAATTTTTCTAGTAGTGCCTGAAGCTTTTTCCATTTACAATGATATTAAATCATATGGAATTTTCTGTTCAGTCACAGGTCTCTGCAACACTTGAGAATCGTCACTAATTCGTTTGATGAGTTCCTTTGCCAAGTCCAAAATATTTGTAGTCTTGTTATGAAAAAAGTGTTTAACAAGTTTCCTAAAACATTGGCTGGTAAAACTTCAGTTTTACCAGTGCAAATACATGCAGCCAACTCAAGTGCCTTATGTATGTTACTGCCAAGTTTTACTTTTCAGATTTTTTTAAAACTAATATGGATACCCAGGAAAGTGTAAGTGTAAATTATGCATCCAGGACAGTGGCTCCCCTGAGATTCCACTTGTGTTGTTCCTTTCTGTGCTTACAACACTGTATAGGGCCTGCTGGTGTTAGGTTCTCACAGCTCTGCCTCCTTGTGTTGCCTAGTTTGCAGACAACCATCTCTTGGATGTTAAAATTGTGCTAAAGATTCAGCTGCAGAGAAAGGAATTTTATTTTGCATTGTCACTCATGATTTACTTCCTCATTTTAAAGTGAGATGCAGGCTAAATTTAGCTGTGTTGAAGAGTTCTGTGAAACTAGTTTTCCTTAATCCATAACCTTATAGTTTTAGTATATTTTATTGATAGAAACAGACTAAAGAAAATAAACTTTAAAAAATAATTTGGATTACATAAGCAAAATTATTTTCATTTCACTGTAAAGTAACCTTTCCAACTTCCCTTTCTTTCCCCATTATAAAATTGGCTATAAAATTGCAGCCTATTGTTAGTTATAATTTTATCCAATAGCATTTCTTTGGTTTCTTCTTGTTTTGGTTTTGCATCATAAATAAAATATCTTGAATTACTGTACTTGAATTCACTGAGACTTGTATTGGAAACTAAATTTATGCTTTGCAACAGGGATTTTTGAAAAAATGTGCCTTCCAAGAGGCAGAAATTCTACGTCAGCTGTATTCTTCATTGTTCCCAGACTTGTACCGTTTCAGCATTCAGTCTCTGCATTGCAAGACTGAGATGTTGGAAGCCTTTATCATTATGCAGAGCATTAATATGCTGCAGGGCCTTATCCCACCTAAGGTAGGTAGTGTGAATGTTTTTATGTATACTTAACATATTGTAGGTAATTTCAAGTAACAAAGTTTTGTAGAGAGGGATTCTTTGATGACTTGGAATGTCAAAAGAGATGCAGATTAGCAAGGAATTCTTTATATTTATTTAGAAAGTAATAGTTGGGATGTGACCTCTTTCACAATCTCACATTTGGATTTGATGTTAAGCACTGGTTTATATTAAACACATGGAGCATGCATTGTCAGTTTTCCTTTTTTTATTTTTGGGTAATTTGTTATTATTTTATATTGATTCTTCTGATCATTAAAGGCGTCTCTAAATTTATATATGACCGAAGACTTCTAACCTTATGTTACTAATGATTATCAAGTAGAGTTTTCAGGCTGTTGAAAATTAAGACCTAACTCAATCCTTCAGGAGCAAGGTGGGGAACTGACTCCAAAATACTTGGAAAGGCTGTACATCTTCTCTCTCATGTGGAGTGTAGGAGCATTGCTAGAGCTGGAGGACAGATGCAAAATGGAATACTGGCTTCGAAAGCATGCAACAGTAAAGCTTGATCTTCCCTGTATCCCAGAAGGCAGTGAAGACACAATGTTTGATTATTATGTGGCATCCGATGGTTAGTAACTCAGCAGGGTGATATGGGGTAAAATTTAAAAGTTATTTTATAATTGTGCTTTTTTCAGAGAATTAATTCAGAAGTATTTTATAGCTTGTCTTCTTTTGTGTCCCTTAAAGTTTTGTTTTATGGCTGTACTTTATTGGTGGTATTGTGGTTAGCTTTTTCCATTTCCAGTGAAAAGTCAGAATATGGATATATTGGTACAAAAGCTGCGTGGACTTTGTGATGATGAATTGTCAAGTGAACATATAATCCTTGTTGTCAAGATTTATGTAGGAAAGAGGAGTAAGCCTCTTAGATACAACTTGAGGGATTCTATGATTATATGATTCTATAAATTTTAGTCTGAATACACAGAGAGAGATTGCTATACATGAGACAGAAGCATAGACAGATCAGGGAACTGAATGGAAAATAAAGGAAGTGATGATGCCTAGTATTTCTAAAACATTAACTTAATTTCTTTCTTGTTAGGTACATGGATGCACTGGAATACACGTGTTGAAGAGTATGTATATCCCAGTAGTGGCACCCCAGAGTATGACTCAATTCTTGTGCCTAATGTTGACAATGTGAGAGTGGATTTCCTGATTGAAACCATTGCAAAACAGGGCAAGGTACTTTTTCTATAGTTCATATCAAAGCACTGCCAACAGAACACATGACAAAAGTTTTGGATTAGCAGTGAAATATTATGTTAGTGAAAAGGAATTTTTTTTTTTTTAGATATAAGATGGTGTTTCCAGAAAATACTTTCATGCAAATATGCTTGAACTCTTGAATAGTCACTGTTTCCAGACTTTGTCTTCCCCTCACCCCTTTGGTCTGTAGTGGAAATAACTGTAATTACAGCCAAGATCAGTCAGAATGGAACCAATATTTTCATGTACTGATGGGAGAGGGAGAAGCACATAGGTCAGGAGGCTCATGTCTGACTCTGCTAATTGAACTTTGCCAGCATGGGGCAGTTACAGAATTTATGTAGCTATAGGCTATTCTTCACCAAAACTGTGTCACATAAGCAATTGAAATTTTACAGATACTGAGTCTCTAGATGATTAAACCCTTTTTCAAATAATTAACTCCTTTCCTTGTTAGTGTGATTGTGCTGGATGACATGACCATTAACTGCAAATATTTTTAACTAGTCAGGCCTGCAAAAATCTATGAGACATTAACTATTTTACTTCTACATGTCTCCTGTGAAAAGTTCACTTTACATAACTTTGCTAGTTTCTTTTCTGTTTAAAAGCTAAATGGGACTGTTGAGCCTTTGCCAAGACTCCGAGCTCTTGTGTTTCATCTTATTTCGATATTGTCTTTGTCTAGGCTGTCCTACTAATTGGTGAGCAAGGAACTGCAAAGACTGTTATAATCAAAGGTTTTATGTCAAAATATAACCCTGAAAGGCACGTAACTAAGAGCTTGAATTTTTCATCTGCAACAACCCCATTAATTTTTCAGGTATAGTAGTGATTAATCTTCTCATACAAGATAGTTGGATTCAGAGAATATTCTGATAATTTGCCAGGAGGATGCTTCTGGAAGTGATTCTGAACAATAAAAAAGCACCTGTTCAAATAGTCCAAGTGTTCTAATGCATGTTTTAAGATTTCTGTAAAAAAATCGTTCCTTTCAACTTTTTCAGTAGCTATTGAGCTGTTCTTGGACTTCTACAATAACATGCCTATTATTATCTTCATCTTATTATGTTTTTGTGTCAAATATATCTGTTCTCACTAACTGGGAAGAGCTGTTAGATTTCACTAAACACCATGGGTAAAATAAGTGCTACCCATAACAATCTGTCATTAAAAATGTACTGTCTGCAATTTAAGTTTCAGTCATTACAGTAACTCATTAAAAAAGTAACACATGCAGTGCAGCTGCTCTACATACAATTACGAATGCTTAAATCCTGAACTGTACTGCCTGTCCAAGTTTCTACCAATCTAATGTGAATTATTTCAAGGGTCTTTAATCTCCTGGCAATGTATTTGGGGAATATTTTTAATTCAGTTTGGTATGCCAGGCCAAAGCACTGTCTGGACTGTAAGTGCTGTCTAGAAGCTTGATGAATCACCTATCATCTGCCTGTATAGTATCGTAGAAACTACTAACATTTTATATAATATACAAACACGTAATTTTGGTCTTAATTTCCTTAGGATTTTTTCTTCTATTTATTGGGCTATGAACAAAAAGTAACATATTTTTAAAATGTAAATGTAGATTTAATTGGTGATAGGTGAAATTCTGATCATCAGGACATCTGAAATAGATGTGCAAGACTAAGTCAATTCCCTGTTAACAATCTAGATCAAAACATTCTGTTATGACATGTGCTTTAAAATTACTCTAGCTTCTTTTAATCTTGGTCTACCCGATGCCACTTGTGCAAGATTGGAGCCTAGGCATAGTGTAAGAATGCAGATATTTAGGTTTATACTGAAGAATAATTATGTGTGCTTAAGCAAACTTTCACTTAGGATAGAGTAAATAAAAACTAGAACTTAAGAAGAGCAGAGAAATGGAAAGATGATGAGAAGAACAGTAGAGCCAAGTCTACCATTAGGCAAAATTATCTCATCAAGTGTATTTATATATGTGAATTTAATTATTGATGTATGCTTCTATGAAATATTTTGATACCTGCTGGAAAAGTGTTCCAAATTACATCTTCAATTTAATCTTTATTGCTAGAAATCATCAATTTTGCTGATAAATTAATAAAATGAAAGAAAAGTTTGAAACTTATTCAGATTTATGAAAGTGTTAGGCATGGTTTTCTACCGTAGACACCAGCCTGGTGTTGTATACCTTGAGATTTCAGATATTCTAGTTGAACTAGTGCAATTACCTCAGCAAATGCCTTCTCTGAACCTCACTTAGTAAAATTCTATGTAACAGGAACATCAACATGTTTAAGTGATTGAATCATGTATGAAATGAAGTGCTGTTTGTGACTGTGCTGCTAATTGCTTTTTAACAGCGTACAATAGAAAGCTATGTGGATAAGCGCATGGGCCCAACTTATGGTCCACCTGCAGGCAAAAAGATGACAGTCTTCATTGATGATGTGAACATGCCCATAATCAATGAATGGGGAGATCAGGTCAGTTTGTGAAAGAAGAAAAAAAAAGACAAAAAGTTTTCTTTGTTTTTATGCTGCGCTGTAAAATTGGCTTCTCAGTCATTCAGAATAGGGTAAAATTGGTATGTAGTACTTTAATTTTAAAAGACTGTTTAAAATTAAAGTACTACATAATATGTACTACATAATATGCTGACAGCAAGAAGCAGTTTGAGTGCTCCTTAGAACATGCCTGTATAATTTTAATAATGTTTTTTAACAACACTCATTTTATAATTGAAAATAAGAAGTCTTTGGTACACAAATTGTGATAGCAAACTGAGATTGTGGGCAATAATTAAAATACTGTGAAACCTGAGAGGTAAGAAGTGTCTTCTCTGCTTCAGACAAAATGGAAGTAATCTTTATTTATATTGACAAAGTTGTTCTGAAGTACATTGCTTTGGAAATTAATGTTAGAATTTCTATAGGAGTATAGCTATAGGATGTACTCTCTGTGGAGTTTTTTTGGCTTGTCAAACAGAAATGTAGGGTATCCCTTTATGGCTAAAGAAAAAGGTCTTGCATGTTTTTGTATGGCAGTAGTTCTTTTATTTCATCTTGAAAAACATGCTTGTGATTGTTACATATGAAACTTAATACAAATATTTTGTGTCATTTGCAACATGATGCATTAGTTTGGGCTTGATTGAAAAATGACGCAAAGATACATTAGTTTGGGCTTAATTAGAAAACTGGAAATTTTGTTTTAAAAGGCAGAAGTGTTTCCAACAGCAATAGAAATCATGCAGCATTCAAGTGATAGTAAATTGTCATGTGAATGGTTAGTTCTAAATGAGGGTACCCCTGTACTCCCACGATTTTTATCCTTAGATTTTACCAAATGTTCTTATTCCCTGCTGTGCATTTTTATCCTGAAGGAAATAAACAGAGGGATAGGGGGCAAGATAGCGTTATACTCTTTGTTAGGTATTTCAAACATTTAAGTATTTTCTGTATTTCATTCAGTTGTACGTATAATATTGTCTTATATAAAACCTGGTTGTTTTACAGGTCACTAATGAGATAGTTAGGCAACTGATGGAACAGAAAGGACTGTATAACTTGGAAAAACCTGGTGAATTTACCAACATTGTGGACATTCAGTTTTTGGCTGCCATGATCCACCCTGGAGGAGGTCGTAATGACATTCCACAGAGGCTGAAGAGACAATTTTCAGTGTTTAACTGTACTCTGCCTTCCAATTCTTCCATTGACAAAATTTTTGGTAAAGGGAAATTTGCTTTGTATTCATCTCATTTTTTAAAATAGTAGTTGATTTTCCCTTATCGTTCTATTTGTACACATTATTGTTAAAATTGAGGCCTAATTTCCCCCTGTTTTGTTTACCAGCACATTTTCCTTCAGTAATCACTCCCCACCTGCAACGTAATCAATCTGTAAATTTTTCATGTCCAGTCACATCTCTGAAGCTCTTGGTATGCTCAGATTTAATAAGAATGACATGAAGCTATTGTTTTAGTGACAATGCTGGACAGTTGCTCAGTTGCCACTGCTGCTAAGAATAAGGGACTAAAGACTAGACTTTCACAAAGAATGGGATCATACTGATTTCAGCAGGAGATCAGTTATTCAAGGCCAGTGGAATCTATTTTATGAGAAAAAGAACACTTTAATGTGCCGTTAATTAAAAGCTAAATAACCATTGAGCCGGTGGCAGAATGGTGCTAAGAATGGCTGAATAAAAATTTGAATATACACTGGAAAGCCATTTTAACAAATTTGAAAAGCTTTTAGGATTGGAAAAAGAAAAGAAACAGAGGATTCAGACAATCATTGCACCTGGTGTTGTGCTAACATGTCTTTGATTTGGCAATTTTTCTTTCCACAGGTGTAATTGGATCAGGACACTACTGTAATGAGCGGGGATTTTCAGATGATGTGAAGAAAACAGTAGCCAAATTGGTTCCATTGACACGCAGACTGTGGCAGATTACCAAGCTAAAGATGTTGCCCACGCCAGCCAAGTTTCATTATGTCTTCAACCTTCGAGACCTCTCGAGGATTTGGCAAGGAATGCTGAACACTACATCGGAAGTGATCAATGAACCACTGGTAAGCGCAGCACATCAGTGACCTGGTTATAATTAGTGTAGGAAAGGGGATGAGAGTCTATCCTGGCATTTGAATTTGCTTAAAAAAAATGCAACCTTAGTGGGTTTTTTAGGCAAATGTGTTTTAGTCTGGGTTTTATAGTACCAACTGATATGTCAACTTTGTTTCAAAATGATGACAAAACCCCCTTTTTTGTCACAACAGTTTGCTTCTATCTGCTTTTCTTATTACTGACAAATGCTAGTTCATTTAAAAGAAGTAAGAAAATAAGTGAGAGGCAATGAACTTACTTTAACCCAATGAAAATGCTCAACTATTGATTAAAAAATTGAATAGTTCCTCCTCTCCAGAACTGTCTTTAGACTTTCAATCAATGCCTAATTTCTGTCTAACAATTAGTTCTTGGCTTATGGTTTAAAAGGAAGAAGTAGGAACAAGTATTAGTAATATTTTTTTTCCATAATCCATCTTTCTTCCAGTAAAATATAATTCCTTTTCTAATTATTTTAAGGAAAAGTCATTTAGACTTTTAAGCTGTGAAATATGTATAGTGCTGGAAAAGCAATGCTTATGTTAAACATGTAAAATTTGTTGAATATTGGGGTTATATAATTGCTTCACGTACAATGTGCATCTCTGTTGAATAAGCTCCTGAATTCTACTGCATCTAAAATTTAAACTTCAGAAAGGATTTTAGTTTCTGCAGCAAATAACACGGAGTACTTAGATTATATATATTTGTATATACACAATTAATGTCTTTTGAAGTGTAAAAACCAATTGGTCAAAATACTATTATATAAATTTACATATTAATTCTGAGACTTGATGTGTCAATTGCACAAAGTTCTGTAGGCTGAACCAAAGGTCTTCAAGGAGTACCTGGAATTTTTTCTACTACCGTATGGTAATAGCATAGGATTAAAATGAGTGCTGCTGGTATTAACAGCGTGACAGGTTCTCCTTCTTCATCCTGTGACCAAATGGAGGGACTTTAAAGGTATATTGAATTTGGAGAAGGGATAATATAAACACTTAAACATTCTTCTTTGTAATTCTCTAACTACTTTGGCTGTAGCATTGGAACTGCTATTTGTGTTTGCCATGAAATTATTCGTGCCATGATGCTTATTTTTTCACCCATCTGCTACTTAATGACCAGTTAGAAAAGTGGTTTATCAATACATAAACATGCTAACTGGTATGGATATGGTTTTAGGGCTGAGGAAATAAAATCTTCATACACTTTACTTTGGAACACTAGATTAAAGCTTCTTCCATAGTTACCTGAAAATAATCTTAAATTGCTATTGGGCAGAATAAGAAGCTCAAGGTATCTCTTCTGAAGAACTCCCCAATACTATTTATTTTCTAAATGTTAATGTTATTTTTAAATTAAGAAATGAAGGCAAAGCTTTAAACTTGCTATAGTTCTTTCGGAAGCCAAATGAGTTCCTCAGTACAAGAGAGACATAGAGCTCCTGGAGCATGTCTCCTGGCAGAGAACTACAAAGACAGTTAAGGGACTGGAGCACCTCTTTTAAGAGGAGAGACGGAGGGAGCTGGGCCTGTTCAGACTCAAAATGAGAAGACTGAGGGGAGACCTCATCAATGTCTGTCAGTATCTGAAGGGAGAGCGTCAGGAGGACAGAGCCAGGCTCTGCTCGGTGGTGCCAAGGAATGGGGCAACAGGCAGAAACTGATTCACAGGAAATTCCTCCTGAACATGAGGAAGAGCTTCTTTAATGGGAGGGTGATGGAGCCCTGGAACAGGCTACCCAGAGAGGTTTTGGAGTCTCTTTCACTGGAGACTTTCAAGAACCATCTGGATACAATTCTGTGCCATGTGCTCTGGGATGATCCTGCTTGAGCAGGGAGGATGACCCACTGTGGTCCCTTTCAACCTGGCCTGCTCTCCTTCTGTGATTCTGTAAAATGCTCCCTTTTTTTAAATTTTTTTTTTCCTTTTTGTATGTAGGTGCTGATAAAACTGTGGAAGCATGAATGCAAGTGTGTTATTGCTGATCGTTTCACAACCTCAGAAGATGTTGATTGGTTTCACACAGCTGTGGCAAAACTCATTGAGGAGGAATTTGAAGATCTGAAAGCTTTGCTGAATCGTGAAACAGATGCATTCTTTGTTGACTTCTTAAGGGATGCACCTGCAAGAACTGGTAAAGATTTACTTTAATAATCATGGAAATTATAAAATTAGGCAAGGGGATATGATAATCTTAGATACTATGAAAAATATGTTGTAAAAATTCATACTAAATTTATGCATGAAAAGTGTCTGTTTCGTCCAGTGGCTTTGAAGGCAGTCTATGTTACCAGCTGTGGCAAATTTTTATCTTAATGGGATTTCTAAGTCTGTATTGATATCCAGTGTCTGTATAGGAGAGCCTTCCTTTCATTTAAATTGGTGTGGCAGAAAGATAGAACTGCCAAATAGTGAGCATGAGTCTTTTTTATTCCAAAAGGATCAAGGAAATTTGTTATGAATGACCTGAAATGGTGGGGTTGCAGTAGTAGATAAAAGATTGCAATGTAGGAAACATGCCCTAGAAATCTGATTAAAAAAATACTGTCTCTCAGCTAATCCAATACTCTTTAGGAAGTAGCTATTAAATGTAACAAATGACTATTAATTCAAATTTTCCTGAATGCTAGTTAAACATCTTTAAAAACCCATGTGACTTATACCAATACCTTTATGTCTTTCAAACAAAAACATGGTGTCACTGACCTCACTAAATGACCTGGGAATATTTATCAATTGTTGCAAAAGAACAGAAAACATTTGTTTGGGTTTAGGGAAGGTCGTTAGATGATTCAGTTATCTGTGTTGGTATCACTGCAATGATGGAGAGTGGAGCGATGAGACTGGCATGAATTGCCAAGACTATTTGAACCTTTCCTTGAACAATTGAAGTAGACAGAAGGCAGTGACAAAAGGAGAATAAAGGATAGGGCATATTTCATTGGAAGGAATAAAATAGAAGTAAAAGTAAACTAGTGTAAGAAAGGAAATAATTACAGCCTTAAATAACTTCCTAAATTTCATCAGTGTAGAGAAGACTGAAATGTAAGTCAGAATGTGCACTGAGAGGATGAGGAGTGATCTTTAAGGTGAAAATTTAAGTCCACGCTAGAAACCATCATATTGGACTGAAAAATAAATGTATTTCTCAACATTTGATAAATGATAAATGTATTTCTCAAAATTATTTGCCTTTTTGGTGACAGATTAAACACACCTGTCCTGTAATGTGCCTTTTAGCATGGAACTTCATCTAAATACAAAGCAGGAGACTCTCATATAGAAAGGCTATATTTTGCCCTCAATAGATTTCAGGACCTAACCTAAGTCCTGAGCCTTGAGAACCCCCTTTCTGTTTTTTGCTTTAAATGAAAATAGTAACAAGCATCATTTTGTTTTATTTGTCCCTATAATGGCATTTAGTGTTTCCCATTATGGTGGAAGTGTAAGAGCAGGACCTTGATTTCTAAGCTCTTAAATATATTAAGAATGGCATCTGACATTGACTTCAAAGAGCCCTACACTCAGATTAGTAATATGTTTACTGGTACTAGATAATCTTTTTGTCTCTGGGTTGTAAAAGCACAATATATTTGTCCCTGAGAGAAATACATGATGACTTAGATCTTGGTCAACTTTTAGATCTTAGCTTCAAAGGAATTGTTTGTGGTGCTAGTGATCTCAAGACCCTCCACCTATTCCAAGGTGTTTTTATCAGTTGGTTTTGAGATAGCTATTTACTACTTGTGATTATGAATCTTGGGACTGAGCAAGACTTTAAAATAATACATTTTGCTGGCTGCCTCTCTAAATAATGGAAAAGTCTGCCCTTAGGTTTTGTACTTGATTATCCAATGTCCTTGGACATTAATAATAAAACTTTAGAAACAGAATTTAGATGATGTAATTATTTTAAATTTTTCAAAACTGCAAAAGTATCACTGCAGTTTAAGTCCTTGATGTATTTCTTATTAGTTTCTTATCAGCTGTAATTTGTTTAAATGTCTTATTCAACTTGTAAGGAATCGATTTCCACTGGGAATACTACTTTAGTTGAACCAGTGCTTTTACAGGTTAGAATAAGAAGTCAATTGATTTAATTAGATTTTAATCTAGAGGAGTGTTCATATGCAGAAGCAATATAGAGCTAAAAATTCTGAAATTAAGGTGATTTCGAGCAAACAAAAAATGCAATATAAAGAACAGCTGAAAGAGTATTAATAATTTGTGTATTTTGAGAGAGTAGGTTCTGTGGTGAAATGTAATTTTCTTAAAATATGTTTTTAAGTATGTATCTTTGGGTTTTTGTTTTGTTATTGTTTTTCTGTTGTTTTTTTCCTTTGAAACTGCATGAGCATTAGAAAGGTGCAATAGAAAGGAAATGGAGAAAAATTTTGAAAGAAGAAAAAAGTTACAGACAGTATTCTAAGTACAGTTGAGTTTACCTGGAGGTTGGAGTTCTTTTTCCCATCTTTTTGTCCCTTACCTTCACACTGGCTTCTAGTGCTTTACTAAGTCTTAGGGAAATACTTATTTTACTGGGATGATTTATTTCATTGATTTTAATTATACCAATTAGAGATAATGTTCTGAATTATATATTTCTTCAGCAAGTTGGAAGAGGCTTAGCAAACCCAACTGATTTAGGATAACTGGAAAAATACATCCTGTAGCATATATAGATCACAAAATCCTGAAACTAATTGAGCTAAATGTATGTAAATAAGAGCAAAATGTACTCTACTAGTATTATTTTTGAGGAAATCCAAATGACCAACCAAAAACCCCCTGATGTCTGCCTGCTGGCACTGTTTCAATGAGATTTGCCAGGTATTTTTTAACGAAATATGGTCTGTATGAGAAGTGAGTTGGATTGAAAATTGCTGAATGGTCAAGCCCAGACAGTGGTGATCGGTGGCTCAAAGTCTAATCAGAGACCAGTAACTAATGATGTGTCCCAGGTGTCAGCAGAGGGTCCAGTCATCCTCAACGTTGTCATTAGTGGTCTGGGTGATGGGGCAGTGTGCGCCCTCAAGCCAGCTCCCAGATGACACAAAACTAGGAGGAGTGGTTGATATGCCAGAGTTTGTGCTGGCTCCCAGATAACTTAACTGGAGCTCCATAAGGTTCAGCAAAGGGAAGTGACAAGTCCTGGACGTGGGGAGGAAAGGTCCCATGCACCAGTATACACTGGTGGTCACCCACCTGCAAGTCAGCTTTGCAGCAATGGACCTGCAGGTGCTGCTTGACACCAGTAACATGAGCCAGCAGTGTACCCTTGCAGGAAGAAAAAACTAGTGGCATCCTGAGCTGCATTAGAAGAAATACAGCCAGCAGGCCAAGGGAGGTTGTCCTTTGCCTTTTTCAGCACTAGTGAGGCCACGCCTGGAGTGCTGTGTCCAAGTCTGGGCTCCCCAATACAAGAAAGACGTAGATATACTGGATAAAATCTATTTAAGAACTTGAACATCAGTTATCACTTTTTTTTTTTCTTTTTTTTCTCACTGTGGCAGTCTGTCCAGAGATATTGTGGAGTCTGTCTTTGGAGGTATTCATAAGCCACCTGATCATGGTCTTAGGGAACCAGCTCTGGGTGGCTCATCTTGAGCAAGGGGTTGGACCAGATGATCTTCAGAGGTCCCTGATGATCTCAACTTTTCTGTAATTTTATTTGCTGTAAGAATTCCTATGAATGAAAGCATGTCACCTTTCAGCATGGTTAAGGTTATGAATGGAAAAATGAGGCAGCAGCATTGTTACCTCCTTTCTTTGAGAGTTGACTTGTGCCTTTTATATCACCTAAGGAAACAAATTTATGCTAATCACAGTGAATATATTTTTTTGTTATGGCAGTTATTAATTTCAAGAGCACATTTTTTCTAGCGCAATTATTTAATCAATTTAAACTGTTTTTCATTTAGAGAAAAGATTATTTGCATTTTTTAACTGCAGTATTTATTTACCTTCATTCTCTGGTGCTACTTTTTTTCCAAGCACCCTAAACAAGTACCATTTTTCATCATTCAAGTTTTAGATAAAGACTACTATTTAGGTTTTTTCTCATTTTGTCTTTAAAAATTACATTGCTGAAATTACCATTTCTTGCAGGCAGGGTGTACTCAGCATTCTCGTATGTATATCTAATATATAATACTATGTATAATAAACCTGTTTCTGGGTGGTGAAAGTTCCAGTTATCTTTACTTACTTGTCCCCTCATTGAACCTTTGTCAATTATTTAAACTGCTAAGGTTTTATTACTTGATTTTTGTTCTAGATGAGAAACCAGAGGAAGCAAACTTAGATATTCCCAAAATCTATGAACCAATCTTCTCATTTCATCAGCTACGGGATCGTTTAAATAAGTTTTTGCAAGCATACAATGAGAATGTTCGTGGTACTGGAATGGACATGGTTTTCTTTGAGGATGCCATGGTTCATTTAGTCAAGGTACAGTCTTGCTGGATTGCCATTTGTTGTTGTTCACTTGCCCACATCTCTTTTGAGTAGAGGTATGCAGGAATCAAGGTAAATTACTTCTGAAACTGCAGCAGCTAATTTATTGCTATCAAATATTTGATCTGTCACACTGTGACTAGGTGTTAAAACCTATTAAAAACTTTTTAGAAAATGCACCAGATGGAACTATTATACCTATCTTTTATGTTTGGTGGGATCATGGTGCTAGCTATTCTAATTTTATTTCAACCTTCCTCCTAATTCTTCTGGGAGCCCTTCCTGTCTTTTGAATGAGTCAAATGAAATTCAGGTTAAGACATAATTGGTTGCTTCTGAAGGAGTACGCACAGCAGAGTAGGAATTAATGTAGTCCAAAATTCTTTTGTAGATCCACAGTATGCTCACTACTTTTAAAGTTCTTTTGAATATGGATTGGAGCTGACCATAACTTTCAGCACAGCATAGCTTGATATGATTGTTCACACAGAATAGGCCTCATACAAAGGCTCTTTAACACTAGAACCCCTATTGTCTAAGTTGAATACTGAGGTTTTTGGTATTTTTTAAAATTATTAAGAACTGTATATGTAATTGCATCATCCCCCCAAATACAATATAAAATATCAAAACAATCTAAATTTAATTATAGTTGACAAACACATTGCATCTGTGGTTTTCAAAATTTTTTTTTTGCATTAATACTTGTTATTTCACAAAATTAGTCTCTTTCTTTCTAAGGTTTATGGCAAAATTAATGATGTTCTGCTCTGGATTTCTTTAGGACAATTGTAAATCATCACACTTACCAATAAGTTTCTTATTTATTTCTAGAAAAAAACTATATACGTTTAGGATGCAATACATTTTTTTTCACTGAACAGCCACCTGTCATCAGAAATATCTTTGGGTAGTTAGATGGTAAATACCTGAAATAATTTATTAGTATTTGCTTGGATAAAATGATAATTTTATGCTTTATGCAAAATGCTTTGCTTGGATAAAAAGTGTTTCTATGATTTTAAATTCTTGAAAACAGGAACAACTGTGTAGAGCTGAGACAGCTTCTAAGAGAAAGTGAGATAGGCACAGTTGAGGTAATGCCAAATCTGAGCTGACATAATATGGCTTGAATGAGTTAAAGCTGAGGGATATCTTAAATAGAATGCAAAGTTTCCAATTAACAGCTTGTGTGCCTCTGCCTGGAACAGATGTAGTAGCCATTATTGAAATGATCAGTGATATTGCAAGGATGTTGTGCAAATTAAATTTTCTTTCTCTGGTTAAATAATAAAGCTTAGAGTAAGCCTTTGTACTTGATTTTATCTTTCTTATGAAACGTTAACCAATGGAAAATAACAAATACATTACATTCAATATGTAAAATAAATAGGTTTAAAATTAGAGGAAATTGGCATGACTATCTTGAATGGCTTAGAAAGAGGTAACTCAGAGGAAGGGCAAGTAAGCGTCCCAGGTTGTTTACTGATATGATGGAATTCTGGAGTCATCAAAGAACTGTTCAGGATAATAAAGAGAACAGAAGCCAATCCCGTGCATCATTGCTTGTACAGAGGAGACCAGCTGCTAACCAGCTGGATGGTATTATTGTGTCTTTGAGAGGGAATTGGCTCTGTGCTGCTCTGGATATTAATGTAGGCTCTTCTGGGTAGAGCGAGGATCTGTCAGCTTGCAACTGATGGGCTGCCATGTTTCATGGCATTGTTTTTTGGCTGTGGGCAGTAGGACAAGTGCTGTATGCAGTTCACAGTTACCACTGAAATTTTTTTTGCTCTGAATTCTAAAGGCTTTGTTTGTTTACATTGCACAGTCCTGAATTGAGGGGAAATGCGGAGCAGTAGGAAGCTACTGCCTTTTGATTTAAAATATAAATAATGAAGTGGGAAAGAAATGTTGATCTAACTGGGAGATGTTTCACTGTGATCAAATATTCGTACTTGATACTGTGCATTTTTACAGTCAAGTAAATGAGAATTGTAACAAGTTTCATTATAAAGGCAGCATTATTACCTGCTGCAGAGAGTACTGAAGACTCTTTGTCCCGAATTTAACATGCCTGGGACAACCTGTCCTTCAAGTCACAATGAGATGAGTCTTACCAAAGTTATCCAGAGGTCATGGTATTGGGGAAATGATTTCCTTCCCAATTTTGATAATCCCTCATGCTGTGATAGCACATCACTAAGAAATCACAGCTGAGATTTACTTGCACTTTGTGGGAGATGTAATTCTACTGATAACTGAACATACACAGTGATGGAATCAAATGGCTGCTATTCTATTTGACAGGTCAACAGTAAACACTGCAAAGTGCAAATGTCCACAGAATATATTAATAGTAATATAGAATCCTTTAAGTAAACCTTAACATTTTAATTTGTTCTTCATTTCTAATATAACTTTAATAATAAAGTAGCATAGAATTTTTGGATGTGTGACTCTTACACATTGTAGCAATGAAAAACTCGTATATTACACAGATTTCCCGTGTGATTCGCACTCCTCGTGGAAATGCTCTCTTGGTTGGAGTTGGTGGCTCAGGAAAGCAGAGCTTGACAAGACTGGCATCCTTCATAGCTGGCTATGACACATTCCAGATAATGTTGACAAGGTGAGTATTACCTGAAATTTAACTAAATAAATACTTTGTGTTTTAAGTCTTCCTATTAAAAAACCCAGGCTGACATGCTCTGCTTAGTGTAGTCTGATCCCTGTCACATAGAGTGGAAGGACATGACAATCCTTTGAAACTTGCTTGATTTGCTTGATTTTCTACAATAATTGTGCATTTTTACTATCTTTGGAGTAGGAAATTATTTTGTTTCCTTCACAAAAAGAGAGAGTATTGGCGGTATCAAGTTATCTTTGTGTCTTTACACAGTACATTAAATGGTACTAAAAATATTTTTAGGTGGTTATCTGTCCAAAAGGCCTTTATGAATTAATCTTGTAATATTTGAAATACTGTCATCTGAGGAGGATGAATCTTTATCCCTGCTCTCTACTTTGGTAGATCTTGGTATCTATAAGTATTTTGATAACCTTTTCCAAGTACATTATTCCCTTATTTCACATTGCTCAACCCAGTGTGGTTTCTTTTGAAATAAAGATAAAAAAAATTATAAATCCTCCTCTGAATGCTTCAGAATGAATGCCATCCCAGCTGTCTGTAGGACAGGTCAATTTTGGTACTCAAATGTCATTTTAGTGAAGTGAAATGATTTTAAATCTTTTGCAAGTATGTTGGCTGCAGAAGAAATTGTAGTTTCTCATGTAGGAATGTCCCTTGGTGTGGGTCTCATCAGAGGATGTATTTGAAATAAGCACCTTTATGCCCTTTATGCCTTAAGTTCCAAGACATTGTTTCTAACTTAAATTTGCTTGGGTTGTTTTACCCTTTTTGTCAGAAGACTTTTTTTAAAAGAGATGAGTATTTGTTCAACTAAATTTTTTTTTTTTTTTTTTTTAGATCATACAACACTTTAAATTTGATGGAAGATCTGAAACTCTTATACAGAACAGCAGGACTGCAAGGCAAAGGCACCTGTTTTCTTTTTACAGACAATGAGATCAAAGATGAGTCTTTCTTGGAATACTTGAACAATGTTTTGTCATCAGGCGAGGTAAGATGATCAATTTTCTGTTTTTTAAAATCATAATTCTGAGGTAAAATAACAGAATTTATTTGAATATTTTGTTATAAGTCAGATAATACACTTCCAAAACCTAGAACTCAAGTGCTTCTTATTATTAGAGTATTATTAAAAATGAATGCAGTCTACAAAATCTACAGAATCCTAGGTTAGACTGAGCGAAGCTATCTCAAGGGACATGACAAAAGCTTAAAAAAAATAAAATTTAGACTCGAGAAATATTACTGATGTTTTAAAAAGTTGTCTGTTAAAGTAACTATTATTGTGCAGTTCATTTTTGTATGGTAAATTCATGTCCAGAATGGATGGATTTTATTGATTTTATTTACTTATTTATTATTTCAGAGTTATGTTTCAGAGTAATTGCTACTAGTTATTAGAATATAAAGAGAAGGAATGAAAGCTATTGGAATGTGGGGTTTAAAATTTGCAAAAAGTTAGATTTCAGCCTATTTAATGGAATCACTTAATTAAAAACTTGTTTCAAGAAAGGAGTTGGGGGGGTACTAATAACTTTAGTGTCTGAGATGTATGTCCCTTCCTACAATGCTGTGTATTAAAAGAACCTTTTGCTACATCCTCTATTTTGGATCATCTCAAAAAACATGAAAAATCTTCCTTCTTCCCAAAGGTGTCAAACTTATTTGCACGTGATGAGATAGATGAGATCATTAGTGACCTCATTCCCTTCTTCAAAAAGGAGCATCCACGAAGACCTCCAACCAGTGAAGCTCTGTATGACTATTTCATGGCCAGAGTCCGTCAGAACCTGCATGTAGTTCTTTGCTTTTCACCAGTAGGTGAAAAATTCCGAAATAGGGCCCTGAAGTTCCCTGCTCTCATTTCTGGATGCACTATAGATTGGTTCAGCCGATGGCCTAAGGATGCGCTGGTGGCAGGTACGTCTAGGTTTTATCTTTGCAGACACATAATTTTCTGATCAGTGGTCATGTAGCTGTTTTAATTGTGTTGAATTTTACCAGAAGAAACTTAATTGATTCTAAAATTTGATGTAGGTATTTTCTTCTTTAATGCCTGTTTTATTAAGTTGTCAAAATATTTCTAACAGAGCGATGGTTTTGAACACAGTTTAGAGAAAAAATTCCCCATGAAGATGTCTTAAAAGTATTTGTAAAGAATGCAAAGATGCTACTAAAGAAAGAGATTATTTGTGAATGTATCTGTGATAGAGCATACAGTAGAAGGCTGTGATTACCCAGTCCCTGGTAGGTAGCAGCTAGGTTCAGAGTGAAAAAGCAGTTGCACACTTGGAGATGAAGAATGACAGATCCTTAGCTATACTTTTTATTGACATTCAGAATCTGATGGTGAAGAGTAAAGCAGAATGGGTTTTCAGAAGCTGGGTGTAAGCCAAGATACTACATGCTGACTTGTTTTATAGTGACTTGTTTATTAGCTAAGATGCTTTTATAAATATTTACTTACATTTAGGCTTTCTTTCTTTCCTAAGTGTCTGAACACTTCCTGTCCTCATTTGATATGGACTGCACTGCTGATACAAAGAGGGAAATTGTGCAGTGTATGGGTTCATTCCAGGATGGAGTGGCAGAAAAGTGTTCTGATTACTTTCAAAGATACAGACGTTCTACACATGTGACTCCCAAATCCTACCTGACCTTTATTCAGGGATATAAAACCACATACAAAGAAAAGCATGCTGAAGTGCAAATATTATCAAACAGGTAAACTACTAAGGTTACTTCTGTTTTTCTGTAGTTTTCTTCCCCACGTAGGTATATTCTGATATGCTTCATTTCAATGCATGGCTTGTCTCCTTGCACAGCAAAAAAAAAAGATATTTTTAATTCCTAAAATTATGTGAAGGTGTAATTTATTAAAATATTATAGTTACTCTTGTCATATAAGATAAAGACTATAGATATTTGGGGGGGGGGAGAAAAATGAAAAAATAGAGGTAGAGGGAATATGAGGTGAATATAAATTATACCCATGTATTTTCAAAGAGTGAAAGAAGACATCTACATTTAATTTCATAATATATTGATAATAGCATTTAATCTGCCAGTTGGCAACTTTTATTTCCTTGCTGAACACTTGTAACCTCCTGTTATGAACACATAAGGAATATCCTAAGTGGTTTTGAGAGCCTCACTTAAACTCCTGAGATTTTTACTTGTACATTATTAAGGTGGTTTTGATATACTTATTCCTATTTTCAGATGCTTTATTAAACTTATGATACCTATTTGCAGATATATCTTCATGTCAGGAGCACCCAACTATAATGTAAAATTAGCAATTAGTGTATCAGTTGGTATCACCCTTAAGAAAAACTGCCTTCTCAGTTTTGAAAGATTGTTAGTAAGAGCTGGAAACCTTAAAGAAAGGCTTATTTGTTTATTTGGCTTTGAAACATTCTTTGTCTTCAAAGTCAAATTCAGTTTGAAACCTGTAGTTATGCTAAGGTTGAAGGCTTGTAAAACAGAAGGGTGTTGCCCTGTTTTTCTACCTTCAGATTTACCAAGTTAGTTCATGAAGTTAGTCCAATTTCTTCCACTTAAACTTAGTTGCACTGTCTGAATTTGTCAGGGGTTACACTGTCTGTTCTCCTATATTTGTTCAGCTGTCCAAATACTGCATAGCCTTTGTCATAGCAGTCTCTGTAGAGGCCTTTTAAACTTGTCTGGAAAGTCCCAAGTGAAGAGTTTTTGATAGAAAAAAAAAGCACTGTTGAAGGGGCATTTTAATGCTGAATCGGAGAAGTCTTATCTCAAGACTATTTTTCTTTTTCTCTCTTTTGCTTGGTCTTGGTTTGTTTTCAGTTTCCACTTCAAATAAGAAATATTGATTGGTTATAATTTTCAGAATTTTGGTGATCAGAAAATGCTTTCTTCTGTACAGAACTCAGTTCTTTGATTATTGGCTCAAGAGGGACAGTGACATTTATAGAACCAACATGTAGGATTTTATGCAATGATAAACGCATACTGTTTGATCAGAAGTGGGTAAAATTTCAAGCCAAAAACTTTATTAATGTACTTCATTGTCCACTTTATTGATTCTGAAGATATCAGAAAGGTAGAAGTTCTTGTCCAAGGTTTTTTTTTTGTGTAAAGCATCTTTTGCAATTGTTCATTCTGATTGATGTGATTCATTCTATATATTCATTCTGTATATTCTATATATTCATTCTATATATTCATTCTGGAAAGTAGAGTGTAAATTACATAGTGAATGAGATGCTTTTTATTTTGCTTTTTAACTTCAGAATAAATACTGGTCTGGAAAAATTGAAAGAGGCCTCTGAGTCAGTGGCTGCTCTAAGCAGAGAACTGGAGGTAAAAGAAAAGGAACTTCAAATTGCCAATGAAAAAGCTGACATGGTATGTATAGCCTTCAAAGTGTATTGCTGTTTGATTTTTTTTCTCCTTTTATTCCTTCTATTTAAAAAAAATAAAAATTAAAATGAAGTTAAATGTTGGAAAGAAAGGATCTTGGAGAAAATTATGGTATTTGAGTTTCTGGAATTTACCAGATATGATTTTGCAAAAAAAACCCCTCTTTGAACTTATGGCATGTGGGTTTTCTCACATTCTAGGTATTGAAAGAAGTTACTGTAAAAGCACAGGCTGCTGAGAATGTGAAGGGTGATGTTCAGAAAGTGAAAGACAAAGCCCAAGCTATTGTAGACAGTATCACAGTTGACAAAGCCATTGCTGAAGAGAAGTTGGAGGCTGCCAAGCCTGCTCTGGAAGAGGCAGAGGCAGCCTTACAGGTTAGTACTTGGATCATGTGTAACATTACCACTAAGAAGGTGAATGTCTTTGAAACACAAAATTTCAGGTGTATTGCCATAGCTCTTCACTTGATAGAAAAAAATATATGCATTTTGAACTTTAGGTTCTATTTTGTTTTTCTTATTTCACATGAGTACCAACCAAAGTAGTCAGTTTTGAGAAAAGGGCAAGTTCTAACTTTCTTTGAAATTATAATTGAATATAGCATGTGCCGCAGGTTAATGTTAGACTAGTAACTGAATATTGATACTATCATTAAACAACTTGTGTGCAATGAGTGAAATGCTGTCCATGTAAAATCAGTTGTAATTTCATCCAAATCCAAACCTTCTATTTTAAGTTTTTACAAAGAAATTGCATTTTCAATAAGTTTTCTGGTCCACTATTTTCCGTCTTTAAAAAAAAAATCTTTCTTTAGGAGCTGTAGCATTATCAAGACTTCATTTTCTTCACCATACTTTTCTTGTAAAGCTTTTTTAATAGAATGTCCATACATTTAAGAATGAAAAAGATTAATATGGATTGATCTTGTGTAATGTTTATCTTTGTCTGCTCAGCTGACTTTATAGGAGGATGGGCCTTGACTTTATAGGAGGATGACATTTTGCTGTGTGCAGTACTAGTGGAATCTGAAATATACCTGTTGGATGCTAGCAGGGAGCTCATATCTCAAGAAATAGAAAAGTATGAAGAAAAAAACCTGAAGGATAGACAAACCTCAAAGGGTTTTATGTAGATTTGCTGGAAATTGCACCTTTCCATTTGAGAGGCTGCCAGTAGTTGTGATGGTTAAAGACTGATTTGAAAGAATGGGATTATTAGCTTTGAAATCTAGTGTAGAAGAATTTTTATGGATCTTCTGAATGTAAGACTTCACTTTGAGTGAGAGATGTTTAACAGCCTCTGACTGCCATGATGCTTAAAGGACAGAGTGCAAAAGTCTAAATGAAGGTTGATGACCTGACAGCTGGGAAGAGTGAAGTATGGGAGAAGGTTTGTATTATAGGACCCTGATATATAGCCACAGGAGAAAGGTTAAAGAGCTAGCAACAACAAAACAGCAAACCTGGTAGTAGGCAAGCATTCTGACAAGTGAAAAAATAAGTAATGTTAATTAGTCAGCATCTGCAGTATAAAGAGGGCACCATTATCATGTGTCTAGATCTGTATCTTATTAAATGTTACTTTCTGCTTTTGACTGAAATGGCTGAACCAAAACAGTACTGCTCTTCTTGAAATTTAGGGTGCTAATAAATGAAAACCTGATTTCAAGAAAAAGCAACAGTGGCATTATTGTAAAACTTTCAATGGGAAAAAGTATTTGGGCTTAATCTCGAATTTTTTGAATTTTCTCTAATAAATTGCTTTGCCTATGTCTAAAGCGGAAAGGCCAACTATCATAAAAAGAGACCTAGCAGAATGTATCTATGTATTCTCAGCATGCATTCATTCATTCATTCATTCATTCATTCATTCATTCATTCATTCATTCATTCATTCATTCATTCATTCATTCATTCATTCCCTTAAGAAAGAATCGTCTCTGTATGGGTCTGCATCTTTCAAAAAATGAATCTCATAATCACTATAGATTTGCAAATCCAAGCTAGGGATTCCTATAGTAGAATTCTGCTTGCAAAGTAGATAAATGCCTATTAAAATATTTGATAAATAGAAAGGTCATTAGCAGATTAAAAAAAAAAGTGATTAGTTATTTTACTCAATTTTTAATATATTTTAAGAATGATAAATGCTACATTAAGAGAAAGGTAGGTACACAATGTCTTATAAGCATTTCTAAACATATAGTGAGATCAGTTTGAGTAAGAATTGTCAGAGTTCAGAAAAACTTTGTTGCATTTTGCCCTGTAATAAAAATAGCACATTAAATGCATAACTATAAACAAGTAAATAAATAAATAAAATTTAAATGTAAAAATTTTGCCACAATTTGTATGTTAGCAAAATAAGGCTGAGCTGAATTTCCTAATAGTCACTAAGAAACACTGGGTAAAGTTTTCATACAGATATCTGGAAAATCTCTGGTGAATTATTTGATGCACACTGAACCCAACAAGCAGCAAAATATTGAAGGGAAGCAAAGGGCTGGCAGAGGGAAGGCGACCTGCGTAGTCTGCAGTGCTTTGAAGTCCCTTTATTGAAGTAAAGACACAAGTAATTAAAATCTGCCTTCATGAATTCCTAGTGAGGCATGGGCTAGGCTAGAAGCAAGATGTCATGGTACTCACAGTATTCTGTTGCTTACTGTTTGGGCTGTCCTATACTTGGACTGATTAAACTGCCTGTAAATAAGCAAAGCTTCTGCTCAGAGATGTGTGTGTTGTAGGAGTGGGTCTGCCCATTAGCTGTTCCCATTGTTCAGTGGTTTTGTTGCTTTGTATGGGGTGCAGTAAAAACTGCTGCTCAAATCAATTCTCCTCTAAGGAGACATCTTCAGCAGACTTTTCTGATAAGTCTTTTCTGATTCATGATGTAGGGTTATGAGTTACAGTGTTATATTTACAGCCTAGGCTTATTAAGCCTTACTTATTAGGCCTTGGGTTTTCATACCTTATTATAGCATATTTTTCTTGCAGGCCTGTTTCTACACCAGGAATATTCCTGGTAAGATGTATTAGAAGGTACAAACATATACATATACCTGTCCTTCTCACTGGTTTCCTTAATTCACCTTCATTTGCTGGATGTCAACAGTATTGGAATTAAATACTAATATAGCTGGATGGGACGTGCCTGGGCTCCTCTGGCCCTTGCTGCTTGATCAGCGGTGGCAGCTGTGGTGGTTTCACCTCAGAGACACCTTTGGCTGGCTGGATATTGCAGCTGGGCACTTGGGACAAGTCCAGGCATGCAGGAGCTCAGGTTTACCTCTGGCGGGGAAGCTTTAAGGTGAGGTGAAGGAAAAGGAGTTGGGTTCTGCTGTAGGGTTTCGATCCAGAACTTTATTCCTGGCCCACAGGCCTCTGAATCTCGTAACAGCTCTAACAGAACCACCAAACCGTGTGGTGGTTGTTCCTTTTAACCCCAGGGAGAGGGGGGGAGGGAAGGGGCAACCAACCAGGTAAGGGGGAGGAGTCTCAGGGGACAAATGACACCTGTATGGCCCAATGTCCCCAGGGCTGAGAAGCATCTTTTGAACTCTGCCAATCACTTGATGCCCTTCTGGAATGCTAGGATTGACAGACAGTGCTCAGCAGGGGTCAGGGTAGGGGAAAGAAGAGGTGATTGGCACCTGGGGAAGGACCAGGAAAACTTAGGCAAGCTATGACATCACACCACAAGAAACAGAAAGTATTTCCTTTCTAGACACAGTTTCTGGTCAATTTGTTCGCATTTAAAAAACAAGTAAAATTTCAAGCTATTTCTGGTTTGCTCTTTTTTATTGTCAAAACAGTTCATGGTAGTTTTGAGTTTTAAGGTGCTGTGCTGAGGTTTCCTAGGAGTTGATAGGAGTTAGTAGTGAAAATCTGATGAGGGGGTTCTTCTAGCTTCATGCTTTTTAGAGGTAAAAATAACATATATATTTTTTTTCCTCCCATTGATTAATACTATTGGTGAGCTTATGCTCCATGTTTTATGAACTAAACAGTAGCCGTAATTGCTTTACCCCTTGTTTTCAATTCCTAGACAATAAAACCTGCAGACATTGCCACGGTGCGCACCCTGGGCCGGCCGCCTCACCTCATCATGCGCATCATGGACTGCGTGCTGCTGCTCTTCCAGCGCAAAGTCAACCACGTCAAAATCGATCAGGAAAAATGCTGTACTGTCCCATCGTGGCAAGAATCACTGAAACTGATGACAACAGGGAACTTCTTACAGAGCCTGCAGGTGCTTGTGCAACCTTTTTCTTTTTTATTTATTTTATTTTTATAATGTAAGAAAATAAGGGACAATGTTTTCTCTGGCTTTCATAGGAGAGCAAATGTGCGAGGGAAATCACACAATAGATCTGAAATGTTAAGGGCTTAAGAATAAATATATCAGAATGAAATAAACTTTAATCCTACTTGCAAATTCATGTTATAAATCAACTATAATTTTTCCTAAGTAAGGTAATGAAATTGTTTTAGGTGACAAATGACTCAAAGCTTGAAGCATTTGGTTTGGATAGCCATTACTTATCTGTTTCATTAAACCTGATAACAAACATTTTTTTTTCTGGTATTTAACTTTTCATTAATTTTCAACATTTTAGCTCGTGCTCTAGTTTGGAAAAGCATAGATGGTTATTAAGATGAACACAACCAGTACTTTTTAAAATGTGGGATTTTTTTGGTTCACAGGATTTGTCTAGGGCAATGGAAAGACTAACTAACTGGTAAACAAATCCCTTTTCATAACTTAAACTAATAATATTATAATTTATCTATCTTGATCTTGCATAATATTTATCTTTGCTCAGCTGACTTTATAGTCAGGATGTGCCTCAAGATATTTTGCCATGAGCAGTACTAGTGGAATCTGAAATATACCTGTTAGATGCTAGAAGGGAGCTCAGATCTCAAGAAACAGGAAAAGTATGAAGAAAAATCCTGAAGGATAGACAGACCTCAAAGGGTTTTGCATCACACTCTCTGCCCCATCAGACAGTCCATGAAATGTAGGATAATCCACATCATACGCTATGCCTCTCCATCAAAAACCCAAACATTATTGGAATGAATGGTATATATTCCTGCTCCACTGAGTGTTATCATTCCTGATTTCTGCATTTTGAGTTTACTTAAGTTGTCACTGGTCTAGTAGGAGGCTTGACCAGCTTTGTGTGGTTGGTGGTGGCATGGATGCTGTTTATGTAGTATTCACATTGCATCTACTTGTAAAAGTTTTTAATTTTCTATAGGACTTCAACATTTAATTTTGCTTGTGCTTAATTAAACCCATTTGTGCTTCAGGGAAGAGCTCTTTTTCAAGTTTGTCTGGGATTGGGTTTCATTATACATTGTAAATAAATTTGAGGGAGAAAATTGAGAGCTTTTCAGGAGGAAAAAGGAAAAATATGCTTTTTCAAGAAAAGAGTAAAAATAAATTCTTTAAAAATCAAATGCATTCCAGTAATTAGACAATGTAATTTAAGGGTAAGATAGATGGCTTGACCTTTGAAAGGACTGAATTGCAGAATGTATGTTTTTGAACTAGAGTTTAGCTCTTCATTTTCTTTTTGAAGATTGTTAGAACTTATTCTGTACTAAGCAAAATGAAATTTTTAGCAGGACCAGTGATATTTTGAAACAACGATTAGCTAACAGGAGTAGTGAGTGTGAGATAGCAAAGATCATAAATGAAAGCAAACTTTTTTCCATTTTGTAAGTATATATAACAGTGGAATGACTTTGTAAAGGTCTCAAAGATACATGTGACAAATAATTTCATATAAGTTGTTTATAAGTAACACTTGTGATCTTTCTGGTGTTCTATGTGTTCTGAAGTACATGTAAATGTCATTTACACTTACTGCATATGTTTTGTAACTTGCACTTTCAAAAATTTTTTCAGCAATTTCAGAAAGACACAATTAATGAAGAAGTGGTAGAACTTTTGAGCCCTTATTTTGAAATGGTGGACTACAACATTGAGACAGCTAAGCGAGTATGTGGGAATGTTGCTGGCCTTTGCTCATGGACGAAAGCTATGGCAGTATTTTTTTCCATCAACAAAGAAGTATTACCTTTGAAGGTATATCTGTTTGTCAAAGGCATACTCTGCTCCTTCTCATCCTCACCTGTTTGCACTTGAGGATTTAATGTGTGGGAAGCTTCGTCTGCCTTATTTTAACTGGTGGTTCCCTCTCTCAAAATTTATTACCTTGAACACTGTACTTCTACAATAAAATATATTTCAAATGTACTTCCACTTGTACATTTGAGTTGTCAAAATTATGAAAGACATGGTGTGATTTTAGGCCTCTGGACCCCTACTGGATGGGATTAAAGCATCTATCATCTAGTTAAATACACTACTGCAATTGCTCTACATTAATTTTGAATTAAGTAGAAAAAAGCCTTGAGATTTGGTTCTGTTAATGTTCCAGATCTCAGTTCATAAGAATATTGTACAGATACTCTTCATCAGTGTTATGAAGAGAAAAAAAAACCAAAAACCAGGCCTAAGTAGTTAGAATGAAAATCAGGAAGAACATGGTCAAGTATTTTTAACAGAGAATAGCTTGTATTATAATGGGAATGACTGAGAAGGGAGCAAGATTTGTATTTCAGCCTAGCATATTGGTTGGACAAATCAAGAAGACTTCTAGAGGCATCATTCTCTTCTGCAAGCCATGCCAGACACACTTTTGTGTCACATGAAGAATGACTGGCATTTCCAAAAGTATTTTTAATTATTTTTTTTCTAATTGACATTAAGCCAACTGTTCAAGTGCAGCTATCTGAAATAAGAATTTAGTTTGTTGTAAAATTCAAATAAAAGGTTTTGCTGAGTTATGAAATCTCTACTGAAGAGTTTGATTTGGAAATGTAGTAGAGGAAAACTTTCTGAAATATATTATAGCAAATACTTTGAAATTCTCTGTGTATGAATACACTTCTCTGTTTTTATTCTCCATAGGCTAATTTAGCAATTCAGGAGAAACGCCTAACCAGTGCTATGCTGGATCTGCAGAAAGCTCAAGAAGAACTGGGAGCCAAGCAAGAAGAATTAGATATTGTGCAGGCAGAGTATGAAAATGCAATGAGAGAAAAGCAGGTGAACTGCTCTTCACAGAAAAGAAGTTTCTACTCTTGCTTTAAGGAACACTTAATATGTTCATTCAATTTCACTATTATTCCTCATTGATGGACAGCAGATAAGAGATAGATCATACTTGAATACTGCCTCTTTGCTTTCTACCACTCTCCTTTGCCTCTGATCCTCTCCCCTCTTCCCTCCCACCTCATCAAAAATTATTTTATTTGTATTCTTTATTCAGTGCCTACTACTGTAACTTCAAGTTCCACGTATGCTATATGTGTATACTGTATTTGAAATTCTGAGTGGAATTCCTCAGAATGAATAAGTATCAAGAATTTTACATACTATTCAACAACTGCACCAAAATAAAAGTTAAGAACAGAAATATTAAAAAGAAATATTGAGTCGTGTTTCTGGGAGATGTTGATAGTTTGTCCTGATATATTTTTTCCATCTCACTTTCCTCTGCATGGTGATAGAGATGTTTAAGAATACATTTCTAACCTGTTATCTACTGGTTTAATGAGGTGTAGAGATTTTTTCTGGCCTATCAGATATATGACTGTAAACAATTTCTTTTGCTGGTTTTCTCTAGACTTTGCTGGAAGATGCTGAGCGTTGCCGACATAAAATGCAAACTGCCTCAAGTCTTATAAGTGGTTTAGCTGGTGAAAAAGAGAGGTGGACAGAACAGAGTAAAGAATTTGCCATGCAAACCAAGAGGTTGGTTGGTAAGTTTTTATCCAAACCTTTGATTTTGGAATCAAGTTGTTTGAATTATGATTAGTGAAACTGGAAACATTTGAAACATCAAACATCAACCTTTGTATCTTAGATCCCTGTTTCAAAAACGAACGTAATTGTTTTAATTTCCTTGCTAAAGCCCTGTTAGATGAAAAATAGATATAACGCTAAAGTTCATATTTAAAAATAAAAGATAATGGATGCTGTGAATGTGGTGACACTAAAATTTTAACTTGACTGATATTTGTAGATAACAATCCAAAGAGAGTAATGTGTTAGCAAGCGCCAATAAAATGTGTATGACTGAGAATATATTTTGAGGTGAGGAAGACTGATACTCAGGCACTGACATTTATATGTAGAAATCAATATTTTTAACTGCAGTTACTAATGTTCATAAGAATTTGCTTGTTAGAAGGTCATTATTATTTTTTAAATTTGCACTTGTAAACTAAAGTACTTTGTAATAAATAATTGCTTCATTAGTTAAATCAATAAATGAAATTTATCTCATTTACTGTGGGCTGAACTTTCTTCTCTGCTTTTTACCTTGAAAGGCTGCAAAAAGCAGCCGTGTTGTATGGATTGTGTTATAGTAACTAAGTCATGTTTTATTTACTGCTATAATATATACATGTGTATTAACTTATTAAAAATCTGGGATACCTTCCCCACAGATTCATCCTATTTATTTTATAGATAACTTGAAGTGTCCAAAAATACTAGGGCTCAGTATAAAAGTTATGATATCTTCTCCAGTTTGAATTTTGCAATCTTATTTCAGAGGTACAAAACCCCCTCAAACTATGGTGTCATGAAATTTAGGGGGAAAATTTTGAAACTGAACAGGATATTAAAAGTTGTCACACTTAATACCTCCGTAATGATGTCTCTGACAGTTTTTATTACCAGTACTCATCACTGTAATTGATTTACAGTAATTTAATTGAATTAGTACTTAGAAGGAGTTCCACCCCACACCCCACCAACACCCCCCCCCCCGCCCCCCCCACCAGTTGTTTAAGCCTGTTTCCATGAATGCACAAGGAAATGATGGAACTAAAAGTTCATTACTAAGTCCTCTCTGCCATGTCCTGCTTGTACAGGATCTGGTGTTTGGAATAGTGTTACATGTGTGTTGAATTGACCTAAACAAGCTGCCAGATGCTGATGTCTTGATTCCTACAATTGCATAGTAAGAACAAAGTAAATGTGCCCTCTACTGAAATGTACCATTGTCATGCCATGCAGTGAGCCTTGGAAAAAAGATTGATTTGCCTTCTTTATGGGTCAAAGTGTGTTCTTCAGTTACCAGCCAAAACATGTAGCAACTAGTGAAGGAAACAGCTTGTTCATTAATAGAATTGGCAAAGTTTTAATACTTTGTTTTGTGGGTTTTTTTTCCCTCCTTTTTCTCTCTGAGGTGACGTACTCTTGGCTACAGCTTTTCTGTCCTATTCTGGTCCTTTTAACCAAGAGTTCCGCAGTCTGCTGTTAAATGACTGGCAAAAGGAAATGAAAAGCCGAAAAATTCCTTTCCGTAACAACTTGAACCTCATAGAAATGCTGGCTGATGCTCCAACTATCAGTGAATGGAACCTGCAAGGATTGCCAAACGACGACTTGTCCATACAGAATGGAATCATTGTCACTAAAGCATCTCGTTATCCTTTATTAATTGATCCGCAAACACAGGGTAAAATTTGGATTAAAAATAAGGAAGGAAGAAATGACCTTCAGGTAATAGAAATGCTTGTGCTTTCATAATCCGTAAAAGCTCTTAGCATTGATTTGCCTAATGCTTAGGAAATGACATTTATACAAAAAGTCTGGTTTGAATATAAAGAATATCTCAGATATATTTTAGTGGATTTGAGATTTGACTAGAGGTGGTAGTGTATCCTTTGGCGCCAGTGAGTCCATTTGTTTAATGAATTAATTTTAATGGAACATAAACTTTGGAAAATAGGCTGGATGGGCAAGGCCTGGTAATAAACATGTTTTCAGAATAATGTAAGTGTTAGGAAAAAAACCCACCAACTAGTTGATCAATACAATTTCATGTAAGTGCTTATAAATGAAAAATCACAGCGAGATATTTTTTCTTCTTTAAATCAGAAATTACTGTTAATTTTTGTTGTCTTAGTATGGATGTCAGCTGCTAAGTGCTCTGCAAATATACAGGGAAGATGTAGTGCTACAAAGTATAGTCTGAGGCAAGATACACAAATTCAATTCAAACAAGAAAATGTGAGGAATTAATGCAATTATGATTACACCAATAAACCAACTTAAAAAAAATTCCCTAAAATCCATAAAAGTAGTTTGAGGTGTGATAATAGAGTAGCTCTGTGAATATAACTACCACTTTCATGCGGATTATTATCTAGGTGTGGAAATCTTTAATGGTTGCTTAGTTATGATAAAAATGGTTATTAGTTTGTTTACAGCTTTATTAAAGTCTAAGCTGAATGTGCTCTTTGAACATGTTGAAAATCCCAGTTATAGTGGGGACTATTTAAAGCAAAGGCTTATTAAGGTCCTGTTCCATATAAACCTCTAATTTTAAATGGTGAAGAAAACCACAGAAAAATACTTATCTTGGAATCGACCCTGCTGCAGTTTGACTTGGAGATGTTATCCAAGATAAAATTGAAGGTGCTAAAAGGTTCCTGTGAATTTTTCCTGTGAAATTCTTGAGTAGTTGCACTCATAGGATATCAAAATTGAAAGTGCTTAGCACTGCTTTGCTTCTACCTTGGCAGCTAAAAAATAGAACTTTGCATTCCATGAGCTCTGGTAACAGGGTAGGCTGATTTTACCTTTCCTGGAGCTCACAATCTTTGTATTAATACTAGTCTACTCACAGTTTCATTGCTTTTGGCAGTACTTTAAAGAAAATGAAATAATTTATAAATATCAAACTAAAAAAAAGATTGGTAAAAGGGCATAAGGTATTGCATTTCTGTTTTCAGATCACTTCTTTGAATCACAAGTATTTTAGAAACCACTTAGAAGACAGCCTTTCTTTGGGAAGACCTCTTTTAGTAGAAGATGTTGGAGAAGAGCTGGACCCAGCACTTGACAATGTTTTGGAAAGAAATATCATTAAAACAGGTTCAGCCAACAAGGTAAAAATAAAACAAGTGAGCAAACATATGGAAATTCCCCTTTCCTCCCTTCCCCTCCAAACAACCTCTCCTTAGCAAAATAACTCCTAATAAATATAGGACTGTAAAAAATTAAACTCATTTAAACTTGATTAATGCTAATGAAAGAAAAAATAAGGTAGGGTTTAAGTTCACAAATGTTTTATATATTTAATGCATAGAGTTCCTTATTCCTTTGCTTATGACAATTTTTAGAAGTTGAAATAATTTTTGAATGGGCCATTTAAGGTGGTCCTTGACTGGTCTCAACAAATTGTTTGCATTAGATGTATGATTTAAAACTGGATTTTTGTGCCTTTAAGCAGAAAAATGTAACCTTTTTTCCTATATGCACTCTCAAAAAGTGTTTATTGGCTCTTAATATTTCAAGACTTGTTTTTAAAATTTTTCTTGAGGTCAAAGTTGGTGATAAGGAAGTGGATGTTATGAGTGGCTTCAGACTTTACATTACTACAAAACTGCCAAATCCATGTTACTCTCCTGAAATTAGTGCTCAAACCTCCATCATTGACTTTACTGTAACCATGAAAGGTCTTGAAAATCAACTCTTAGGCAGAGTCCTTCTCACAGAGAAGCAGGTAAAAGAATTTATTGTATCTCTTTTCCTGTCTGTATTTCTTACATTACCTGTAGAATGTTTTACTTTAATTTATTACTCTCTATTCCCATATTGCTGGGTAACTTTCTGGCTCTCTCTATTGTGATTGTTCTTAATATAACCTATTAGTAATGATTTAAAAAGTGGCACAGAAGCAATTGACTCATTCATGTGGAAGTTTCTCTGTTTCTTTATTGTTGCAACTGTACTGTATTAACCTTATTTTTCCTGCCTCAATGAGTTATAACCTCATGAGAATGGCCTGTGAAAAGCAAAAGGACCTGAAATCAAAACTGATGTTCTGTCTACAAACCCTGGAGCTCATGACAACATAACCTAATGCAAAGAATTCAGACTTAGTTACTTCCTTGCTCCAAGGGAAAATGCGCTACCTACTGACATACCTTTTGACATTGCAGATATATTAGTTGAGGAAGTCCAGGTTCAAGACGCCAGTCCCAATCAAGCTGCAGTTCTGGAGGGAGGCTGATTGGTACCTTTTAAACTATGGAACAGCTAATCCCTGTAGCTATAAGGTCAGGCAATGTTCATGTCATAAGAAACACTATGCACTTATGACTGTGCATTTATTGGTGTATTTACTGAGATTTTGGCAATAGTTCCAGTTTACCTTCACTAGAGAGGAATGACAGAAATATCTTTGTTTCCTTATTGTGGCATCTGTTGAGGTTCTACCATCCTTCCAACACCTCCCTCTGCCCCACCAGCGTAAGATTTTTCTTGTTAATAGACTCAGTTGTCTTGTTCACATTGAGTAGTTGCATTTCATTCCCAAACAGTGCATGGATCTCATGAGAGAAATCACACTCAATCTGTTAAGGTCTGTTTTTTGTCAGACAGCTTCATTGCACCATCAGCTTCTCTTCAACCACTGACAGCTTGTCAACCCACTCTGTAATGAAATTATCACTGTCTATCTAAAACAAGCTGTGATGTGTATATTCACAAAGCCTTATGCCAAAATTCACTTCTTGGGCCTTGAAATACAGTACATTCCTCCAGGAGACAGTTTATCACATTCCTCCAGTCATTGCTGTTGCTGTATGCTTGCTTGGAGGACACAGAAAAGGGAGGAGCTTGACTTTTCTCAGAGGAGTCAAGAAGTAGATGGAGAAGTAACACTCAGGTTGGAACATGAAGAATTCTGATTAGATATAAGGGGAAAAAATAATTACACTGAGAGTGGTCAAACCCAGGAGCAGATTAATCAAGGATTTTGTGGAATTTCTGTTCTTGGGAGGGTGCAAGCTTCACCTGGACATTGCCCTGAGCAACCAAGCTGTTTAGGTCTGAGCAGAGGTTGAATTAGGTAATTTCTGTAGTTGCCTTCCAAATTAAAACTATTCTACTATTCAATGGCCTCTTTGTCACTAAGTGGGAATGTCTAATAAATGGACATAGTGTGCTTTCTCTACCAGCTTCTCAGAGTGTTATACTCACTACTGTTTTGTTTGAAACTACCAGGGAATATTTCCTCTAGATAAATTACAAGTGGACCACTTAACAGGCAGGGGAACTTCTACAGAATATACTTACCATGTTGCAGTTTTCTTGGCCTCTGTTTATACACCTTGTGGTTCAAGGTTTCCTGAGGAGTCAATTTGAATACATCACACCATCCAAACACTTTCCTATGATGTCTAATGATGCATCTTTGGGAATTTGGGGTTTTCTCACATAAGTGTCTGGATTCTTACTACCTTCTGTGGCCTTTGGTAGGAGAGTGGTGGAATTATTTTACTGTGAGACAGTTTGCCAAATGATTTGAGCGGTATGACTGCTTGGTGATATCCAGTGTTACAATGTATGTGCGGAATTTCTGTCCCAGAAAGGGAAGAGAGTATTTATCTGAAATCAGAGTTCTTCAAGATTTTTATGCACATTTCTATCCTCCTTCCCATTCTACCATGTCTTATATGGTTCTGGTCTTAGAATGCATGCGGTTTAGACCTCCAGCAAGAAATGGGAGTGTTTACAGCATGGTATTTAAAGTTTCTGCAAAGTCTCTCTGTTGTCTGCTATGCCCACTAAAAGAATCTTTGTCACATATATCTCACAGAATTAACTGTTTACTGATTTCTTATTTTCCACCAGAATGTTAAACCAGTTGCAAGATACAAGTGAAGCATAAGGTCAGGGGCAGCTGGTATATCTGTATAAATTTGTTTCTACTATATTTCTTGGAATAATAGGATTCGAAAGATTTGATATATGTCTGAAGGTAGTATAACTTATGATATTCTAATGATATCATTATTTTGATAAATTGGCTGTTATGTAATTTGACAAAAAAACTTGTTTATTTAGTGTCATAGGTAAGTCAGATTACTAGTGGAGTTATAATATTCAGTAATTCTTTATGGCTTTTTGAACTTTTGCATTCATTTATCAAGACTTTTGCTGGAAAAAAGCTCAACTTTTGTAAGGAATAGTTGATGCAAATTCTTTACTTGTGAATCACTTTGTGACAGGATGATATAAGCTATGTA
The DNA here is from genome assembly GCF_012460135.2 of Molothrus ater. NCBI lineage: Eukaryota > Metazoa > Chordata > Aves > Passeriformes > Icteridae > Molothrus > Molothrus ater. The sequence continues at coordinate 79,434,277 of NC_050478.2, forward strand.
GCAGCTTTCATTTTTTATGAATATTAACAAGAAATAGCATTCTTTGGTACAGTTGGTAAAGTGTCATCTGCTTGTGAAAGGAACTCCATAAAACTGGATTTGAAATAGCCTCTGGTGCAAGTTCCTTGAATTTATGTATGTGGTAACTTGGCTTATTTTTTCTGCATCCTTAGTGCTATGACTGGAAATTTTTCAAGATATGAAGAAAGCTTTCAACTGTTTACACTTTTTGATCTGCAAAAAGCATTTTAAGAGCTTAATAGACAAATTTTTTTTCATTAAGGTTTTCATCTAGGGTTGCTTCATTTTAGCTTGGTAACTCTATTTCCAACTTATTTCTCAGGCTCTTCATGTGAGGAGAATTGCTTTCTGTTTTTATGAAGCATTGAAGTCTAAACTATGTTTAAATTTTCTAACTGAGCTCAGCAAAATATGCAATTTAATTTGGTGCAGTATGTTAATTATGATATTTAATTGGATGATAACTTTCTTTCAATGCTATTCTTTAAGGAAAAGTTTCTGCTTCATCAAACTTGCATGAAAAAATGCTTCATGAAACTGTTACCTGTTTTTCTTCAGTTCCACAAAGCAGCAGTTGATTGAAATGCAGATAACTGTAGTTTTCTTGTGTATTTTCATCAGTTTTTGCCAGAATCTTTTTAATAAGTTATGTTGTATTTGCATTATTCTAAAATAATTGTCCCACTAAATATTTTCTACCTGATGATGATTATGATGTTTCAATATACCAAGAAAAAACTCTAAATCTGATAATAATAAGATGATTCTTCTTTATTGTCGGGTTCGGCTGTCTGTCTCTGCCCCGACACGGGTAGAGTGGTTCTTGGGTGGCAAGCGTTTTAAAGGACGAGTCTGGACTCTTCAGCTTTTTGGTCTTCAGATTGTTTATTGTTTCTTATCTACAAAATTTTCTGTCTGCCCAACAGAGGTCTGATCTGCAAGCAGTCACAGGCACTCTCTGACCACCCACGGGGCGGTCATGTCTTTTTATACTAATATCTACGTACATAATATTTACCTTTATTTCCCAATGCTTTTCACCCATGTTAGCAAGTGCAACTTCACCATAAACCAATCCCCAAGTGCCAACATCACCACAGGAGATGGAGGACAAGAAGAAGAAAGAAGAAGGACGAGACATGCCCTGATCCCTCCATCTTGTCTCCATAACCCCCCTGTACCAAAAACCTTAAAGTTTATATTTCACCCTCTAAATGTGTCCCTTTTACACCCTTCACTCTAAAGTGATTCTCATGTCCTCAAACTCTTGTTACTTCTGTGGATGGATCAAAATCAAGCCACCAAACACTCTTGGCAACATTCCAGGATTTTCGAGACCCCCCAAGGGTTCTCCTGGCATCTCTGGACATCGGGAACCATGTGCTGAGATCCCACACTTTATTTCCTTTTTAAGGTCAAAGGGCATTCTTTAAAACAAATAATTGCTTGAATTAGGAATATAGGAGGAGAATGTAGGTTGAGAAGACCAGAAGTTTAGAATGTGGAAAAAATAAAAAAAAAAACCTGAAAAGTTACAAATGTTTTTCAAAGCTGTATAAATGGAGGCTACTCAAATAGGGGACTAAAACGTTTTCTTAAGCCTTGATAAGGGTTCAGGTCCATTATGTCTCTAGTGCTATATGAGAGGTCATGTATTTCTTAGTGTTGTCCCTATTTCTCTGGAATATTAGCGGGCAGTAAGCAACATGGAAATGGACTTGACAATGACAGAGTGAACATGGAACTTCCAAGTTTGGAGAGACATTGTTAAAATTATTCAGACTTTTGTAAACTTTGTGAAGTATTTATCTAGACAGCAAATATTTCTACCAACTGACTCACTTACTGTTCATTTGTAAGATTCATGTTGACCTTCTCTTACAAAAACCTCTTAACCCATTCTCTCTCTTTTCTTTCTTTTTACTTCACTGTACTGAAATATTTGGTTATATTTTAGTAAAGGATTTTTATCTCTCAGAGACTAATTTATATTAAGTTTTTAAAGGTTGATTTTAAGAATGAACTGAAAGGACTGTTATAGCTGAAAAATATTTTTCTAGAGATTTCAAATAGCTGTTTTTTTAATGTAAAACTCTTGATTAACAGTTATCCATCTTCTATATTTGGGCACTGGAAAAGAATCTAGGTACATAAACCACCCAGATTATATTACTAAATGTCTAAAATAAATAATTCTAGTGAAGTAACTCATACTTTCTTAATCAATAAAGCATTTTAGTGAGAGGCTGAAATTATCCCTGTTTGATGGAGGAATACTGGCACTTCTTGAAATATCTGATGCTTGATTTGATGACTAAGCATGGCTATTGAGACTAAGTTTTCAATATGGCAATTGTAAAGCAAGGCATAAATAAGGATAAGATTACATGGAGGGGAATTAAATCCTATGTCTGGAATGGTGTTTGCTTTTTTCTTTTCTGAAACAGAAGGCAAACAATTGTGAACTTGTTGTTCTTTTAGGGCATTATACAAGCATCTTCCATAATATTTGTAGAAATTATTTGTTAATGCCTACTTATGTAGCAGGTTCAGATTCTGGCAATATATCTTGTGTTAGAAGTACCACTGGAATTCTTTCCTCAAATTAATTCAGTTAGTCTTGACCTACACTGTTTTAGTAGGATGGGTGTTTTTTAAACTAATTTTTTATTATTATTTTTGATTGCTCTTCTGTTTCCCAAATATTACTATGAAATCCAACAGGAATTAGAGAAAGAAAGAACTGATCTTATTGAAGACGTGACTTTGAACAAAAGGAGGATTAAAGACCTAGAAGATAACCTTTTATTTCGACTTACAAGCACTAAGAGTTCTCTGGCAGATGATGAGACTCTACTAATTGTATTGAGTAACACTAAGAAGACTGCTGAAGAAGTAACACAGAAACTGCAAACTTCTGCTGAAACTGAAGTACAGATCAATTCAGCCTGCGAAGAGTACAGACCTGGTGAGTGAAGGTAGTCAGAGAAGACAAATAACTAGACTTTATTTTTAAAACATCAATACTTAGAGTAAGAGAAATTGGGGATGAGATCAGGAAGAGCAAAATTGGTGGGAGAGATCTGTGTTTTCCTGTAAGTAAAATGTATCCAGGAGATGTCCTGTTGAGATATAATGGAGAAAATAGTCAATGTTATGCCTCATGTGGAATTTACAAAATTGAGTGAATTGTTCTCTTTGTAGACTTCCCATTGCTCTATAAACAAGCATATCAGTCATTAGGGTGTTTAGGTAAGTATATGTTTGAGTTCAACATGTTGACATTCTTTTACAGAGCTTATATAACATTAAGTACTCTCTATATCTGTTCTGATGAATACTTCACTGTTTATCCTTTGGTTCTTATAGTCAACAAATTTCATAAGTCTTTTAACTGACTGGTAAAAATGTGAGAAAAACAGGGGAAAAAAATAGCTTTCTGTATTTGCCTGCAATCTACGAAATGTGTAGATGGGACAGTTAGTGTACCAGAAACATTGCAGATTTTGTAAAACCTTTGCATTTAAAACTGAATGACTACAGAAAAGAAGTTAAATCAGTGCTGGGTAAGTTAAATCAATATATATCAATATATAAATCAATATATAAATCAATGAATATAGCTCATTTGACTTTTATATGAGTCTTGTAAAAGTCTGTAAAAAGAAATTTGTTTGGATACTTAAACTATTTTAAACAGCCATAATTTTTATGTGTTCTGCTGATGATCTCAATATTGCAGATCTCCAAATATGCTTGTATTTGAAAACTGGACTTTACATAGTTTGCATTAATTACAGAAAATATTTTTTCCCCTGATGTGTACATGAGGATGAAATGAATGATTTTATTATTTTTCCGGCAGTAAAGAATAGAGAACTCAAGGATCTTCAGTTTATCATTAGTGTTAAAATCAGTGTACATGTTTTGGAGAGTTAAATTTTTCTGCTCTGCATTTCTACTTTGAACAAATTTGTCTTTCTCACTCTTCAGTTGCAACTCGAGGTAGCATCTTGTACTTCCTTATCACTGAGATGAGCATGGTCAATGTCATGTATCAGACATCACTTCGACAGTTTTTGGGGCTCTTTGACCGCTCCCTAGCCAGGTAATTTAGCTAATGATAATTATAATTTGTATTTATCCCGTCCTGCAGGTGCCTGTAGTACAGTAAAGATTTATTGTAAACTAATATCAGAAAGAAGACTCTTGCTTCTTACAGTCTTGACCAGGAATTGTCAGCTTAAATACCCATAAAACTTTGTCAGCAAGGCAAAGACCCTTCTAATGTGCTTACAGTCCTTCAAAATTTATTATATAATTAAAACCCATTATACTGCATTGATTTTCAGCTGGGCCAAAACACTCGATTAGACAGGATTTTTTGTTGTTGCTGTTCCTTCAATCTGGAAGTTGTTGCCAGCTTGCTGTCTGATATTCTATTTGTGATCTATTATTTTTCATGTTCTGAAAATAGTGATCTATGGCTTTTTCCTTTTGCATAGTATTCCCTTTTATAAAGCCTAAGAAAATCAACTTTAAATTGTGGACCTTTCTTCTAACAGGTCTACCAAGAGCCCTATAACCAGCAAGAGGGTTACCAATATTATTGAACATATGACATATGAAGTATTCAAATATGCTGCCCGAGGACTCTATGAGGAGCACAAATTTCTTTTCACATTACTGCTTACTTTGAAGATTGATATACAAAGAAACAGAGTGAAGCATGAAGAATTTCTGACACTTATTAAAGGTGGGAACTATGAATAAATTATAAGGAAAGCACATTATTATTATAGGAAACGTATGTATTTGTATCTTCTAGCCAGCACGCTCCTTCCTTTTGCACATGAGAAACCAGTGAATTGTAAGAATACGTGTTTATCATTCTGATCTGGTGACAGACAACATGGTATGGCAGTTCTAATTTATAGCAGCACAATGAATATTGATTAATATATCTTTGTAATCATGAGAATTTGAAAGGAATATTGTCTGCTGCTCAATTACCATCAGGTATGTTTAACTTAGAAAAAATTATTATTGTAGTAAACATGTTATAGCAACTGCAGCAAATAGGAGCAGAAAATGATGCTACCATTTTAAAAGAACATCAGAGTCTCAGCTGCATGTGACAAGGTCATGGTTTTGGTCTTAACTGCATACAAGTACTGAGTTCACTTAAAAGTTTGGATCAGTTTTGGATTAGCTTTTCAAGAGACTTAGTTTACAGGCAGCATTTAGTTGTGGATTATATGTGTGAATTTTTCCATGTTGAATCTTCAGAATATATTTTCCCAAAAAGCCTTTATTTCCAGGCACATTGCAAAAAAAAAAAAAGCCAGTAAAGCCTCAAAATAGAAATTGGTCAATACTTTTGTTTGGGGTACATAATATTAAAAAAATAATACAAACTAACCAAATTGCAAACTCAGCTTAATGAAATATGGCATGGTTTTGTAAGGTAGAAAACTCCTGTAACATCATGATTTAAAACCTTGATTATTATATTTGTTTTTTCCCTCTTATTTTGTTTATTTTTCTTTGTCTCTCCAACAGTACTGATAACTAATTTCAATTTCTTGCAGGTGGTGCTTCCCTAGACCTTAAAGCCTGTCCTCCTAAGCCGGCTAAATGGATTCTGGATATGACTTGGTTGAACTTGGTGGAGCTCAGTAAGCTTGAAGAATTTTCAGATATTCTTGATCAAGTACGTAAGAGCTTTTGAAAGTTGATCTCTTGTTTAACAAATAATTGCCTGGTAGCAGTCAAGCCATATGGTGGAAACTGATTTATTTTATGGAAGAGAAAAAAAAGTGACAGCAGATAGCCACAGTTATGGCTCTGACTGCTTAGCAACCTACATTGATATAAAAACTCAACCACCCCCAGGAAAATAAGAAGAGTGTAGAATGTCACACTTTATAGAATTGTAATATTTTTGGATTGGGATTCAACTTGCCGTTACCCAATTAATACATTACAACTTTATTTTTATTCTGGTTATTCTTTCTTACACTAGGTTTTATGATGCTTCTTCCAGTATTTCTCTGGTTACGTGGAATAAACGTCAGGGAGAAGGTACATGTTCCACATGCTCTCTCATGTGGAGAGCAATTATGTACTTGCTGTTCTCAAAGCTATGTCTGTGTCTAGCTATCCATATTCTGACACAGCTATACTGTTATATCAGACTATAATATACTGATTAGTAGCTCCTGTTTTCAGAATATGAATACTCCAGGGTGCTGCATTCTACAATAGCATGCTTATAATCTGAAATTTTTCCTGTAATTTTCAATAGCCTTATTAAATCTGTGGAAGAATATCTCTAAACTAATGTCTGGGTGTGGATTTCATGTCTCTGACTCTCATTAAAATTTTGTGACTTAGTGGCACTGCAAATATGACTTGTCTCTTTAGTGTCTCTTTGCTTCTTTGATTGTATAATTGCAGATTTCCAGAGAAGAGAAACAGTGGAAAGTCTGGTTTGATAGTAAGAATCCTGAGGAAGAATTGATTCCTAGTGGCTATGGTCAATCTCTGGACTCCTTCAGACATCTTCTTCTTATCAGATCTTGGTGTCCTGACAGGACCATAGCTCAGGTATATTTATATAGCTTAGAATGGTCATTTAGGTATCACTAGAGTAATAGTTATCAGATTGCAACTTTGTGCTATCTTATATAATGGTAAACACCTTTTTGTAATGGACCTTTATGTTGTATTATCTGAAATTCTTTTCAGACCATTTATGTATTTGTTACAAGGGCAGTGATAAAATCATTATTCCAATATATTGAACAAATATTATCCACTCTGGTGGATATTATCCACTGTGGTGATTTCTGCTGGAATCATATGTGTTTATCCAGATCTGCTTTATTAGTTCAGAAGATACTTTTGGCTGTTCTTCCTTACTCACTAGAATTTTAGAAGTGTCCCCATGTTAGACTGAAGTAAAAAAATATTTTAATGAACTAGACCAGCTGAGGGAAAACTGAAAACGATTTAATTGAGAAACTATTTCTTGCATGGAAGAATTAGAACCACTTTAGAAATATCTTTAATAAAGTCAGCTCAAAGCTCTCAATTTAAAGACATCTATTAAAAAATTACAGAGCTGAAGTTTATTAAATAGATCTTTTTTAAAGAAAAAAAATCTTCTAGGAGCCTATTTTTAACTTTTATGTTCTTCTCCAGTACAAAAGAACAAAAAAATGATAAAATTATTGGCAATTCAGAGCAATTAATGATGACTTTCTGAAATTGGAATGCATCACTTGAAGTGTGGTATTAATTTTTATTGATGCATATCTTTAGACATTGTGATTGGATTCAGAGAAAATCTCACCAGTTATTGGTGTAACTTCAGTCAATAGGTTAAGCAGTACTGTATAAAAAATATCTCTATGATGTCTGCTATGCGTCTGAAAGACATAAGATTAGTTCCTCTCTGCTGTTAATGGGGCAAGGTAAACTTTCATCTTTTGATGGTTTTATGAAAACTGATACTTTATCAAATGTTTAATGCTCTATGTCTTTTGTCTCTGAGAGGTAACCAGAGGTATTGAAGTGAAGATTTATCTAAGGCAAGAGCTGTGTGGGGTGAAAGAGTACCAGAAAGATCATCTCAGACTGTTTGAAAGAGCCTTTTCTATTTCTTTGTGAAAAAGAACAATAATCTAGAATTTTTAAAGATAAATAAAGAAGGGATAAGAGATGGTTTTTACCTGTTCCTTTGGATTGTCCACTTAGTGATAGTTATTTTAATCATTACTACTGTTAATTCATTGCTTACTTAACTGTGGAGGTGAGAAAGCCTTAAGAGCTTTGAAGCCCCTCTTTAGTCCTTTTCTCCTATTTTTCTAGATTTTGATGCTAAGAGTTACACTATCTAATGGAGATATCCTTAAATCATTAAAAATTTTCTAAATTTTTAGAGAAGTTATTATTTTTATTATACTCTAATTATAGTTATTATATAAAACAATGCATGCAGATATATGTAATATAATAATTATTAAAAAAAATTAACTGGCTGTATAAGGCTATAAGAAATAACACCTTCAAAGACAGTATGGTGTGTTGACATCTAAAAATAACTTGTTGTGTATTTTTATTTTTGATATAAATTTTTTGCCACCTTTGGTATTCAGTTGAATTTTTGGTAGCATTTACACTGGGAAGAAAGCATTATAAAATGGTTAGGTCACAAGTTAAATTTACCCTTTTTAATATAGGCAAGAAAATATATCACTGACACTATGGGGGAAAAATATGCAGAGGGAGTCATCTTGGACTTGGAGAAAACATGGGAAGAGTCAGATCCACGTACTCCCCTCATATGCTTTCTTTCCATGGGCTCTGATCCTACGGACTCAATTATTGCTTTGGGAAAAAGACTGAAGACAGAAACGTGTTGTGTTTCCATGGGCCAGGGGCAAGGAATCCATGCTCGTAAACTTCTACAGCAGACAATGGCTCATGTAAGCAACAAAAATCTGAATTTTTTTCTCTCTGTATTAAACACTTAGAAATAAAAATCCTGCCATGAGATAATGTAGTTTGGTGGGTAGTTAATGCTGATGCAAACCCCTACATTTATTTATATAAGAGTCCTAAGCAAGAGAACTGTATTTTCACACTCCTTCAATTTGCCACAACAAGCTTCTTGATACTGTGCAGATGCTTTTCATTGAAAATGAGTGCTTTTCATGTAAAATGGAGTTTCTATAGTTGATTGCAGACTGATGAACATAGTTGAATCGATTCTTTTGGTTTTTGGTTATATTACCAGTAAATATTCTTCTGTAGGCATTTCAGATTATATTTTCAGTTTTTTATTTTTAGTAATATAGATGTATTTTGTTAATTGAAGAAAATGAATTCCAAATATGCTATTGATAGGTATATAAACTTGAGAAAAACAAGGTAGTATAGCAAGTTATTTCATATTGCTGTAGTCTGAATTTGGACTTGTGAGGAACAGCCTGGTAGCTCAGGCATTTTACAGGAAGAGGAATTATATGAGAAAGGTGAGATGTTCCAATTTGACATGATTTGCACATCAGGTTATACTACTGCTCTGCCTGCTGATGTAAAAATACTGCTCTTACTCTTCTGTGCTATGAGCTTCTTTTTATAACCTGTTTTAGTTCTGCTTCAGATTCTTGTTAACTTCTCATAAGGAACTAATTGATCAATCAAATGGGAAGAAACCCATTCAAAAAGATGGGAAAAGAACAGCTTTTGTTTAGTTAAGAGAAATGCAGTTACATTCCCTCACTGTCTCACAAGCCCTCTTAGGGAAGAGGTATGTGAGATGCCTATATGAGAAATAAGGTAATTCATATAAGAAAGTTTGACATCTATTGATTGATAGCAGTAGATTAGTTCTGTAGGCTTATTTGGTTATTTTCCAAGCCTGGGACACTTGTGAGGAACAAGGTTTAGCAGGTTGCTCTATGGAGCTACTCCTGAGCTCCCTTATGTAAGTCAAAATTTATCAGTTTCTATCAGCACTGTAGTCATGACAAGGTATGTTTTAAGTGTATTGAAATGGAAAAGGTAGAGACTATTTGAAAAGACCAGATGAGACAAGTAGGAACCACTTGTTCAGGTAAAAAAAACCAAATAAGCTAACACCATATTCAGAAGAAACAGCCCAAAGCTTAACTCCCCTCAAGGAGTGATTTCAGTTTTTGAACAACATTGATAACTTTTAAAATTCTGTTGTTTGAAACTAGGGAGGTTGGGCACTTCTGCAAAACTGCCACCTTGGACTTGACTTTCTGGATGAGTTAATGGACACTGTAATAGAGACAGAGACTGTCCATGAAAGCTTTAGGCTGTGGATGACAACTGACATTCACAAACAATTCCCCATCACCCTTCTTCAAATGTCGATTAAGTTTACCAATGAACCACCACAAGGGCTCAGAGCTGGACTAAAGAGAACATACAGTGGTGAGTGCTAGAATGGTAATGATTTAAAATTAAATTTTGGACTGTGTTGCTATTGTGTGGTCATGTTAAACTGGTAGTAAATATAAGCCAATATGAGGAACTGTTCACAATGATGCAAGGCACATCTTAGTTTTTTGTTTTGAAAATTAAGATGATTTGCTGATGTTCTGTTGTCAGAATTAATTGGATAACAAAACAGGGAATGCCTTTTCTTTTCTCACGTGTTGGCTTCTAGTATCTCAGTTCAAAGTGTTTTACTTTTTAATATTCTGTCTTTTGGCAGAAAAATGATATGGTTGGCTATCAAGTGCTCTTTACACTACATAAAATAAAGGACAAAAGATTCTCTGCAGAAAGCAACTTGATGTGAATTCAACTATTAGTAAATTGTGGTTTTTTCCCCCTGAAGTTTACTCTTTTAATTTGTACAATTTAATAACATGCTATGAACTGTCTCCAGCACAGAACACTTTGTAGGACAATAATTTACCCTTGGGAGAGGCAGAGAGCCAAGCGACTATCTCTAGAGTGATATTTTAGCACTGGTTTGAAGTAATTTTGAAAAAGACAATTACAATGATTTTCATAAAGCCCATTTGCAATCAATAGGTGTCAGCCAGGATTTATTAGATGCCAGTAAAATGGTGCAGTGGAAACCACTGTTGTATGCTGTAGCCTTTCTGCACTCCACCGTTCAGGAAAGACGCAAGTTTGGCTCTCTGGGTTGGAATATTCCCTATGAGTTTAATCAAGCTGATTTCAATGCTACAGTGCAGTTCATTCAAAACCACTTGAATCGCATGGATACCAAGAAGGTAATTAATGATTTTGTGGGAAAGGTGGATTAAGATGATGGATCTTTCTAGTAGTGGAATGTATGTAGGTGCTTCCTAATAACTGAACTACAAGAGTGATTTTAACTTATTGTTTTTCCAAAAATATTCAATATTTCAAGTATATCTGTCTCTACAGCAGCAGACTTAGACTTCTAATCCAGTGCATGTTTAATTTCTGTATTAACCTCTACATTAAAAAAAAAAAGCCTTTCCATCCATCTCAGAAATATAAACCTTAGCAGTATCGACCTTCTTTTCAATTCGAATTAAGTCAATTAATTAAAAAGGGATATTTAAAATACTATTTTGTTTAAATCTATTTCAAGTAAAAATAAGCTTTGCCCCCCCCACCTAACTTTGCAGCATGAAGAAATCAAAAGTTGTTTTAAACGATTATACAAGAATGTCTCCTGTGTTTCTCACTTTCATATTGTCAGTTGTCATAAAGAGAGGTCTGTGGCAGAGCAATTTGCAGTTGGCATTTTAAGTGAAAGGAGAATTCAAATATATCTGTAACCTTGCTATCTTCAAGATGCTCTTGAATTTGTTGGTGAATTCTATTTTGAGAAATCCTTGCAGGTGTTGTGGGAATGCAAGACTATAATGAAAAAGTAATAGGAAAGTAACGTTCTTTCAAATGGGACAGACATGGTACATCAGCTGTTTTTACTAAGGCAGGTCTAAGTAAATAAGAAGGGGATTAGCTGAAGTCAGTGCTTTCTGCTTGGTTTTAGGGGATCTCTTGGAGTACTGTTTGTTACATGATAGGTGAGATCCAGTATGGTGGTCGTGTGACAGATGACTTTGACAAAAGACTCATGAACACCTTTGTAAAGATTTGGTTCAGTGAAAACACATTCAGTCAGGAATTCAGCTTCTACAAAGGATACAGCATACCCAAATGTACTGTGGTGGATCAATACCTTCAGTACATACAGGTTGGTAAATGAAAGCTAATCACTTGTTCCTCATAAGCTCCTGATTCCCTATAATTTTTCTCTTTTTTTTCTGTGTACCTGTGTTTTGTCTTTCATTCACAGATTTTTAAACTGATTTCTAGCAGTTTGCACATCTATTAGTGACAACTAATTATTGTTATCAATGTTATCATCTTCATGACAGTAATATATATTTTCTTTTTCATGCGTTTTGCTTCTGGGACATACCTAAGGGCACAAAGTTATTAAAGAGGGCAACGAATGGAGTCCAGACATTGGGTACAACACCTTTGAAATGAAAGGTCTAGATATATGAGAGTAAAAATTTTTTTATTAATATAGCGTATAGTTGTTAAAACACAATTTGTTTGGTGTGATTTGGCCTGGGGCATGACAAATAGACCGCAGCAAGTTATTTGGCATAAGGCTATTTGAAGAAATCTAGCTTGTTACTTAACAGTAATCATGTTTTTTTTTTCCTGTTTTTTATTTGGTTTTGTTTTGTGTTGAGTTTTATGGTTTTTTTTTTTGTTTGGGGATTTTTTTGTTTGGATTTTTTTTTTTAATGATTAGCTTTTAAATCTCCAGTTGTACTCTTTTTCTATTTTACTATGTAGAGCCTTCCTGCTTATGACACACCAGAGGTGTTTGGTTTGCATCCCAATGCAGATATCACCTACCAAAGTAAAGTTTCCAGAGATGTATTGGACACCATCCTCAGTATTCAGCCTAAAGATAGTTCTGGTGGAAAAGGTGAAACTCGAGAGGCAGTTGTAGCCAGACTGGCTGATGATATGCTGGAAAAACTTCCTGCTGATTATGTACCATTTGAAGTGAGTTAATGAAATTCTGGCAAAAACATTTGCTCTATCTTGCCTTTTATGGATTAAAAAACCCCAAACCAACAAACCCAAAACCCCAAAAACTTTTCTAAAAGCATGTTTGAATTAATTCATGCAGACAATACTTTGTATTTTAAAGAAGTGTGGCCAAGCTATTAATGTTTATAATGAAGTCATTAAATGTGTGCTGAAGTGCTTTTGTAAAAACTTTTTCAGAAATATTAAACCTGTTATTGCTTAAATTGTCATTTGCACTATGTGGGAGGTAGGATCATTAGCTTTTAACTGAAGTTGTTGACACTATAAAATTTCTAGTTATGTTAATGCAGCTGTTTATTTGTTACTTTAACACTTTTGATTAAAAATGTATCAGTGAGTTTGGTCGGAATACAAGACGGCCTGATATTGTGATAGTTCCCAGGCATTGCTGCTGTGTTGGAGCAAAGTAGCTGGGGAAATTACTCTTGATTGGTTTGTTCAAAAAGAACCTTGGAACTTCTTGTTGGAACTAAAGCTGAATTCTTTGAACTGAGGTAAACAGCCTACCAGCTCTTTAAGTGGCATTAGCTCAAAGACTAAATCATGACTTGGACTGGAAACATAGCCAGTCTCAGCATCACAGATTTCTCTTGGAACAAATCCTGTGTTTGCTCACAGACAATTCCTGAGAGCTCACAGATAATTCAAGAGGGGTGCCAAACTGACCATTTAAGCTCATAAATAAATTGTTATGTCTCAAAGATCATATTGGGGCCTAACATTGACATAAATCCAATTTTGTTTTTTTCACTTCTATTGGAGGATCTTTGGTTTTCTACCAACAGGTAAAAGAAAGACTAAAGAACATGGGACCTTTTCAACCTATGCACATATTTTTGCGACAGGAGATAGAACAAATGCAGAGAGTTATTTCTTTAGTGAGAAGCACTCTGACTGATCTAAAACTTGCCATTGATGGGACAATAGTTATGAGTGAAAATCTGAGGGATGCTTTAGACTGCATGTATGATGGAAGGATTCCTGCTAGCTGGAAAAAGGTAGGTGTACATCACTTGTTCTGGAAAGAAATAAAAAAAGCTATTTCTGAAGACTAGATTAAACTGCTAGACTTAGAGTAAACATTTTTTTCAAACTATGTTTCAGAAATTTTAACCAGAACTGTGCAACTGCTGGAATAGATTTTGTGCTAAAATAAACATACTCAAAACAAGCCTTCTTTCATTTATGAAAATTGAAATGAATGTGAAGGATGCAGCTATGTGCCATTTTTACATATTGGCAGTATGAAAACCCAGAGAGAGGAGAGAAATTTAAAATGTGATGATGGATTTTTAAAATTAACACCCATATTAGTGACTAAGATGGTGTTATTTATTGGACATATATAATTATTGGACATCCTTTTCTGGGTTAAGTAGAGGTGGCCTGTCCATCTTTGTCAAAATCAGCGCACTGTGAGTAATAGCCACATAATTGCAAAATAGTAGAAGCTGGAAAGGACCTATGGAGACAGAGTAGTTTAATCACACTTTATAAAGCAGGCTCAGTTAAATCAGATTTCCCAGGAGTCTTCAGAATCAGAGTGGTGCAACCCATTCTACTGTTTGATCACCTTCGCTGTAAAAATCAACCAACCACCAGCCAAACAAACAAAAAACTCCTAAGTTGAAACAGAATTTCTGACATTACATCTTGTTCCCATTGCCTTCTCTCCAATTTCTGAAAAGGATCAGACTCCATCTTCTTCTCTCCTCCACACGAGATATAAACATATTTAAGCTTCCTTTAAGACTTCTCTTCTTCAAGCTAAACAATCCCAGCTCTCAGCCTCTCCCCACAGAAATTGTTTTCAGGGATAATTAGACCTGTTAACAGCAACTGATGGAAAGAATTTTTTTTTTTTAAAGAAAAAAGTGTTTGTTTTTTGTTGTTGTTGTTTGCTTGTTTTGTTTCTACTGACAAAGTGTTTTCATGGTAGAAATCCTAGATGTAAACAGATGCTTCACAACTTCACAATACAGCTATATCTCCCCATAGACCAAGTTCAGCTTTCCTTAGGTTTTATTCAGAAGAATAAAATGCAGAACAGTCTCTACAGAAATTACGTTGTCTTGATATATTGACCTTGGAATTATAAAGACATGTATACAATTTTTCTTTTTAGCTTATACAGCTGTTTAACCTTGCAAAAATGTCATAAAATGGACAATTCCACAGAGAGCATTAAACATGTAAATGGTATAGTAGACATGAATTTAAACAGAGAAAGAATTTCCTTCAGGTTTCAGTGGGATGCAAAGTTTAAGCATCAGATTCAAGTTATGATAGATGATCTTCAAATATGCTTTGCTAATATTGTATTGTTTATTACCGTGGGAGGATGTAGCTTTTCTTGACATCAGTATGCTATTTTAAAATGTGTTTACTGTTTTTAGGTGTCTTGGCCTTCCAGTACACTTGGTTTCTGGTTTACTGAGCTTCTAGAAAGAAACCACCAGTTTTACAAGTGGATTTTTGAAAGTCGACCCAACTGTTTCTGGATGACAGGGTTTTTTAATCCTCAAGGATTTTTAACTGCAGTGAGACAGGTAAATTCTGTTTGAAGTCTTATTCTGCTTATTGTTTCACATACCTTTAAAAATAAAATGTATTGTCTGTTGAAGGATGAGTTTATACACATGGGAAGATGTGTGACTGTCTAACATTTCCTGAGTGAACTTCTCTCCCTTCACATGTACTTTGTTAGTATAACAACCACTAATGTGTTAAATTATGTGTCTTGTGTTGACCAAGGCCCAAATAAGTAGAGGCTACCTTACAACGTTATTAAGGTAGACTAGAAAAATATTAAGTCTCATGTTTCCATTGCAATATCTCTGAGAATGGCCATTAAGCCCATGAATTTGCCTTCCCCCGCCCCCCCCTTTTGTTCTGTGTTCAGTACTTACCTGACTGGAGACTGGGCTGAAAAGCTATTCAGAATTAGTCTTACATTTCACTGCTGCTGTTCAGTAGCTGATTAAGTCTTTCTTCAGGAAGTGGGAAAGACTTTCCTTTATTAATGCATAGAAGTATGATATTTGATGTGTTTGCTAATATATGTATGTTGGCTGCTCAGCAACTTTTTTACATTAAAAGGAAACAATAAATGACTGTGTTGATCAGCATAAAGGGACATACTGGAGACAGTAAGCATCTGGAATGTGAAAAATTCAAAAAGAATACTCAGGTGAAAATACAATGGGACCTCAGGAAAATAAAAGCCCAGACTTTAGGAGAAGAGGATGAAGGTTTTTGATGTAGGAAAAGTATCCCCTCCTACTCTGAGGTCTGGGTAGTGTGATCTAAAATTTCAGGCATATAGCCTTGGAATTATGTAACAAAATATTTCTTTTGTGTGAACAGTCCCAGTTTACTAGCAGGATCCAAAACAGGTGGAAACTACAGAATTTTCTGGTTCTGTAAAAAGGAACTGTGGATATGTAACAGCCTAATAGGCCAAGTAAATACCAAAGTGAGTTTCTGGGCTTTAATGTGAGAAAGAGAAAGATCCACAATGATCACTTAGCAATAAATCTTGAGTTCTTTTAGATCATCCATGTAACTGCAGTACAGGGCAAGCATTCTTTCCAATTATTTCAAAGAAAGATTTTTGAAGCCATTGGAAGACCAGGATGAAACTTGGGTTTGCCACAACTTATTTGCATGGCATAGTAAAGAACTGGGCAACTGAGAGTTGAGTCTTGTCCAGTGCATTAACTAACAGGTTTTTTTGCAGTCTCTTTACATAGCTTTATAGCTGAGTGAGCTTTTACTCATTAAGAATACAGTTACTGAAGAGTAGAGGTGCAGGAAAAAGGAAGGTAACCCCAGAAAATATGTTTCACTTACCACATGCAGGTAATGTTTTCTCATCTCATCAAATATGTGAAATTTTTGTGCTCACAAGAGCTGGCTACCATTGGCATTGGTTGTGCTACCAGTGGTTGTGTTACTTGGTATGGTTTTTAGATACTTTATATAATAGAAAGAAATTAAAATCAAGTATAGTGGCAAAAGTACTGAAAGCTTTCTTGTAGTGCTATGCCATCATTCCCTTAGAGAAAAGTCAGACTTCTGTGAACGCAGATATTGTAAAGGATTGGTGGGGTTTTTTTGTACTGAAGATGATATTTTATGGCCATAAAAATTTATTTCTAATAACTGCTGGGAAAAAGCAGTGAAATTTTCATGTGAAAATTTTATCACCTAACTTTTGTCTGGTTTCGGCAGGAAATAACGAGAGCTAACAAAGGATGGGCTCTTGACAGTGTAGTACTGTGCAACGAAGTCACTAAATGGATGAAGGATGATATCACAAGCCCTCCTTCAGAAGGTGTCTACGTGTATGGGCTGTATTTAGAAGGAGCTGGTTGGGACAGAAGAAACATGAGACTGACAGAATCTAAGCCCAAGGTGCTCTTCGAGCTGATGCCAGTTATAAGGATATATGCAGAGAATAACAGTAAGTAACAGTATTGTAAAGGATGTTATTTCCATTGAGTTCAAAGTAATGTTTCATTTAACTGCATTGAAATCTTTTGGGCTTGTAGGGATTTCTTGAGGCTGTTGATATCATTGTATGCATAGCAAATGTGTTTCAATGGGGAGGACTCCCTAGACTTCCACTGAAGCAGACTTGCTTCATAATTGATAGCAGGCACTTTTCCTAATATTTAGATAGGTCTCTACACGTGGTCTTAATGGTGTTAAGAACTTTATAACAGGTAAGCTGTAGATATTGACAATATATGTCCCAGACCTAAATGCCATTTTTCTTATACATAAACTCTGTGATCTCTGTAGCCTCCATAATATAGATCTAAATAATCTTTCACTCATGCCAAAACTGAATGTAATTTTTATATATATATATATATAAAATATACGTATGTGTGTATATACAGCATACAAGATACTCATGGATTATATACATACATACACACACACATGTGTATACATATACAGGTATATATTGTGTTTATAGATAATATGTTTTTATATATATAAATATATATATACACGTAATATATATATCTGTATATTTATAAAACCTTTTTTATTTTCCTGGAAAAGTCTGATTTTGAGCTCATGGAAGCAAGCAAGATGTGGAGTAAGGTCGTGGGAGATGTTTTGTCTTTGAGGCAGTAAAGGAATGAAGGAAAGGAAAGTAAACTTATGGGGCTTAAGGACAGTGCTGTGAAAATGTGTAATTTGTCTTAATGTGATGAGTTTTTGCATATAGAATAGGACATGCTGTTGAATAGGGATGTAAAACAGACTAGAATAATCCACTGCGTGACATAAAATTGGAAAACTGTTGAAAAGCATCCAGCCTCTAAAAGCAAATCTTACTAACATGCTATTTTGTATAGCTAATGTTTTATAAAAGGTGTGATCAGCAGCCAAGATACTAAATAATGAATACAGAAGTACTGAGCATGACTTGACTACTGTTCTAATTCTGCAGTGAAGTAGTTGATGACTTGTACTCTCAAATACGAAACGTATTTCAAACCAAGTTTGAAAGTTACCAGGTCAAAAGCAGGGAAATTTTATTTTGTCATAATACATTGATAAGAAGTAATGTTCAGTGGGCAGATTGAACCAATAAGAGCACTAATTACTCTAGAGTGTCCATGTACATATATTGGTTTGCATCACTTCCTAGGTGCTCATGTTAAACCTAAAGAAATTTCAAACCATATATGTCCTTCAACTGGCAATAGCAAATAGAAAGCAGAGTACTATTGAACTTGGGTTCAGTTTTCCATTTTCCTTATGACCAACCCCTTAGGGCCCCATTTTTTCAACTTAGTTTAATTGCTCTTTATGTCTCTTCTGTCTTTTCAGCTGCAAAAGATCCACGTCTATATTCATGTCCAGTCTACAAAAAGAGCAGTCGAACAGACCTTAATTTCATTGCTGCTATGGATCTTAAAACTCGCCAGCCTCCAGAGCACTGGGTACTCCGTGGAGTAGCACTTCTCTGTGATGTCAAGTAATGCTAAAAAAAAAAAGGTTTCCAGGAGTTCTTTTGTTCTTTTCTGATTTTCAATGCAAACATTATTATGTGGTTACATACACAGTGGAACACTTCTAAAAATATTATTTCTAAATCATAGACTCCATTATGGTGTTTTTATAAAATTATTCTCAATAGACCTATACAATAGGCTTATAAATGCTACATCTTATAGTGACATTAACTTTGGTGTCTTTGAAAAATCCTGACAAATATTTAGTGCTCCTATCACTTATGTGTGCATAAGCACTCCTCCTGTGTGCTTAATTTTACCTTGAATAAAGATTAATTGTTTTGAACATTGTTACTTTTTGGTAGTAAATATTGTATCAGAACTTACCTTCAAGAAGGTAAATGCAAAGCTAGTTTTTTGGGGGGTTTTTTTTTGTGTTTGTGTATCTATGGAAAACTAAGCCCTATTGCTCATTAATATTAGTTGAAATTCCTCAAGATTATGTTCCAAGATTTATTTCCTAGTTGATAGTTTGCTTGCTGTATAAATAAAGAAGGTAAGGCTGGAAAAATATCATGCTTTTTTCACTACTTGGACAACAAATTCATTGTGTTGCATAGGAAAACAAGCATCTGACAGCTGCCAAAATTTCTTACCATCTAGCTCAGGACTTATAAATATATAATGGATCAGAAGCAGTACATGAGAATGAATGGGTACTTTTTGTGTGCTACTATACCAGAGTTGAGTCTCTTGTCATCAGTGTTATTATTAGATGGGGCTTTCCCCTTCCCCTTCCCCTCCTTTTCCTTCTTCCTTTTTTTTAAAATGTCTCCGTTTTTTTTTGCTTATGTGCTGCAGCTTTATTGGTGTCTAACATAGAAAACCTTTAATGGAGGAATTAATCTTAAAAGAGAAATATTAGCAGGTCCATTTAATTGGACATTATGGGCCTCACACTTCAAGCACACTTATTTAATCATCAAAAAAACAATGTATTTTTGTTGCTGAGTTCAGGAGTTCATGTATCTTAGTGGTCCACTAACCATTCCCAAAGTTTGCTTGTTCAGAAGAGGAAGCAGAGAGAATTGGTATTCCTGCTGCATCTGTCATTCATAAAGGCTACAATGGAGAAACTGTTTTCAATTTTATGTCAAATCAATACAGGAGACTTCAACATTCATTTCCACAGTCAAATCACTTATAAAACTTAGGTGGAACATTGATTCTGTCAAACAAATTCTTATTGTAGCAGTCCTTCCCTGTCGGAATTAGTATGTTTTCTTTTAAATAACTCACAATGATATGAATGGAATATGTGAAAATCTTTTATAGGAAATACTTTTAATTTAGACTAGGCAATAAATTAAGTTAGAAGGGTTGAAGTGTTCTTCATCAAACCTCGAAGCACTGTGTTCCAATTTCCAGGAGATTTCCAGAAACTCTCTGGAGTTCTAACTTGCCACGGACTCGTGTCTTTCACCAAGACCTTCCTCTCTGAAGAAGATGAACATATTTCATCCTTGTGCAAGTCATTCATACTAAGAATTTCCAAGTCACATGCACTTCAAATACCACTTTTCAAATGGGCATTTTTTGTACTATCATTACTGTAGATACAATGGATACATCAAACCCAATAGTAATTCAGTGAGGGGACTGTGCACATTTTTTTCAGAGTGTGATTTTCTATGAAAATAGCAAGGCAAAGAGTAGTTCCCACACTGGTCTTCCTAGTTATTTCAAAGACTGTTAGGTCAGTGGAACAATTGGCCATGACTGTTATTTCTGTTGTTTTAGCTTTCTTTTTGTAACAGTTTTGGCATCGTCTCTTTAGGTGTCTGCAAAACCACCATCAGGGATGGAAAAATGAGGCAGGGGAAAGTTCAATGAGCAATTGAAATGTAGTATTATGTCAAGGGCCAGATTGCATACCCTGTTCTCCCAGAGGTCTACTGCCTGGGCTGGGAAAACAATTGGTGCAGCTTGAATCACACCTGCCTTGTTTACTATAACCTTGCCTTGATCTGTGCAGCACTGTCTGGTTATCATCATCTCTTCAGGCCCTGCCTTGCTGACCCATCTTTCTGCCTTGACCTCAGATCTGCCCTGTTATTACAGCCCCATCTGGCAGCTGTTGATACATTAGCTGGCCCTGGTTGCTCTCTTTTTTTGTTCAGGTGCCATGGGACTGTGTCCTTGTTAGAGAGAGCTTTACCCTGCCCACCCTGCCGTGGCTCTTGGCTTCCAGCTCCACTGTCCAGTCCAAGCAGCCTGTCTTTGCTGTTCCATGACATATGCCTTAAACAGGGGGAAAAATTAGCTGTTTCTTGTTCATCTTCATAGTAGAAATGGGTAATGAAATTTTTCAGTGGAAAGGAATATCAATAAAATAACTAAACCTTGTGTATTGTAGAATTGGATGTCTAGGACTCTTTGGCTCTGCTATAGGTACTGAACGGATTAGACAAGAAATATCATTCACAGACTTTAATTATGCTGCTATTAAGCATGCAGCACTCTAAATTCAAGGGTCTGGAGGAGTTCAGGATTACAGAAGGTATTCTCTATATGAATTTCTCATATTTGGCATGATAAATACATGTATTTGGAGAATATTTAAAAACAAACATTATGCAATTTTCTCTTGGAAATTATTAGTAAAATAATGTTCTGAACCGGGTACAGATAGAATTTCATCATAGTGCTTTGAATCCCTAATAAATTTTAGAGTATTTAAAATATGCAACCTAATCTTTCAAATATGTACTGTGCTGTGTAGGATGTAGTACTACTATATGAACTTCTCTTCAGAAAAGGTTTTTTTCTTTAAGCTCTATGCCTACACTCATTCCTCTTAGCTCCTAAGTCACATTTCTCACAGTTATTGATTTGTTGCACTTTTGAAGTTATAAGGAAAAAGCAAAATTCAAGTTTCAAATACAGTAGGCAATGCAATTCCAAACTAGCAGTAAGTGTGGTTGTCATCACTGAAAAGAATTTTTTTTAATCAGAAGTACATTGCTCTGGTATAGGTACAAAAATTGGATTAATAAGAAACTGCTTCTTATTCTGAAATATCCTTCATTAATTTCTTTTTGTAATTAAATCAGTATTGGAGAAAGTTCAGTGTTTCTTTATTATGTGGGTTTCTTTTCTTCATTCCTTGCTTGGACAGTTATCCTATTTTAATTACTCAGAGCTGGATGTACTAAGTGGTTTCCTAATGAATTATGAAATAATGCTTGACTAGTATTTATATTACCACATTTTAATTTTTAGCTTTCACATTCACAATACACAGACATTATAGGTGTATACAAATATCTAAAGGCTTTTGGAACACAAAGAACACTTAGAAAACCAACGCTGAAGGTGTTCTTCATGTGTTTGTGGATCCCAAGATACTCCCATTTACTGGAGCTTCTGGCATTTAATTTGCACTATGCAGCTTTTCCAAGGGCTATACTACTCTATAGCTTTTGTTCTTATAATAAAATTAAAACATCCAGTGTAAGTGATCATATGAGTCTCTATCTTAATATAGGAAAATGTAATTAAAATTGGAGCTTTTAAGTCTAAAAAACAAATATGTTAGCAATCTCACTTTGCCCTTGAAGTCTACATGTAAAATTAAAAATTTCTTAATATTTACTTGCACATTCAATCTTTTAAACAAATGCCCAAAACAAAGAGCTATTGAATCAAAACTGGAAAAGTTGACAGAAAAAAAAGAGGGAAGAAAGGCGTAGTTAAAATATTATTTAGATAGAGATGTTATTTTAAATGGATACTGGCCTTTAGCTTTTTAGTAGAGTTATTATTTGCATTGCAATCGCTTGGAGAACTGAAGAAGTTATTTTAGCTTTTGCTGTCAGAGGGTATGAGCTATCCTATTTTGGTAAGAAAAACAACAGATGTTTGCTGATGTAAAAACATGATTTTTTTCTCCAAAGGTGTTATCTTAGAACAAGAAAATCTACACACAGAAAAAGAAGAGTTAGGAAACTCTGTGAACCATCAGT
Organism: Molothrus ater; assembly: GCF_012460135.2. Lineage (NCBI taxonomy): Eukaryota > Metazoa > Chordata > Aves > Passeriformes > Icteridae > Molothrus > Molothrus ater. The sequence goes on from NC_050478.2 coordinate 79,456,928, forward strand.
GAAAAGAGGTTAACATGATTGAACAGAAGGCAGAGTAACTTGTTAAGACACTGTTTTTACATGAGTTGCCTGCAAATAAAGTTTTCAGTTTCCCTGTTAAACTGCCACAAGAGTGGCAGCCAATATATATAGCTCCTCCTGCAAGGTGTCTCCCCCACCACCTTCCATTTCTTGAGTATAAAAGGTGTAATTTTTGCAGAAAAATGTAACCTGGAATCTCTTCTTAACTGACCTATTTAACTTACTATATTAAATATCACATTATGCTTTCCTCTCTTTAAGCTGAATTTGTTTTCCCTCTTTCTCTGCATGAACTGCAATGCCAGCAAAATAGTAGTAGCTTAGTTTGGGAAGAACACTGTAAGTGGTTCATCTTATCTTTCAGTATATTTTCTAATCTGATTAATATATACTTGGAAAGGAAATGCTAACTGATTATGAAGCTCATAAGCACTGTAGAAGATTGTGACAAGAGTGTGTGTGCACTTAGAAATGCTTTGTGAAGTATGTGCTCAATAAAAGTCCCTCCTGCAGGCCATCATTTTCATAAATCAATTCCTTTGTGTTAACTTTCAGTACTTAAAATGGGCTTATAAGAAAGATGAGAAAAAACATTAGTAAGGCTTGTTGTTGTAAGACAAGTGATAACAGTTTTAAACTAGGAGAGAGTAGACTTAGACTAGATACAAGGAAGAAATTTTGTTATAATAAACGTGGTGAAACACTAAAGCAGGTTGCTCAGGTAGGTGGTAGATGCCTCATCCCTGTAAACATTCAAGGCCAGATTGGATGAGGCTCTGGGCAACTTCATCTAGTTTAAGACTGCAGAGAGGTTGGAATAAATGACCTTTAAAGGTCCCTTCCAACCCAAGCCATTCTATGATTTTATTACTTGCATAAATCAGTATTGTTTCATTTAAAATACTTTGTGTAAAATGCGCAGATGAGACAAAATAATAATCACTGCAGATGAAGCTCAAATGATGGTACCTTCCAAGACAAAATGTTTACTTCATTTTACAAATTAAATAAGTTGCTTTGCATTTTTCTTGACGCTGCATTGTGGTGTAGTGAAGCTTGTAGTATTATTTCCTTTTTGCATTTCGGTCTCCAACTTCTACATAGTAATCCTTCTCAAATAAAGCTGTTCTTCATTCTTTCAAAGTAAGTTATTTCAGGTGAGTTATGTTTGACAAACAAAAAGTTTGTTACTTGGATAAAAGGAGAAACCAACTAAGAAATTCATGATCTATGCAAAACAGAAGACATTTCACAATGGGAGGGGATATGTCAGAATATAATGGGAGTGAAATCCTTATGAAGAGACATGCTGATTGGTGATCTTTGGATCACAAAAATCTGATCAATTTGCATTAGTGTCAGACTGTGTTATGTCAGCATAATAAAAGTTGTACTTGAACCCAACATACTAAGTGAGAAATTTAATACTGAGTTGGGCTTTGTTTTTAGGCAGGTTTCAGTGAATCTCTTGCTTTATCATTTAAAAATTAAAGAGGCAATAATAATGCTACTGGAAGTAGCTGTATTCACTGGATGAGAAGTAGTTTTTACTAAATTTTACTGAATTGGTCAGTTTGGAAGCCATGAAGTTTTATACAGAGATCTCAGAATATTTACTTCATGAATAGGAAATTCTTTTGCATTGTGTCAAATGAGTCCTTGATTTTGAAAAGGAGAAAGAGAAGGGGGCAAAAGAGAAAGGGGAAGACCATGTGTGAAAGCTGGGATGGATCAGAATCACTTCAATATTTTACTCAATAGTCTACTTATTGAAATAATTTTAAGGAAAATGATCTGTCGGTTTATTACTTTTAAGGGATGTTGTGGTATCACAGAATTGTTGATCTTGTCCAATCCCCTGCTCAAGTAGGGTCTCCTAGAGTGGGCTGCCTAGGATTGTGTCCAGGTAGATTTTTAATTTCTCAAAGGGTGGAATCTCCACATGTGCTCTGGACAACCTCTGTCAGTGCTCAGTCCCCCTCACAGTGAAAGTGTTTCCTGATCTTCATGCAGTACCTCCTGTGTTTCAGTTTGTGCTCTTTGCTTCTTGTCCTATCACTGGGTGCCACTGAAAAGAGCTTGGCTTTGTGCTCTTTACATCATCCCTTCATGGACTTGGATATTTTCATAAGATTCCTTTTGAGCATTCTCTTCTCCAGGCTTACCTACTCTCTCAGGCTTGCCTTGTGTGAGGGACACTCCAGTCTCTTTATTATGCTAGTGACCTTTAATTGGAGTCTACCCAGTATTGCTGTCGATATTATGGCAGATTTCTTTCACAAGAGCTGGCATATGTCTGGCTCTTATAAATGCATATGTTATAGGAGCAGGTATTATAAGTTCAATAGGACAACTGGTTTTCCTATTCCCAGTTTTGTTCTGTTGTACTTTTACCAGAAGCATTTATTCAAGTGAATTTTAAAAAAGTGTGTTTTTTGCATGTATAAAGTGTCTATAAAGAGGTGGTGTGCCTGCCTCTTTAGTCTGGTTAATGTGCTGTTTTTTGGCTGCATTGTAATGAAGACTGCTAATTTTTTTAATGACTTCCTTTGATATAAAATTAAATTTGATATAAAATTTGTTTGTAATGCCACCTGGGTATTGAACTACAAGACAGATACTGAGACTTGCAATATGTTATGCAGGTGTGGGAAGTTAGATGTGTATAATGTATATTGTGTTTTTCTCACACTAGATAGGAAAATTTCAGGAGTACGCTGTGGTTCCAATTACTGTACCAAAGCTTTGAGAATTCTGTTACCATTCTGAATTGTCCTAACAGCTTGACTGTGTGTTAGTTTCACATTACCTATGACTGTACTGAAAGCAGCAGTACTTGACAGTTTGTGTTCAGGAATTGGACCTGTCTGGAATTTGGATGCTGTCAGCGAATGAAGTCACATCAGGTTCTTTCCTTTTTCCTCTATCAGTGCATTGGATATATGGAAATCAGGTATGTTCCAAGGATTATATTGTTGGTATTTGTAAAAGGCTCTGACAGTTAAAAAACATCAAAACACTACAAATGTCTTTACTTTTAGCAGCTCAGGGCTTTGTTGCAGCTGCTGTGTCTTGTACCTGATGGATTCACAAGCCAAGCTATGGCAATGAGACAGACGATAAAAACCCTTCCTGCTTTTTCTCAAGAAGAAATTGTTCCCTGCATTAAGTGGAGATAAGAGAGATCTGAGGAGGGATCAAGACAATTGAAATGAGAACAAAGAAGTTTCTGTCATTCATCTAAACAAGGTTAAGGCTAAGTAGTGAATGCTTTAGAAAGAAAAGCAGCTGTGCTCCTGAACTTGTTGGGTAAAATGATCTTGTCTGATTTGTTTTTCTTCTCACTTTTTTTTTTTCCAAGTGGAAATATTTATTTCCTTGATTATTACTTAAACTCCATAATTATTGTTGTAAATTATAATTGTAGAAGTAATAATTTTGGATATATCAATTACAATTACTACAGGTCTAGTAAAAGACCTAGTAAATTGTTCACTTTTTTATTAACTAATAACAATAATCTTTAGCATCTCAGGCCAAATCAAATAAGTTATGAAAAATAATAAATGAGTATAGGGTAAAAGCATGCTTTTAGTAATAAGACTTTTCTTTTTACAAGGTGAAAATTTTAATTTACTTTTGGATGACAGAGAATTTATTTGAACTTAAGCAGCAGAAAAAAACACTTAAGAACTTAAAAGATTTTAAGTTGTGTAGTACTATGAGTCTAAAATTTCTCTTAGAATTAAAATATATCAAGTGGCAGTCTCTGACCTATATATCAAAAAGTTCAATTAATCACACTTACATGTAGTTATATAGTAAAATGTCTGTTACACTTATAGACAGTTAATTGCAGTTATCAGAAAACTGTTTAAAGACTGAGGTTTTGATTAAGGTCTGTGTCTGAATGCTTAATTACACTTCTTCTAATAAAGTTGCAGGGCAAAAATATATAAAACCCTGATGTTTCATCTGAACAATTTTATCTTCCCCGGATAACGTGCAATCTTACATGCATAAAATAAAAATTATAGACATATAAGTATTTTGGACATAATCAGCTTTTAGTCTCAAGAGATTCAGCACCTAGAATGTGAGTTAAAATTATAATTCCAGAGCATTCTCAAGTGAGATATCCTCTGGTCTATCTGGAAATGTTAATTTTGATTGTTATGCTGTGGAGAAAGAAAAAAGTGACTAATCTTCTCATTTAAATGCAGGATTAAGTTCTGACTGGCTGAAGTGTGTAAGCCAAGAAAACAGGTTGAAGAGGAAGGGAAGCTGCAGTGACTTTTGGTACCACAGTGAAGAGCTTCAGCAGTGTCTGAGAGGAGCCCAGTTGCTGTCATGAGCAGCATTGTAAGAAAAACACCCTCAATCAGGCACTAACTAATTTCTTCCACAAAAAGAATTCTATATTCTCTCTTGTTTTGTGGTCATTTTCAGCTTATGCAATCTTTAGTTTCTTGGTTGTGTTTATGATGCAAAGAACTACACAGTGTTCGTTTTAGTGGCTTCTTTTATATTGTTAAAGTGAAGTTTAGTTACCCTAAATTTGTTACACTGCAAGCTTGGAGAAGCCTAAATCTCTCTGTTTAGGTGTTTTTAAGCATCCAAGTACCTGTGCATTTTGTAAGGTCTTAAGTAGATAAACAATTTCAGAAAGGCAGATAGGAAATTCTCTTAGGGAAACCTAAAAATTCCTGATGAGCAGGTCTCAAGAGACCAACCTAATGATAGCTGGTGGCAGTATGTGTTCTCACATTTTTTATGCAGGAGTAATGACTGTGACCTCTTGGAGCCATTTTTCAGGGAAGTAAAATGTGATCTTATTAATCTTTGTTATCAGAGGCCAGCACTTACATTCATCTTTTCAATTTCTTTTGAAAAGAGGAAGTTTGATTTTTCTTTTTAAATTGTTTTTGTGTTCATTGTAAGTTGCAGAATTCCTTGACATCAAAGAATGCCATCTCATCTTACTGATGCCTGTTTCCCAGGCGATATTAAGCGACTTTATTGAAGCTGAGAATCTCATGTGAAATTGCCCCTCTCCCAAACAACTCCAAGGATAAAATGACATATTTATGCTATTGTAATGGTAGGATTATACTGCAATTAACTTTAAGACAATAATAAGGAGTTGCTTGTGGTTTATGTTTTATATTAAAACCAAACAACAAAGTAGTCATTAACTTGAAGTTACAGACACTGAGCTATCCCAATAAATTATGTGAAACACAGAATGCAAAAGATGAAAGTCACAACTAGTGGCAGATTTTATTCACCCTTGTTAAAGGTGTTCATTCTGTTAGGGAAAGACTGCATCTATCACTTTTTTTCTTTATGCTTCTTTTCCCTTTCTCCTCCTTACCATCTTTCTACATTTTCCTCTCATTAGTATTACAGTGTTCTCTGAGTTGATGTATGATTCAGCATTCTGCTGAATCACAGACATGGCCATATAAGACATTTTACTGCGAGTGGAATGAAAAGAACAGCTGCTCTGATACCACCTCTCTTTTTCTGAAGCTGTTGTCACCGAGGCTCACTAGATGTCAGCAGAGTAGTCCAGAAACAGAAGTCTTTTTTCCCCTGAGAATTAATAAAGGAACTTGCAGGTAACAGTTAAAAGTTCATGCATGTAGCAGATATCTTAAAGCATATTAAGCGGTTGTTTTGGTTCATGTTAACCTTACCTAGAAAACCAGTGTTATTGTGCTTCCCATGCCATCAGCTCTGTTTTTATTTCATTGTCAAGCTGCTCTTCATATGTACAAAGTCTCATTGTGTGTCTGGGGAATAGTGACTACGTGCTGCCTTTCAGGCAGTAAAAGAGAAAGACTGTAAGCTAGAAAAATGATCGCTCAGTGAACTTTTCAAAATACCCAATCTGCTCAGACGTGAGGTCTGCAGACTCTCATGAATATCTTTCTCTTCCATTTCCTGTGTGTTACCCTGTTCTGTTGTTTATTCCGAAGGCATGCAGAAATTCTGCCTTTTAAAATTATTATTTTTATTCTTTATTCTACTAATTGATAAAAATTTATGCATTTTCTCTGGCTTTCAGCTAGGTCTGACACAGAAGATAGCATCTGCTTTCACACTCAAGGGAGTTATGCTTGCCAGCCATTCAGATGTCATCTTCCACTGGCACACTTCATTCTGGCTAATGCTGGGCTCAATAGTGGGTGTTTATTTTATTTTTTGATAAGGCCTAGCTGATAGATCAGCTTCTCACAACCTTGCTTTCCTTTCCTACTGCCTTTGAAACATTTTGGCTTACTCTTAACAGTGGTTTGCAAAGGTTTGCCTTGCCTCTCAAACAGCAGGGAACTAAACAGCTCAGAAAAGCCTTTTTATAATCAAAAATTAGCTCTACCTGGAACTTCTCTAATACTAGCCATAGTTTGTTCCAGGGGAACAAGCAGCTTCTACTACATGATATGCAATAAAATGTAACTGATACAATCCACACATAGGGTGCATTATTTTATACAATTCAATATATACACATTTATACAGATATGAAATATACATTTATACATTTATACAAATATGAAAAATAAGTTTCTAAAATCCTTGGTGTATGATGCTCCCTTGAATAGCTTTTTTTCTTTATTTTTCACAATGGATGCTTGGTATCCACATGGAAACAATTGTTATGTGACTTAGGCAACTGTCCATGGAAAGTGAGGCTTATTTCTGTATTTATTTATGGATCTGATTCAGCCTCTAAGCAGGAAAGCATAGGTATTGGCTTATTGAGGAGGCTGAAAAGTTCATTCTCTGTGTCTGATGAAATTTGTTGAGTTAGAGATGAGCGATGCTACAAGGCAAGAAATCATGACCTCTGAGGCTCAAGCAAGACTCTCAATAAAAATGAGTTGGCCAAATCTAAGGCTATGCAATATTAAGTGTGTGAAATATTTAGCTACTGCAAATTTTCATGAAGATGCATCCTTTAAAGAAGTAAAACACTGAACATAATTATTTTTACCTTTATGTGTTTAATTTATGGCTTTAAAGATAGTGCTGAACAAGACCACTGCAGCATTTAACTTCTGGGTTGGGGGAAGAGCCCTGTGGATCTTAGCTATGGATCACATAGACTTTTGTTAGTGGATTAAGGTACATAGGACAGAGAACAAATGTCTTTTGCCTTTGCCATAGCTGGAACATTTGTCGAGAAACAGAAGAAACCCATGACCTCAAAATCGTTTCAATGGTAATTCAGTAAAGAAGCAGTATGAGTTCTCTATTTGTTTCTATAATGATTTAAACTTTTTTTCATTTTTTTAACTTGAGAAGAAAAAGCTTATTATTTCTTTAAACAAAAAAAATATCTGTGCTAAAAATAACTGTCAGAGTATAAAAATTAGTGAATGTAATTTTTCAGAATGTGAAAAATGGTGTATCACTGTCAATAGTACAAGAGAGGGATCTTCTGTATCTTAAACTGTGAATGAATAAGTGTATGTGAAAGAGATGTCACAATTCTTATAAAGTTATGTGCATAACAACACAGGAATAATAGTAGTAATAATAATAATGATAACAACAACAATAACAATATTAAGATAATCTTCCACCTGTATGTTTTTAAAGAATCTTATTTAAATATCCTGAAAGCCACCATAGCCATCCTTACTTGCTTTTTCAGAAGCTTGTGCTAAGAAGAGGTATATTTTCATGCTATGCTAGCTTTTGATAAAGTTAATTTTTTTCTCAGATTGGGCATCAATATATGGCCACTCCCTGCTTTAAATTTAATGAGTAGGATCAAGTAGCTTCATGTAGCATGTTACGTTCTGAGTGGATCCTGCGCAGTATGCAAATCAATACAATAAATACTACCAGGATCCTTCAAATTGTTCTCCATGAGATTTTAATGAATTGTGCTAGGGCTAAACATCACTAACAGTCTTAATGAGTTGTGCTAGGGCAAAACATCACTAACAGTTTGTAAATGTTTCAAGTGGTGTATATAGCGCAGTGTTTCTTGTGGCCTATAGTAGGGTTTGGCTGTATTAGTTAGATTTCAAATCATGCTAACACTGGTTATTTTATAACAAAGGGGTTATTTTAAATCCAACATTGATACAAGCGCCCTGAATAATGGCACTGACAGTGCAATTGTTTTCTCTTTCCATAGTTAGCTTTGGAACACCAAATGTTCATATGGAACACCATATGAGATACTTTCTAATATTGTAAGAAATGTTCTAGGGCTTATTGTAAAAGTCTGAAATCGATTTTGCTGGCAAATGGAAAAAAAAAAAAAACCAACAGATTGCAGGTGTATCATGATAGCTCTGTGAAGTCTATTTGGCTGGCCATGTATAGAAACACTGTGGTGTCAGAGTTAATGTCATTAATTATAGAGAAGGTGCAGGAGGTCCCAAGCAAGAGAACAGCTGTCACTGAGATCAGGCATACCAAGCTAGGGAACCTTCTGGGGACCTACATGTTCAGTTCATTGCCACATCCATTCTGTGAAGCAGTCCATCTAGTTTCAGGAATATGACAAGCAGAGGCACATCCTATAGAAAATGTGCTCTGTTTTTTTTTTTTAGGTGACAAGCTTTCCCTCATCTTTCAGGAGATTTTGTGCTTCCATAGGTACCCTGTAATTGTTTCATGAGTGTAACTTTGTAGCAGGTAGGTTTTGAAAAAAGAAGGAAAATCTCGCAGCAGATAAACTGACTGCAATCAAGTCATAAAGTTTTGACTTGTTTTAAATAACCTTGATTTCTTTAACTGGTTCAACTGTAATTTTGTATGCAAAAATATGTCTTAAATGCTGCATATTCCGGCTTCCTGAGCTCTTCAAATTGATTTTGCTGCTATAGCTAGTCATAATGGAGAACTTCAATAGTAGAATAAAATCTTGGGATTTGAGTTCCAAGTATACCTCTGCTCATAAAAGAATTTATTGAGGTGATTTAAGAGCATGGCTCATGACTCCTATTTTTTGCAATTTTTTTGTAAGAGTTCTGAATAAAAAAGTGTTAAAAAGTTTTGTAAAATATAAACTAGATAATTAGTGCAGAAGTGTCTTAACACTGCAGATTGCTTCTTTGGCATAATAAAAGTAATTGACATAATTTTTATAGACACTCTTCTGAGCCAAAAATGAAAACAAAACAAAAGAAGTTAGAAAAATCATGCATACATTTGAATACAGGAGAACTTTCTGGAGAGAAAAAAATCAAAACTTGTTTGCACTGAAGATACTGGCTTAAAAGGTTTCATTTTAAAACGATTGGTTGTTATTTTGCATATTATGCATGTTATTTACATTTTGTTTAGTATCCTGAGTTGGAAGAGTTCCACAAGGGTCATGGAAGTCCAACCCCTGGCCCTACACAGAACATCTCAAGAGCCACACCATGTCTTAAGAGTGTTGTCCAAACACTTCTTGAACTCTGTCCTGCTTGATGCTGTGAACATTTCCTTGGGGAGCCCACTCCAGTGCCCAACCACCCTCTGGGTGAAGAAGCTTTTCCTAATATCCAGCCTAAATCTCTCCTGACACAACTTTAGGCCATTCCCTCAGGTCCTGTCACTGGTCACTACAGAGAAGAGATCAGTGCCTGCCCCTCCTCTCCTCCTGACTGAGGTCTTCCTGCAGTCTCTTCTCCAGGCTGAACTGATCAAGTGACCTCAGCTGCCCCTTATGCAGCTTCCCCTCAATGCTCTTCACAATCTCTGTTGTGCTCTAAGAGCTTAATGTCTTTTTTATATTGTGGCACCCAAAATTGCACACAGCGCTCAAGGTGAGGCTGCCCCAGTGCAGAGCAGAGCAGGACAATCCCCTCCCTTGACTGGCTGGCCATGCTGTGCCTGATTGCCCCCAGGACAGGGTTGGCCCTCCTGGCTGCCAGGGCACTGCTGACTTGTGTTCAACTTGCCACTGACCAGAACCCGCAGGTTCCTTTCCACAGCACTGCTCTCCAGCATCTCATTCCCAGTCTGTGCACACACCCAGGGCTGCCCTGTTTCAGGTGCAGAACCCAGCACTTTCCCTTGCTGCCCTTCATACAGTTGCTGATTGCCCATCTCTAATTTGTTTGGGTCTCTCTGTGGGGCCTCTCTGCCTTTGAGGAAGTCAGTAACTGCTCCGAGCTTAGTATCATTGGCAAACTTAATATTCCTTTGAGAATGAAATCTAAGTTTTAAACCAAAGTGCCAGAGTTCCATGTTTCTGTCATTTTCCTCTCTTTAGTGATAAAACCATTCAGAATTTCTCTGTCTCTGTTACTATATATTTTGTCACACTCTTTTAATGCAAGAGTGTGACAAAAAATATATTACAGAAACAGAGAAATTCTGAATGGTTTTATGACTGCTGTGTAAAAAGAAGAAGGACAACCCCCTTGATATAACCTCTCTTGAATGTGTTCTTATGGGCACATGCTGAAGTGTTTATAAGAATGAAAGTACTTAATTTTGATGTTGTTTTGATGTTTGAATTTTAGTTTTGATGCTTGAAAAAGGATAATTTTACAGTGAGACTGTATGGAAGCTTGCATCTTGTATTTTCATAAAAACAAGTCCAGCCTCTGTCTTGGGTAGTCTCTAATCAAGCGATCTGTACTTGAATAAATAAAAAAATATATGGTTTTCAAATCAGTCTACTACAGCTTAGCTTCAGCTTATCTTTGAGAGGCATAAAATGCTACTGTACTGACAGATAGGAAATTTTATAGACACTGGCAATTTAACTATAGAAAACTTGCAAGACAGAATTATTCTTTTACTATTTTTAATGAAAATTAAAAGCAGAGTTAAGAAATGTAATGCAGCAAGTGCAGTACTTAAAATGATTATATCTGGAATGGACATGAGCTAGGAGCTTTATTCAGCCATAACATGCTGAATATTATATGCTGAATACTACAACTAACAGCAGGAAATTTGTATTTTATTAAAAGAAGTTCTATGGGTTCCTTAAGAAGCACTGCATAAGATGATAGCACGTTGTAAGGGAGTACAGAAATTGAATACAGCGGACCACACAAGACAAGAGGAATCTTTAAGAGAAAGTGGTTATTTGAGCGTCTGCAAGCTACTCAGCAAGTATTAAGCTTGATAGAAGATCTTGGAATTACATTGACTGAGTAAGCAATATAGCAATTAAACACATTTCTTTCCAGCTGGTTCCACTTATAAGGGCAACATAAGTCATAGCTGATAGTGAAATTTATTTGATACTTCATGCAGATTACAACTTTTGCAATTGGGGATATCTTGGCCAAATTTTTACTGTTGAGATGTAATTGTGGTTTACAAATGTTGTGCAGGGTTGTCAGGGCTATTATTAGCATTTGCAGATAATTTACTCTTCAGGTTTCCTCTGACTTTTCCACTATGCTGACTGGAGACTCTTTATCCACAATATAAAGAGTTTCTTGTGACTCCTTGGGGATTGGGGAGTAAAGCTAAGATTAGCATATGGAAGAGGTTGGGGACAACATAAGGAAAACCCAGGTTATGGTTAAAAGCAAGTAATAGTAGAGGAAGAAGGAAGAGATACGAGCTGATTGGGGAACATGAAAGTTTAAGGCTTGAAAACAGGAAAGATAACTAACAGATGAGGTAGGGGAAGAAATGAGGTAACAAAATCAGCACAGGAGTCTGGAAACAAGAGTAGCTTTTTGCAACTGTAGGGTGCTTTTGCATGGCATGACTTTGCTCCAGTGAGTCCTGTATCTTGATATGAATTTATTGGAAGAAGAGCGGAAGTGAAACTTAGCAGTTATAAGTGTATTCCCCAGTATGTTGGCATTACTGTGGAATTCCCTGAAGATAATTTCTAGGCAGTTAATTACCCTGAAGTATTTGCTGCTGTTCTGTAGTCTCAATTGGGAGCCAGTAATGAGCTCTGTGCCTCTTTATTTCTTTCAGACAACTTATCCCTGGCCAGTTTCCCAATCTGTTACCAGTGTTAAGCTTTCTAAAAAAAAGAAATAGTTTTAAGCATTTTTATACAAACAATGTATTTATTCTTTCAGTCAGAACTGAACTGTTTCTTCTTTTTTTTTTTTTCCTAAAATCTGTTTTGCTGAAGTAATAAAACCCATGGCAGTGAAATGACCAAATGCTGGCATTTGAAATGTTTCTGTGGATTTTCTTTTGTTCCTGTTGTTTCTATGGAGTAGTCACTGTTGCTATGTATTTTTTCTCTTTGTGCTTGCCAGAACATGACTAGCTGGGTCAACATGCTCATGGTTTTAGTGGGGAGTAACATAATTGCTGCTTGATTAGAGGAGGTGTTTTAGAAACAGATTTCTGAGACAGAAAAATCCCTACAATATTTAAATTTCCCTAGCAATGGCATAATCATGAGTAATTAGCTAAACAAGCCATGGTTAATTGTGATCAGGTAGCAACCTTTATATTGGCAAAAAAAGGCCAATGAAAAAATGAATGGAAGTAAATCTAAACAATATTAGATATGGTGGTATCCTGAACCTCGCTGCTAAGTGTGCATTTATGCATATCAATCTAAAGTCTCTAGTGCAATGGAGCAGTGATCCTTTAATTATTTTAATCGATATTATACAATCAGACAGGTTAAGTAGCTTCCTGCCGTAGCTCACTAAACTTGATGAAAAGAACTGCCTTTCAGTCTGTGTTCTCACGGGTGCACTCAGATGGATGCACTTTCACCTAAAAGGCATGCAGATGCCTGACAGCAAGCTTTTGGGAAGTGTTTTGAGTAATGAAAATTTTAACAGTTAATGGACTGCTTTTCAAAGATCTGAGAGAAATCAAAATGAAGAATGCACTACCAGCGAAAACTGGCATGCTATATCTTCTTGTCCTATTTTCTGTGTTATATTTGACTACTGAATTTTGGCCACATGTGTTGCCTTTTATTTTTCTGAGGAATATTGAATATAATTTATAAACTAACAAAACAGCAAAATTATGCTTCTACGTTTTTTTTTATTCACAGGCTGCAGAATTTACTAGTCAATCAGATCCCACAGCCTTGCAGTTTAGAATGTGTTTCAACATGAAACTGAATTTTGCCATCTCAAATATCTTGTTGATGGAGAAAATGCTTCCAGAAAATTCTTAATGCAACCAAGATAGAATGTAGTATAGAGATGAAGCAACTCAGAGGTGAGAGGAGTTGATTTGCACCACCAAGTGCCATTGTGGCTGAATTCTGACCCCTGCACAGGAGCAGTTTCAGCCCAACGAAACCTCACAGATGCCAAGAATTTCCTGCCAGCATAAAAAATTCACACTTCCAGCATTCATTTTAATGAAGGCTTCTGGATATACAGATTTGCCTCTGAATTACTAGAGATCCCCTTCTCTGAAGAGAAGATGTAAAAATTTAGTACCTCAGTGCAGGAAATAGAGCTTTGAAAGCATGTCCGAGAAAAGTGTTTGTAGCCTAGATTGTTTTAGTTATACAGCAGGACCAAAACTCAGCTGTTTGCAGAAAACCAAAGTTTTACAATAGAAATGACTGTGCATGACCAACTAGGAATAACAGGGCTGAGGAGTATCAGCACAGGAGTTGAAACAAATGCTCATGCCAGCCTTGCCAGTGTGCCATCTTGTGCCAAATGTATAATGAACTTCTGGCAATACAGTGGCCACATAGTACCAAGACCATGAGCATCTGAAGTTCCTTATTAAACTGTAAATACTCCATATCCACTGTTTATTATATGCCATTTGCTTTAGGCTTAGAAGCTCATTAAAAATCTACAGTGTGACCTTTAGAATTTTGAGAGGTATAATTTGCTGCATAGCTTCAATATTTTGATAGTTTTTCTCAAATGAGTTCTATGCTTGGAAGAAACTGTAATATGGAAAACTTGTTATAATGCATGTTAAAAAATGTGTTGCCAAAAGCAGGTTTAAGAATGTGCTGTAGTTTTACAGACCCAGGTTAACACACAGTGTTCCTAGCTCCCATAAACCAAGAGATAGCAGATAATTGTTTAGAAAGTCAGAAAAATCTGTGAAGACACAGCTTAACTGAAATTCTCTTTGAAGTGAGACCCTCACCATATATTATAACAGGAATAATTGGACACACTGGGAAAAGAAATATATACACTAACCATGAAGGCACCTCAGCATTAATCAGAAAATCTAAAACCACTGTCTAGGCTCAATCATTCTTTGATGAAGTGGGCTTCAGAAAATACTTGAAAAGAATAGAAATTCGCAAGCTATGAAAGGAATTTTGAACTGACAATACAAAAGCTACAGTTAGGCCAGCAAAAGCCTCCTGCTGTTACTTGTAATGTTACCTTTTGGAAACAGCAGTGTCCTGGTAAGAGTGAAAATGGTAGATTGATGTATCTTTATTGAGAATGATGGTAATTAAAATGGAGACTCACATGCTGTCCTTGATGACAAAAAGGTTATTTGTTTTGCATAATGTCTCATGGTTAGGATAGCCAGCCCTCATAAGCCTGGTTCATGATACTGTCTTTGGCAGAGTTTACTTCAGTAATACATTTTGCTGGCAATATCACTGTTACTGATTTTGTACTGAACATGGGTTTTTTGCTCTATTTCCCCCCAAAATGTCACTAGGCATCATAATGCTTGACTTCACTTGCTACATGTTATTTCATACTCACTGTGTCCTTGCCTGCTGATGGGATACTACTCCTGCTTCTCCTTTGTGAAGTATGGATTATTCATGTTCACCTAATGCAAACAGATTTCTGAGATCACCTGAACACTGGTAGAAAGTCTTGTCTTCATTAAAATTTCTCTTTTGAATGGAAAATAGAAGGAGAAATTGGGGAAAGAACCTGGCATAGAGTCATCATTAGAAACAGCTTTTAAGGGAAAGAAAATTAGCACCAAATTTCATTTTCACAGACATTTAGTCTTTTTGGTGATGTATCCTTTCATTGTGAATGTCATCAAAGGCATCACTCATGATATCTCATGGTAAGCTGATGAGTGATAAAAAGCTGCTGGACAAAGAAAGATTAAAATTAGGTAATGAGTTGATTCATTTGGATCAGTGCAATTTAGGCCTTGGAGCTGAGAGACAGAAAAGTAAATGACCTGCTGTGAGTGGAAGATTCAGTACAGTCATACTATCAGTTTGACTCCATCTTTAACCTTAAGAAACACAAAGAACTCCTAAAATGCTGGCAGGGACAATGTTTGGTAGCAAATGTTTCTCAAAATAAATATCACTTGAGTCTGCCCTTACCTAGGTTTTACAGAGTTAAAATTATAGTAGCTGAAGATTAGGCCAGTACAAATTTAAACCTAAAAATACTTAAATAATTTTATAGTTTTTCTCTCTGCTCAGGGCCAGAACAGGACAAATACATTGTCTTCTGAAGATCTTTGTAATGGAAACAAGTTGAAGGCATATTTTGACGAGAAAACTGTGGCCAAAGTAGGGTTATGACTAAGAAATGACAGCAAGGAGGGAAGCTGTGCAATTAATTCAGTTTTTGGGTAAATTGTGACTAGTACATCCTCTTATCTGAGGTAAGATGCACCTATTCCTAATGACTAGAAAGAGACCTGAGTGCCAAGGCTGCAAGCAAATGAAGTTTTAATTTCAACTGATCCTGCAAGTTTATGGATGTTCTCTTTTTTAACCTGTCTCACTGAAATAGAAAGCAAGAGAGACAGGGCAAAAGGTACATAATGTGAATCTGCTTCTGAAACTACACAGTCTCAGGTAACATAAAATTTTTGTTTATTTACATTAGGAAGACTTAACAGACCGAAGCTGTGCCTGAGGAGTTAGAAGCACATTGTCTGATGTTCCTGAAAACTTTTCTTTATGAAGCCCTTGTGCAATTTGAAGGCAAGAGGTATGCATTTAGTCTTAAAGACAATAAAGACATTGTGTGTACATTATATTCCTTATGCCTTAAAATGTCACAAGGAATGAAGTGTGTGGGGAAAGCTAATGTTCCAATGCTGCACCTTAGCATTGTATAGTGAAACTATCAGTGTTCAGAATTCCTCCCTGCCTCTCTTCAATTCTTTTGGGATATTTGAATAGTACAGCTGGTGGATTTTTCCCCATCAACAAGTCTATTTTTTGGAAATGTAACAGGTGAAAAAAGCATGAATTTTTTCTTAAAGCACACAAGATGATTTTTAGTATAATTTTTTCCCATTCAGAGTACTTAAGGAATATTAGCATTTCTGTTCCATTATAGGCGATGTAGACTTTTTTAGCAAGGACTAGGGATTATATGGCAATTTTTAACTTTCTGAAACTTCAGCAATGAACAGGAAAGAAAATATCTGTTGGTTCCCTACCCACTTATCCTAGCTGTAATATTACTTTGCAGCTAAGAAATACATCCCTCTCTAGCATTCTTCCCATCCCTAGCCATCTGGAAGATGGAGAAAGCGTGATGGTTGCACTGATAGCCAGAGGGGCTACAGGTTTATAGTATTGATGTTCCGTGCAAAGGCTTTCAGCAATCACTCTTCTGTATTTCCTGACAGAGAGGGAGTGATGTTCTTTTCTGTTTTATTTTGCTAACAATTTGTGGAGCCATTTGAAACCTCTGGAGACAAATATGTTCCTCTCTTAGAAGATGTCCCACTGTCTTGAATATGGTAGCAGGAATTGAAACGTTGGGAAACTTCCTGCAACATCAACAGAGATAAGTATGTCTGGATCTATGTTACTTGGAATCCCGGTCCGCTTTTGTGACATGGAAGTGGAATTGCCTCTGGTTACCCTAATGAGGCACTGGTAGACACAAATGCTAATTACATTACCATGACATATGATAGCAGCTTTGACAGGTAGTAAACTACTTTTCCTTATCTGAAGGGGCTGGTGAAAGTATTATGGAGTTGTTCTGAACTGTGCTTACATCCTGTAAAGTTATAACAACTATATTTTTCATCAGTCTAGAGGTTTGTTTTCAACAGTTTAGAAATTTACTCATACTTTAGATATTTCTGTATTGATGAAAAACAATGCAATGAATATTTATAGACAATATATGCAATAAACAAGGGTGAGGAAAGAAAAAAAATAAGGCCAGCTTCTCTTCTATTTGAATGTATTTTATCTAACAAATCCAAGAGAGAAACAAGTTTTTGCTGAAAATATAGATAAAAAATTTATGTAAACTTACTGGCCAACTCAAAAATAATAGAGACTCTTTTTTTAAATATTGATAATGAAAATAATGCTTACCAATACTGTTTTCATAAGTACGTTAAAATGTGAGTTGTAGGATTGAGATTTCTTTTGCCAAGTTTCTTTGGTTTGTTTCATTATAAAAGGTAAAGAATCTGGCTGTGGGAAGTCATGCAGAGCAATCAGTAAATCTGAGGTAAATTTTTGTTGTTTTTCAGGTAGCTTCTGACTGCATAAAGCAAAATATGGATATGACTGTAAGTTTAAAACTAAGCTTGCTTTGACAAAATCTGTACACAGGGATGTACTTTATGGTGAACTGCAATATTTAATCTCTCCACACACTATAGCCTTTGCTAAAAGTCACACTCTTTTATGGTAAGATTTTGGTGGTTTGTGACTTACTGAGGGTAGCATTTTTTAGATTATGACTTTTTAATATTAGCTGCTGGTTTGGGTTTTCCAGGATTATGTGGGAAGTGCAGAAGTCTTAGTAATGTGTATATAGTGATGACTACCTTCACTTTCTAGGTGCTGGGCTGTCAGAAACTTGTATGTGGATGTTTAGTGCTTAGTCTGGGAAAATGCAGCATCCAAAATGGCAGGGTCTGATCCTCAACCCCCTTCTCTCCAACAATGAACAGTGAACAAGCACTGAGCATCGTTGGAGAGAAGGGGGTTGAGGATCAGGTCCCAGTGTCTGGTGAAGTTCTCCTTCTGTGTGAGGGCTGCAGGCAGTGTTATCTTGTAGTATTTGTAAATTTGCACTCTTAAAAAGTCAACCGGTGCCCAAAATCAGTTTGATTTGGGATATGCTGTTTAGTTATCAGACTAAAAACTTTGTGTATGGCCTGCAGCAAAGTCTAACACTGGAGTGAAGAAAACTTATTGTGTCACTAGTCATTCAATCTATTTAAATTTCTAGAGCTTCCATTCTTCCTTCAGTGGACTATGTATTTAACAGCTTCAAGAAATTCCTTTGTTCATCACAGACATTAAACATGTCCTCCATCTTCTGAGGTGCTTTCTGGGAAAAGGGTGGTGTACATCTTTTGTGTTCAATCTACACAGCAGCAAGAGGATGCAATACTTTGTCACCCCATTTTCTCAGCCTCCTTGACAGTGCGCTGTTGACTTCCAAGCCCTATTCCTCTGCTGATAGATGCACAGAACCTGTGCCAAAAGAATATAAAATGACATAATCAGGTTGTGGCATAATGTGTGAGGACAAGAGCCTGGAAATAGCACTCTTTCAGCCTTAGCTGTTGCTATCCGTAGGTTTCGGATAAAGTTATGTCACGTGCATGCACAAATAATTTGGCCACAGGAAGAGTCAATATTTTAGGAAGTAAATGTTACTTCCCTAGGTCTGTGCCAAAATATATAATAAGCATGTTACGTATTAAAAGCTGCTTCTTTCTGCACCACAAATATCTTCTTGGTTACTGTCATTATCCTTCCAAAGACTATGTGAACTAATAAAGCATTAATATGAAATACAGGCAGACAAGGGAACTCTGAAGATGGCGTACCTGTGTCTCTGCAGTAGAAGCATGACTAGGATGGTGTATAATCCAACATCTGAGTCATCATGCAATATACTTAGACTACAGAGCAAAGTCATGGTGGCTACAGTTTTACCAGGTAAAGTGGTATACTACTGATTATTTGAAAAAAAAAGATGTTTGTATTTGTCTTTATATATATATATATATATATAACATTTTCTCCATTGTTTGAGCTCTTTCAAACTATGGAGAAAATGGTATATGTTATATATATATATGTATATATATTTATTATTTATTTTTTTCTCCTTGTTTGAGCTCTTTCAAACTAGGAAGAAAGACAGAGAGGAGGCACCCTATTAATACACATTGACACATTAATTATACCAATGGAAGTAGAGGGGAAAAGATTTGGAGATTTGGATACAAACTCCAAATGTTCTTTGCTGCACATCTCGAGACGTGCTACAGGAAGAATCATTCCAAATTCTAATCAAGAAGAATGATCTACATTGAACAAACCAAGAAAATGCCCACTGTGAGTGGTCAAGAGGAAACATAGGCAGTCTGACAGATTTCAAATCATACATATTTGAGGCTCTGGAAGGGAAAGTAGTGAGAAATCACAATATTTATCCCAATTATTGGGATGTTAGTTTCATCAAATGGCCTAGCAGAAGTATTTTGTGCTTTGAGAGAAAACTGTGGGAAACATAGAAGTTTTTAAAGCAAGATGGAGTACTATGCAAGTAAAGAACCTTCAGAGACTGTGAACTAAAGATTTTGGTGTTTGGAGCTGTTTCTCACCCAAATAATTCCTCTTGCAGTGAGCAACTATTGAGAACATAGAGGAAAGTAGCAAATAAAGCAGACTTTAAGAAATATTATCTGATGTTTAAGAACCTTTGACTTTTTATTAACTAAATTCAAATATGCAGAAGTAGTCATTCAGAAGAAATTATCCTTAAGAGGAATACACCAGAATGTCAAGCTCAAAGTTAGAATAGTTTGTGTACTACTTCCATAATATAACTTTTTTCCTTTATTCAAAAAAAGTGCTTACTTATCTGGAGAAAAATGTCCTATCATTTAGTTAACACAGATACGATGCTTCATAAATCCGTTCAAGCAACGTTTTCTGTGGAAGGGAGTTAATTATTATCCTTTTCTTTAGAAAATATTTCCATTATCAAAAAATGCTAAACATAACTGTGCTTGAAAAAGATATATTTTAACAATAGTAGAGAAGATTAAAATGTGATGAATATGAAAGCAATTTGACAAAAAGTTCTCTAAACTGATAAATTTCAGGCTGATGCCAATTCTTTTTCATTTCCACTTGTCCTTGAAAAACATGAAGTTGCTGTATTAATTCATCACTGAGTATTTGCAGATTGATTAGGTAATAACAAGTTTGGATCCTACTGGTGCATTGTTTAGACTATTTGTAAATAAGTAATTCATCTTACTTGAGGGCTTCTCTTTCTGATTTAGTAAATAAATACTGGCTGAAACAGTACAGTGTTTCAAAGCACAAGATTTTAATCAGAACTGTGATGCTGATAGTATCTATAAAGGGTTTAATTGGAGTGTGTTGTGATGATTGCATGTTGCACAAAAAAAGCAATTCCTTATAGAGTCATAATAAGCAGGATGGTTTAGTTCAGCCAGTCAAAGGTTTCACAGCTGTAGGCTTGGGGAAAGAAAGGAAGAGGTTGAGCATTGGCTTGTTACTCCAGTAAGGCTGGATTTAAAAGCTTCTTCAGTACAGGCACTTATTCCTGTCTCCATATGCTATCAACCACATACATGATACAAGCATTTCACAAGGTCCTCCATCTAGACAGTAATCTTTTGGCAACATCTTTTGGACATTTATTGCAAAACAGAAACACAACAGATAAAAAAATAACAAAAATTACACTTAAAAAAAATAATAGAGATAGTAACAATAAATGTAGAATGAGACATTTATGTCTGAAACAATGGTAGAGTTTAGAAATATACAGGCCTGCCATGATAGCAGATACCTTAAGAAGGGAGGCAACCAAGTTCAATGATGAAAAGACATAGGACGTAGTCTGGAACTGCTTATGGCTACAGCCAAGTTATCAGTGGTCAGCTGAGAGGAAAAAACAGTATGAAGGAAACAAGCAGCTATACTCCTCAAGAAGGCTTCAGCTTGAGCAGGATTCTACCTATAGGGGAAAAAATTCCTTCTGCTCTAATTTTTGGAGATATTATCTTTTCTGCTGTAAATTTTTCAGTGCTCTAACTGACGGCTCTTCCACCTTTGAACGTCTCGGCTAAAATTCACTATCATTGTTCTTGAGGGCTGGAACCCTTTTTCAGCACTGTTAAGTGCTCTTAAGGGAGAAAAAAATATCTTGAAGCCCTTGTAAGAGGCAGTAGTTTCTAGCTGCTTCTTAATACCCAACACTGTGGAAATAGTTTGGTATCTGAACAGTAACAGCAGTCTTATTTTTTGTGAGGCTTCACAAATTTCCAGGGTTTACACTAGCGTTGTTATTAAACATAAGGAAGAATGGAATAATAGTTTTTAAAATTTTATTTTTAAAAATGCATGTATGTTTCAGATTATGGACACAATATTATTTTCCTCACTTAACTTGTTCAGCCAGTGAGTTACAGGAAGAGTCAAATCTCAGCACCCAACAAAAGGCAAGGTGAAAAATCATAGTCACTGTAATGTTAACACATACTGGTGACAAATTCTGTTGATGTTCCATCTGGAAAAGTTAATTATAGCATATTCCAGTAAATAAAATTTCTTCTGATTTGGGCTGGGGTACAGTCAATTTTCTTCAGAGTGGCTAATGTCAAGCTGTGTTTTGGATTTGTGGTTAGCACAGTGATGGTAATAGAGAAGTTTTTGTTATTGCTGAGCAGGGCTTGCACAGACCCAAAGCCTCCTATGTTTTCCATTCTGCCCTGCTGGTGAGGGGGCTGGAGGTGCATGGGAGGAGACACATATGAATATATGATATCATTTTGGAGTGATGGCATTAGTTTTCCCAAGTCACCATTAAATTTGATGCACCTCTGCTTTCCTGCAGATGGCTGAATACCAGTCTGGTCATGGGAATTAGTGAATTAATTCCTTGTTTTGCTTTACTTGTGTGCATGGGTTTTGCTTTTCCCATTAATCTATCTTTATCTCAGCTCCTGGCTTTTCTCTCTTTTACCCTTTCAATTCTCTTCCTGATCCTGCTGGTGGGGGAGTGGGCCAGTGGCAGCTGCCTGGGGCTTGGCTGCTGCCTGGGTTAGACCATGACAATGTTTCGCTGATGAAATAGAACCGTCTGTACACTTGTACATACATGAAGTCACTGTAGCACTGAGTAAGTCAAATTAGGTGAATTAATTCCAAAAATCATATGGGATAATTAGAAAATTTTATGACTCATAAAAGACCAGTGAGGGGAAAGCAAGGATCATCTCCTTTGGAGAGCATGGGGAGCATTTTAATTAAAACAATAAACTTTGTAGTATAGATTGGAGATAGCACTTTAACATACTAATACCTAAGTGTGAAGGCTGCACAATAATTTAAAGGTGACAGTTTCGATTTAGTATAACTCTTCGCACAAAGAGATAGTGAAGAGAGTAATCAATTATCTAGTGCTGGGGCTTACCAAACAAGGCTGAAGTGACAGCAAAAGGCAATGAATGCACAGTGGAATAGGCAAGTTGCAAATTTAGAGGCTTCGATGCAAGCGCAACAAGCTAAGTGAGTAATGGTGCATGCAGTAACGAAAATCAGATGCTGCTGACATAATGCCTCTTGCTGTTTGTGCCACTGAACATTGATACTGATGCTGAGTGCTTATTTGTAGTGATGGTCTCACTTGCCACAAGGAGGAAGGGAAGGTTTGGTTATAATTACATTGCTCTTTATAACGTGTATTACATACATTTTACAACGTGTGGATAAGTTATCATGAACATCACTAATTATTAAATCAGGAGAGAGATAGGGATTTTAAAAAGCTGGTGATTATTGCTGCGGTTGAGTATCAAATGCAGTTGTTGACTAGGTATGTGAGTTGTTGGCATGTATTTGAGAGGCTAAGCAGGTGGTTATATTAAAAAATTGGAAATAGTTACAACAAATTCCTTTTTTAGTACAAGATGGGTGAAAACGTGCAATTTTCTTGTAGACTAATCACAGGAAAACCTTTGTTTAAACCATAGCAAAAATTAAAAAGGCTTAATATTGCTTACATTTCTCTGATGCAGAAGAAAGCAGGTGAAGGGTGAGTGAAAGACTGAAAAATTTTGTGCACTTTAATCAAGGCATAGTGTGAGGAAATAGTCCCTGCAAGTTGACTTTACTCTTCAGCAGCCTAGTCCTCTTCCTCACATATTGATGCATTGATTTCATCAGAACTGACTGGAATTTACTTTTATTTTGCAAGATTTGATCTTTTTTCTTTTCAGCATCAGTATATTATGAAGAAACCAACATGACTGGGGTAAAACCAGATGGTTAATATTTATTTCTAAGACAGACATAGTTGCATGATAGAGATTCTGAAGAAGAGAAGCAAGTGTATTTTGCAAGCTTACTGCATCAAGAAGGAGCATTTATATATGCTATATATGTATATATATATATATATATATATAGTTTATATGTGCTTGAGTGTCACCAGTGGCTCCTGTTGTTACCCCAGAAGAAGGGCAGGGGACTGAATTTCTGATGATTTATGCTATGGAGATTTAGAGGAAAAGTATGCAGGTTCACAAGGTTCTCAGAGCCCCATTTCCTCAGATGGACAAAGACTCAGTCAGCTAAGTTTGCGAAGAGGAACCAACAATGAAGAATGAGCATCTTCATTCAGTAGTAATAAAACACACTAAAAAGGAAAAGCTTGCTATGTATTGAAGAAATTGCTTGCACGGCTTTAACAGGCACAGTATTGTCTGCTGAGTCATGTGGAGCTCCATTTCAAGATTCATTAACCTCTGAGCTTACATATATCTAGTTCAACAAGCTAATCTAAGTGGGTGAAATCCCTTTATAAGCATTAAGCTCCTGATTTAACATTTCTGCTCATAGCACAGGTGCATGTTCACACATCCAGAACACCCAGGCTGCTTTAAATAGCCTATCTTTCAATCAGAAGTTTAAAAAATCTGCCTCTGTCATTTGGCTGTATTGTAGAAGCTAAAGAAAAGTACTTCTGTCAGTATTAAGGGTGTCACACTTTTGAATGTGCTGGAGATTATCCTCTTGTATGGCTTCTACACACTGTTGCAGAAGAAAAGTAGCTTTAGCTGAGGCTTAAGCAAAATGCCTTCATTCTCTCACAGTATATGTTTAGCTAGACCTTTTAAAAAATGACATACTGACTCTTGCATGTCTCATGTAACACTCAAAATGAAGTATATGTATTTTAAAATAAAACCCAAATATTAGAGTTAAACAGAAAAGAAATAGGCAGTAATAAATATTTTAAAATTATGTAGCTAGCAATAAATAGGTAAGGGAAAATGTCTGTGCTTTGCAGTATTTCTTGCAGTTGTGTTAGCTCTTAAGTCTTACTCTCTTTTGTGAAAATGTTGTTTTTATTCATATGCAGATATGGGCATCTTAGAAAATGTATTCAACACAAAGAGTATGTTGACTGGATAAATGTTATGTTAGAGAGCTCAATCTAGTGAAGAAGTTCCAATTTGGTGTTATCTGAATGACCATTGCTTACACCAATATAGGTAGTTTCTGAGGACGAAGAACTTGAATTTTTTTACCACCACTGATAATGATACCAATAATGAGGCAAATGTTTAAAATGGCAAACAAAGCAAGAGTATAAA
The DNA here is from genome assembly GCF_012460135.2 of Molothrus ater. Classification (NCBI taxonomy): domain Eukaryota; kingdom Metazoa; phylum Chordata; class Aves; order Passeriformes; family Icteridae; genus Molothrus; species Molothrus ater. Next base: position 79,481,426 of record NC_050478.2, read on the forward strand.
CTGAAGCCAGGCAGATATACATGGATAATGACTGTTGCTTAAATTTCTGAGGGCAAAGCTCAAGAAGTTTGACTTACGGTGTGTTAACAGCAAGGAACTTGACCCTTGCTTGGCCTCAAACATAAACTGCCATTCACAGTGTCCAAATATAGGGTTCTGTGCCAAGATAGCGTGAGCTGGCACTGTGATCCAGATATCCAGCTTTTTCATGACAGAAGATCTTGAATCTGTTTTGAAATCATACTTATTGGTGGAACATTTAAAGCATTTTCAGTGGCTCTGTGGAGCAAAAAGTACCTTGCTACCTTACAAATTTTTTTCATTCAACTTTGACAAAGTTTCTCTTTCTGAGAAACTGGAAGAGCATCAATGAATTATCAACATGTAAAATATCCCAGTGGGTTTGTAATCCTGGCTTCCAGACCCTGTCATGACCCACCCTGCCGAGTCCCTGGCATTCCAGGTCCCAGGGACACACAGACCCTCCAGTGCCTTGGCACTGGGAAGTATAGGGTAAGCCTTTGCTAGCACAGATGTACCCTTGACTAGGAAGTTCAAGCTGCTCACTAGGAGTGCAGCTTCTGCATCAGGATATCATCTGTTCAGTAGATTTAAAGGGTTGTTTAGTACCTTTAGCAGGGTCAAGCCCTTTGATTTTGAATTTTGACTTTTTTCCCCAACATGTATAATTCAGTAAGGCAGTTCCCAATCCTCTGTTGAAACTGACCTGCATTTAATCTGAGGATGAGAAGTCTCAAAGTGTGCTTTTGATCAAGTAACAATAACTAAGGACACCACCATAATCACATGCAGATATTGGCTAATCACAGACCCGGGGTAATGAATCATAAGTTATGCTATACTATTGTGGGCTGATTTTGTGTACCTGTGTTTTAGACTTCACATAACCTTGTACCAGGAATTTACACCTTTTATTAGCATTGTTGGATTTTTGACACTATTGAAAAGAAAATGCCTGCAGGTTATGAGTAACAAGGATGAGGAAGACTGAATCCATATTAGATTCCTCTGAGACTGTGTATCAAGAGAGATTTTGCTGAATGTGAATGTGAAGAAAAGCCATTTCACATAGTAATGCTGGCACCAAGCCCAGTTTCTTTATGGAGGTAAGATAAATGAAAATCAAGGTAGAGATATATTTATTTGATCATATAGGTTTTTTTCCATTTTCCCCCTCTATATCAGCTTCTAAATAAAGTTGTTAAAGATAATTCCAGCCCCTTTACTAAACCAGATTTTATTTGAAGGAGAAGTGGTCTGTGCTCCTGGGAGCAATTTCCTATTCTAAAATGGCTTCCTCTGAAGTGTTTATTGAAATGGAGAAATTATTCTCCATATTCTCTCCATTTGGAATGGAAAGCTACTCTAATACAGTGAATGATCCAAGGAAATGAGGAGTGCAGAGCAAAAGAGTTTTTGATGAAAGCGTGGGAGAGACAGGCTCAGGAAGCAGACAGTAAAATCATTTGAGGAAATAGGAGCATGAAGTGAAAGTGTATGAAGAGATGGTGATGACCACATTTTTCATTGGCCGAGTAATGATGACAATCTGAAAGTTATTTGGGCAAGTGCTATACCATGCTTTAGGCCCTTTTATATTGACCCTTTTGTGGATCAACTTCTTGGAAAGGGTATCAGGCTCCTCCACTTCTTTCAAAACAGAATGGTCAGGGAGTGAGACTTAAATTCTGCTGGGTGAGTTTAGGAGAATCTATAAACAATATATTATTAATGGAACATTTTGAGATCTCTCACATTTTCAGGTATCTTTATTAAGGAAAATAATCCTATGTGAGATTCCACTAACTTTCAATTTTCCAGCTTTGATGCTGGGACAATGACTAGGTCTCCTGGAACTGCTGATGTGCAGGATAACAGTGGAGGTTGTACCCTAAGATCACTTCTACTCAGTGCCTTTAAACTCCGCAGTATTTGTCCTCTGGTAAATGTTAATTTCCTGCTTATGGAGTACTTCATGTAAGAAAGAACTCTAGGGTCAGGAACATTATAATCTTGGGTATTTCTTTGCATTACCTTTCTTCAAGACTTAACTGGGAGCAACAAAGGATAAGTACAGATTTTGGAGGTCTCTATTAGTAAACACTGTTTTGCACTCCTACTTAGCAATCCAGGAAAGCTGGAACATTGTGGGACACTAGTGAGATAATCTCCTTCATCTCCACCTCTAAAAGGAAAATCAAATAACTTCATTGACATCTACTTCCCCCCCCCTTTTTTTTTTCCCCCAATACATTTAGCAGGAAGATAAAGAATCTGGTGAGCATTCTGTTTCCAAAGTATATCTAAAATTCTTCTCTGTGGCTCATCTGCAAAGCAAGCACTGACTCAAAATTTGCCTGTCATGCTCCATGTCCTCTGACTGGACCAATGTTTTATCCCAGGTATCACTCATACCGAGAGAGCTGGTCAGTTGTGCTCATCTTGCTTCTGGTCTTTAAGCTCTGTTTGTTACCATTTGGCTGTGACCAAGCCCAGCTACCAGCTTGGACAGCCTTCACAGCCCTGCTCTTCAGTTATCCAGTTTTTGTAACACCTGCTGTAATGTACAAGATCAAAATAGTATGCTTGTACCAAAGAAAATCCTATCTGAAAGAAGCCCCAGTTCCTCCAAATTATGTCTCTTAAGCAGGCTGCTTTTCAGTTTGATCTTTTGTCTTCCATGTCTGCAACATATATTGTAGATTAGGGCAAATATTAATCCTAGGCTTATTTGGGCATAGTTAATTGCCTCAGATGTTCATGTAGCTTTACAATTACAAAGGTTAGTGACAATTTCCTTTTAATTTAAGGTCTTAGAACTGAAATTCCCCCAATCTCTGTAAACAAAGCTCTAATTACACGTTTTAGATCTGCTCATTAGTCATTCCTTTCCCTTTCATGAGATTATGAACACCTCAATTGATTTTCTTTGTGACTCTGTATATGACTTCTTTTACTCTCCTAGACCTCTGTTAACAGGCTTATAAATTGCATTTTTCAAAGTTTTCAGGAAAACAAATAAGGTTGTTACTAGCTTTTAAGAAGACTAGTGATATGGCAATGAATGTTTATAAGATATGATCATAATTTTTAGAACAGGATCATATCCTATTGGTGGAAAATGCTTAAAAAGTATAACAAAAAATATGGAGATAGGCAAGGGCTTGCTTTTAGAAGTAGGTTGATGAACATAAAAGATATTTTAAAAATAAGGCTGAAAAAATGACATCAGACACTGGCTTTTGTCCTTATGGAAATAAAAGACAATCTTCGCAATTTTACAGCACAAGAATTGCTTATCAATTGCTTCATTTTTTTACCCGAATTAAAACCTGAGTATTGCTACCTTAACTGATTTTTTGAGTAGAAAATATTACTGAAATGTTAAGGTTATATTAGCTTTATGTTTTGCATAATGCAAAGTGTAGTGGAAGGAACAGGTAAGACAACTTTTAAATATTGTGCTGCTCTTGGCATGATGCTAATGATGTTCAAGAGATAATAGGTCTGCTTTTTTCATGTTGAAGTTCATGGAATTTTTGTATCTGGTTAAGGTTACTGCTTTCTTGATTATTTCAATGATTTAAACATTATCTGGACAATAAATTGTGTCGGAAATTACCTCAGGTGTTGGAAAACAAGCATTGTTAAACTTGAATGGGAAAGATGGTTCTGTAGAAATGCAAAATTAACTTCCTCTTTTTCAATTAAAAAAAAAGCAGCAGCTTTTAAGATATAAGAATGATGATGTTGATCATAGTAAGGGAAAAGCTCTGGAAAACTTTGTTGATCATGGGAAACAAGCCAGGAGTCATAATAAAAGTTGTCATTAAAGATACCAATGTTTAAATTTAGAAAGTTTTTAATGAAATTTGGACTGCACCAACTGTTTTTATTCATGATTGCAGCATCAGTAACATGCAGTTGTATATTTTACCTAAAATACAAATGTTTAATAAGGTTATTGAGCAAAATCAGGAAAATTTAAGTAACCCCAAGTGTGTTTATGTGTCTGTGTGTCAAGGCTCAGTTGAAAGTTGGCTGAAGACAGCTTTGTCCTCGTGCCCTCTCTTTTAGTCAGTATCTTGTTGCTCACTGTCATAGTGACAAATGAAAACATTTCATGGCAGCAACTGTCAAAAGCCCTCCTGTGAGCCCTGCATTTTCTTTCTCTTTCTCAGTCAAGAGCTGCCATGAAATATGACTTCATATCAGTAAGCTACAACTCCATGATCAAATAGGCTAGCTGTTAGCCACTGGCTGGTGGCCATTTAGGTGGTGAATAATAGACTTTACTTATCCATTTTTCACTGAAAGAGGAAATAAGTCTCTCTTTATAGGGTACCTCATATTACAAACATGGAATATTTATCTATGACATAAGAGCCTATTCAAACAGTGCAGTGTCAAACTTGCTATAAATGAATGTGCTGGGCTGATACATTAAAAGGTGCTTGGCCTGCATCCTGCTGGCTATGAAGGTTCCAGCAATTTTGTCTTTCTTGGCATCCATGTTACTTAGAAAAGCAATGTATGCACATTTATTACAATATATGTTACTGCTCTTAATAATTAGCAGCTGCTGGCCATCCAAGGGTTTTTCCTTTATTTCTTTCACCTGATCCTCCATCTTTTCTTACCTGGCTCTACAGGACCTTCATTTAATATAAAATAAGTTACTGCATTTCTGATCATACTAACATGCTGTTGGGTTGGAAGCATAAATTTGAAGTGGGGCATAAAATTCTTCAAGGAATGAAAAATGTGTGTCTAGCATTAGTGAGAGAATTTGTACTTAAAAGAAATCACTGATGAAACTAAATTAGTAGGTTGGCCAGGACAGCAAATAAGAAAATAGTGTATAAATAACATAAAGGGAAAAAAAGACATCTGGAAATTGTGCAGCTCATTTTTTTGTAATATCACTTTTCTCTCCTAATGAACACCCAGTGAAAATCCACGTATGTTGTATTTTCTTGATGGTCACAAAAGCGAGTAAATTATTCTAATGAATGAAGAGTGATTTGGTATCAGCTGGTGTTGTTAGGTCATTATCAATCATCCACTCTCAGGGCTTAGAAGTTTTGAGGCAGAATTTGTCCCTCTGTCAGATTTGTCCCCCTGCTCTCCCTTGCTAGTTCCTGTTTCTAGCCATGTAAATGTTGAATATTCAGCAGAAGGTGACAAAAACAGTCAAGAAACTGGAGCATCTCTTTTAAGAAGACAAGCTGGGAACGTTTTGCCTGTTCAGACGCAAGAAAAGATGAGTGAGAGTCATGTAAGTATTTGAAGGGACGATGTCAAGAGGATAGAGCTGGGCTCTTCTCAGTGGTGCTGAATGATAAGAAAAGACAGCAGAAAGTGATGCACAGGAAATTCCACCTGAACGTGAGGAAGAACTTTACTGTGCAGGTGACCGTGGACTGGAGCAGATTGCCCAGAGATGTTGTGGAGTCTCCCTCACTGGAGATATTAATGAACTGTCTGGATGCAATCCTGTGCCATATTCTCTAGGAAGACCCTGCTTAAGCAGAGAGGTTGGACCATATGACCCACTGTGGTCCCTTCCAACCTGACCCATTCTGTGATTCTGTGACTATGAAAGCAATGTCTTTTTAGTTTTAGAAATATAATTACAAAAGGGAGAGTGGATGTTTTGATAATAATGTAAAATAAATCTCCTAGTAGTTCTCCACCCTTCAAATTAATGTTTGGATTTTTTAATTTGCTTGTAGATTTATTTGCATTATGTCATACTTGCAACAAGCTGATTTCTGGAAAACAGACCCAACACAATATTGAGTTTGACTTTGTTTCAGTTTTGACTCAAGTCTTGGGAGTTTCAAATCACTACATGGCTTTGATATTTCCTTTCAGGAAGCAGTATTCTTCCTTTCAGGAGCAGTATCAGGACCTTATTTGTACTACCCACAAAGAGGTTCAACATTTTTTTCATATCCCAATCTGCCTTAATAATGAAAAGGGAATATTCTAGCAAAACTATTCAAACCAAAATTTTATAGCTGGATATTTTTACTCATTTTCAAAACTTCTTATATCCTGTGTTTTAACCTAACATTATGTCCTTTCTTCATACCTTCTATTAACCCAAATGAAAAGCTGCTCATGAATCTCATACAGTACGGCAAGCTAGTTTTAGCCACTTTGGGGTAAAATCAAAATCTGCAGGTTTCAGACTAATCCCTGTGAAAAATAAACACAATATAAATTACCTTTACCCTGGTCATGCCATAATTTGAACCAGTATAATTTATACAAACTTTGCCATTCAGAATATACTGATCATATGATACTGTGCTAAAGCAATCTCTGGCAGTAACGACTCCAAACTGATCAGCAAAGCCAGAATGGCAGCGGGGAAGACAGCATCAGCTGGAGCTCTGCTGTACATACTCAGTCTCAAACCTGACTAAATCATCAGACCTCGGCTGTCAACAGCCTCGATGCCTTCATGGACACTCACCACAAGCTCTAGAGACAAAAAGCCTTGTGTATGTATGCAAATTTGTAAAGACAGTGCTTAGTCATGTTGCCAGGTTGAGTCCAGATAAGTGAGAAAAGAAGTCTGTGGTGGATAAATCATGGTGATACTGCAGCATACAAAACCATTCAGTGTTCATTCAAGTTAGGAATGGGATTTGTGGAATGAAAAATACGATGCTGACCTTGGTGTTAAAGTAAAGTCAGAAAAGCTTGAAACAGGCCCTGGAGATGTGTGAACTGCTTCTAAACCCTCTTTTTTTTTTTTTCCGAGTGTCAAAGAGGTAGACTTTAGACTGACTCATAGCACTTGTTGTTTTCTTTCTCAGCGGTTCAAAGAGAGGTATCTTTGCTTCAGTGAAAAAAAAGCCTTGGTATCTTTTGTTCACATTTAAAGTGAAGAATGGTCACAAAGGAGGAGAAAAAAGGGGGAGGCAAACAAATCAATCTTCACAATTGATAGTCAAAATTATACATTCAGTAACACTTTGGCATTTCTTTGCTTCAAGCTGTAGTCCAGTTTGTGTGTCTCAAACACTGCATGTTTAAATTCATATACATGACTGCACATATACAATTTGAAGAACATATCAAAGTTCTATGTCATAGTATTCTATGGACTGATGTGGCACAGAGCTTTCACAAAGAGCTTTTCACTTACCAGAAATCTTGGGAAGAAGGGAGGAGTCTCATATCTGTCTTATGCATGAAGTTTCTCAGACTTTTTGAGTATTGAGCCTGATGTCTGTTGTGGTCATGTCCTTAACCACATCGTTATTTCATGGATTAATTGCAAGCAACTCATTATGAGTGCAACTGAAACCTTCTTGAGTAATTGAGTATGAGGCATATTCTTAAGGAGTTACACCATTACCCCAAAGTTAAGTTTGTTATGCTTTTACCTGCCTTGCTGGACTGCTTCATGAAGCATTGGACTTGAGCTTTTTATTATTGTTTGTCTTTAGACCTTATTATCACTGAAGATAGAATGTATGATATGAATATGAATAAGAAATAAAGTCACTTATTTGCATGATCTGGGTGTATGTAGTACTCAGTGATGCAGATTTAGAAATTTCTGTTCTTATTTGTTTTTACATAAGATATTGAGAATAGCATATTGTGCCATGAAGTGCATTAAACAAATTTTGGTCTTCAGGGTAAACACATATGAAGGGGTTTTTCATATTCCCTGTGTAACATAAGGATATGCATAAATTATGAAGTCATTGTAAATCTTTTAGCATATGCTATTTGCAGCATGACCAAGTCTTTATTCATAATAATTTATTTTATTAGCTTGGAAAAACAAATGACAAGCTCCTACCTCAAAAATCTTGACAACTGAAATTCATTCCTTTGATTTTTAGTCAATTCCCCAACCTTTATTTTCAAGGATTGAAATGCCAATCTCTGAAGCAAATAATTTAAAAAATGCTTTTACCAGACATTCAAATTTTTGTAGAGACAGAGATGAAAGGTACTATTTATCTCTGTGGGTAGTCAACTTTTATGCTATAAACAAGATGCAGAGATAGTGTGCTAATCTGGTCAGCTGCACTTTACAAATGCAGTTTTACCTGGTAAGGAAAATTCAAAGTTTAGCTTAAAAATATTGCGATAGAATATCTTAATCTCCAGGGGCATACTTTTCATAGTATTTTTTTAATCTTTGCAATATTTAACCAAGACGATGAATTAAAAAAGAATCTTTCTAAGGTTATTAAAAGCAGAAGCAAACTCCAAATGATATTCTGTTGTTTCTGAAATCCAGAATGTACTGTTGCATAAAGAAAGAAGGATAAGGCTACATTTGACAGAAAGGCTGTTAGGTACATGCACCGAAGAGTACACTCTATTTTGTGATATAATGAGCATCTTCAGGTGTTACTGTTGTAAAACTCTGTATAATTATCAGCTTTTAAGTTTTGATTCTCAGTCAGTCCTTAAGCTTATACAGCTGAAAAAGATCTATACAGACTCTATCACTTAGGCAATGATTTATGCTAGCTTTGTCTTCAGTGAGTCAACTTCAAAAATTTAAACTCCAACAACAAATTCTCATCTTCAGCTTCCTTTGATGGAAAGGAGATGGTCAACAAAATGAACTAAAGTAGCCACATTCTCAAAGTAGATTCTACACTTAAAGATATGTGAGGTTAAGGGCACAGTTAGTTAGACTTAAACTAATAAAAGGAGTGGGTAGGTAAATAAAGTGCTGAAGGGAGTTTTATTTTCCATGGTAACTGCAAAATGCAGCTTCTGAGAATATAATGCTGGAAGAAGAACAAAACAGAGATAAGAGAAAAACTGAACAGTCAGGGCAGGGTGAAGGTAGTGGTATGGTAGTAACTCCTTGAAATTTTTATTAGTCTTGTCGGCTTGAATCATGGAGTCATAATTGTATAATTCTAAAGTGCTAATTTAAAATAGAATAAAAGGTCTTTTTGTTTGAACTTTGCAAAGATTTGTAGGAATGACAGTATAATTAAAAAAAATCACAGTGAGTTTTCATCTATCACTGTCTCACGATACATAGTGGCAGAACATATTTTTTGACAAATACACAGGATCTTTGTCTAAGAGCCACTCAAATTCTCAAGTCTGATGATATCATCACACAATATACTATATTGGGTAAAGAATCAGAAGAACCAAGAAGTGTTTTTTTCTACTTACTCTCTTTTTTTTTCCCTCAAATGTAGTTAAAATATCTTCAGAAATGTTTTAATAAATGTAAGTAGTATTAAAGTTCCCACAGAGTGGGACAACTGTTGGGTTTCACTAAAGGTTTTTGGCACAAGCAAAGTGCTGAGATTGAAGAGGAGGCTGTGACTCAGGAGGCCCTGGTAAATTATGTCTCCCCTCTTATCTATTTTCTTGTCCCACTAATTTACATTTGGTTTAAGTCACAATGGAAATCCCATTTTCCCTCATCCCATCACCTTCAGATTCATGGATATTCCTTCTGTGTTCAATTCCCCTGAACTTTAAACAGAAGTTTAGCACTTTCTGTTTCTTATGGAAGATTTGTATGTGTTATTTTGGCTTCAGCAATGCACTGCTGAGAGGCCCAGGTAACCTAAAATTTATCTGATACAGACATAAATTTTGGAGTGTGTGTTTTTGAAGTTCTTCAGGATGTGCAACTTTGCCAAAATTGCAAGCAACTGAAGACTGACACCTGTCTTTGTAATACCATATTTCAGTTGTGACCAAAACATTATGAGTTTCTGCACTATATTTCATCTCTAGTCTATGTAAAAATACTGTCAACTATATAGCTCAAACTCACCAACTGGCATCTCTAAGATATTCCCAAATGCTTCCTTAAATGCTTTATTTTACCTGAGAAGTAGACTTCTATTTTTGTGGGTGTGGGAAGGAGACTTTCCACACATTAATCAGTCTTTATCACCAAAGAGGAGATCACTGATTATACATCAGAGATCAAATAGCAAACACATGGTTAGGGCATTTCTGTAAAACTGAAGATGGTGGATATTGCTACTGGTTTTAGTTTCACTCTCTGCAGCACATTTTTTCTTCACCTGTGACACAGTACATGACCAAGTACCTACTTATAATTTATTAAATTGATGACCTACAATGAGATAAACCTAACAGCATGTTTGTTAAGAAAGGTCACCCAGTCTGTTATGAGGAGCTGACTGGAAATAATAACTTCCTTAGTTATAGCCATTTTGACCTTTCAATTTTTCTCTCCATAATTATAGTTGCAAACAAATAAAATTTTAGACAAAGAACATTCAGCTGCTAATCCCTCTCATGATGAAGCCAATATTCTTAGGAAATATGACACTGATAGCTTTCCACTGCTGATTTCATTCTAAAAGTGCAGGATTTGAGGGGCTGAAAGAGTAGCCTGAGGCTTTCTAGAGGAGAAGCTACTGTCCTTTTCTAAGAATTATCATGTTTGTGGCATTCACATTCTCTGAAAAAATTCCTTCACCTAGGGTTTTTCTCCTGGGAAGCTGGGAGGCCTCAGAGAAAAGGGAAACAATTCTTATCTCATTTACTTCTCCTGTGTTGTGCTTGTCTGGAATATGTTTGGAGATTGTTTACCCGAAGGTGATTGCCTGATTGGATTCTGGTGTGAGTTGTTTTGACTCATTGGCCAATTGGGGCCAAGCTGTGTTGGGACTCTGGGAAGAGTTAAGAGTTTTCATTATTATCTTTTTAGCATTCAGTAAGTATGTTTTCTGTATTCTTTTGTATGGTATAGTATTCTTTAATATAGTATAGTATAATAAAGTAATAAATTAGCCTTCTGAGAACATGGAGTCAGATGCATCATTCCTGCCTTTGTCGGGGCTGCCCTGCAAATACAATACATGTTAACCTTAAGAGGGCTTTGTAATACTGTGTCTACCAATAACACATCACTTAGAAGTTTTTTCTTTTAAATGTCTGTGAGGCAGGGTGCTACTTGTGGGCCTTTGAAAGATTTGCTTCCTTAATGCCTTTGTTCTTTACCCAATGATCTGGAAATCAGAGTTGGAGGTAGGTGTTTTCCACAGTGCTCTTGCAACCTAGAGTTGCAGGTTCTGTTAGAAAGACTGAAGGAAATATGTTCACATTTCCATGCATAAATACTTTTGGTGCTGGTCCTACATTTGTGTCTCTGGTCAGTTTTATTTGGGTTTTGTTTATTGTTATGTCACTGCTGACTGAAAAAAATAATGTTGCTTCCCTATTTCATAAATGTAACAGCTCATAAGCCTTTTCCTTTTTATTACTGTAATTATTTGTGTTTTAAATAATTCTATGGTGATAGCTTTGTGTCTGATGTGTGATGTATTTTGAAAAAAGTTAAAAGATGAATTGATAAAATGAATTGCAAACAGTAGTTTGAAATTAAAAATTATGAGAAATTGTGACAAATGCTTATAGCAATATCTTCTTGTAATTGATACATCTATGGATGATGCCTCAGTTATGAGTGCTGAAGTGCATTCCAGGTGAATTTATTATCTTTTTCTTGAGCATCCAGTATTGTAAGTTAATGTCATTTCATAGAAAAAGATTAAAGACATTACAGCTGCTGAAACTGGTTTGATTTTAAAACTTCAGGACTATTTTTTAAATTTGTGGTCATTCTTTTTTGGAACCATTCTTTGAAGAAGTCATTCTCTTTTCCTCTTTTAAAATTTTTTTCCCCCCTCATATACTGACCTCACTTATTTTTCTGAAATGTCTTTCTCCAGCATGGAAGAAAGCTGAATTGCTGCTGCCTCAATTGTATTCCTAACAGTATTTGATCTCAGATGATTCTTTAAGCACTTTGTAAATGAGATTCCTAGGGATGTTGTCCTCAATTACATTTCAAACTGTGGGGTGTGTGGGGGGAAATAGGTAATTGTTTTGTAAAAAAATGAATTATGAAGAAGACTTTTTACAAGCATTGACTGTGAAAGGGATTTATTAGTTATCATTAGAGACTGGGCCTGCTGAGATAAAAGGTGTGGAAAATCTTTACAATCTGCTAATTGTCTCCCTTGGTTTTACATTGTAGAAACATCATTTTACTTTTACATTGCATAAGATCACATTCTAAGCATTCAGTTGCAAGATGTCCAGGCATTGTGTACATCCACACAGAGCTCTTTAACTTCCAACAGAACAACAGGGTTTTATTAAAATTCTCTTCAATATACAGAAAAAAGATAAAGGAAAAAAGAAACTAATTGCCTGGTCAAAAAGAAGGCAAGACTCCCTGAATCAAGAGTTTTATGATTCTCCACAAATACTTAATAACAACATTTTATGATTGCTTGAAAATAAGAGGAGGCTTTTTGAATAATGAGTCTAACTTTGGGTTGCTCTTGAATAGAAATTTATGAAAAAATAATAGATTACTATCTTGTAAATTTCAGTATTTCAAAGTTCAAAAAATGCACAGTCCAGTCTTAGTGTCTGTGAAAAAATATTTTCTACAGGCTTAAAAATACTGATCGTATAAATTCAGAAAAATTAAAAATGCTTCTAATCTGTAAATATGTCTGTATAATGCAATGTACAAAACCCATAATCTGTTCTACTTAAGATTCATGTGGTTGCAACTATTTGTTATGCCTTTGCTGGAACAAACCCTGTGGGTAAGTACCTAGTTGCAGTGAAGAACAATAGGATGTTTTTGTGTAACCCAGTGTTTTAATTTGCTTATTCAATTCTTTGTTTCTGTGTGACATCAAAGAGTTAATGAATTGTCAGTAAAGAGTAAATTAATTGTCAGTTTATAATTAGAAAAGGGAAATGATCAATTTTATAAACTATTTTAAACTATGAATTTATGTTAGAAACTTCCTTTTCAATGACATGGTACTTCAGTGATGTCCATTTGGCCTCCAAGGCCTCGAAGCTGGGCTTTGTTCCTGTAGTGTTAATTCAGGGTTTAATGACAAAAATTGAATAAACTATAGATGGCAAGTTCCATAAATTGAAACCAAAATATTAATAGAGAGCTTTTAAGGATAAAAATTCCTTGTTTCTGCCACAGGTCACACTCTGCCTCTTAAGTGAGGCTGCAATGGGTGTCACATTCAGTGCATAGAGGTTTCTCTACTGCTCCTTCTCTGACACCTTTTTCCTATGTGGAAAGGAATGTGTGCTGGTGTGAGTTCTTCATGGGTTGCAGAGCCCAAGGGTCTGTGCAGCAGAAGGGAGAGAAGAGGGCATGCACATTGTGTGTGGGTGTGTGTCCATGGTGGTCATCAGTGAGCATCAGCCTAGACTAGCTGGTATGTAGGCAAGCTAGTGTTGATTTGGCAGCCCTAACAATTTATGGATGTTTTTATGTCTCTTTTTGGACTGTTTTGTGGATCCTCCATGTAATATGGGTAATAGGATCTCAGCCAGTGGTTTCAACATGGCATGTTCAAGTTACAGTAAGGAACGCATATTTGTAACAGCTTCTACATAGCTTAAACACGATTTTCAGAGGTGAATTTTTTTTAAAGTCAAGTTTATCACTCAATAATATCACTTATATCCTGTAAAATACTTGTGCTTTCCTGAGATATTTATTTCTTTTTAAAAGGGAAGTTTAATACATGGATTATTCTTTCACAAAATATGTTAAACTTTTCCATGAGCATTTACTCATCTCTGCCTTGATCAGATTTCTGCTTCAAACATTAAATGTTAAACTTCTTGCATTTTCATTTCATGAATTTAGAAATGCACTAAACTGATTTTAAGTGTCTGTGCAACATCTGCCAAAAGTTTAAGTAATCTAATCACTAGCTGATGAGGAAAGTGGTTCTCCTCTTAAGTGAGACAGATAAAAAAATTACTTTCCTCTTTTAAGGTTCTGATAAACAGCTAGGGTGTCATGATTTACCCTTAGCCAGCAATTAAGTACCATACAGATATTGGCTCACTCCCCTGCCCCCTGGTTAGTTTTATGTGTAGTAGAATCAAATCAGAACCAGGTAACCCATGGGTTGAGATAAAAACAGTTTAATAATTGCAATAAAATAAATACTACTACTAACAACAGCAACAGCAGTGATGTAATTACAATGAAAAAGGAGATAACAAAAAGAGGAAGTACTAAAACTCCAAAAAAGATGAATGATGCACAGAACAATTACTCACCACCCACTGATTGATGCTCAGCCTGTCTCTAAGTAGTGATGGATCCCTCTTGGCCAACACCCCAGTTTATATACTGGGAATGATCTATGGTATGAATATCCCTTTGACCACTTTGGATCAGCTGTCCTGGCCATGTTCCCTCCTGGCATCTGGTGCACCTGCTCACTGGCAGAGCATAGAAAACTGAAAATCCTTGACTTAGGGTGAGCACTGCTCAGCAACAACTGAAACATCAGTGTGTTATCAACATTATTCTCATATCAAATCCAAATCACAGCACTGTACCAGCTACTCAGAAGAAAATTAACTCTATCCCAGCTGAACCCGGGCATATGGAAAGAAGTTACTGGTTTAGAGTGAATTTTTAGTGTGTAGCTCTTGGTGAAATAAAATTGTTATGGACATAACCAATGTATGACTGAACTGTACAATTAATTGTACTTAACTGTACAATTGTATGCAGAATTCTAAAAATTAACATTGGGCAAAAGAGTCAGCATGCTTTGTTAATAACACACATACTTTTCATTGAATTGCTGCCTTTTGCACTCTTTTTCCTAAGGTTGCTAAATACTCTTTTGGCTAAAAGAGAGTTTTACTGTGGAGCAGAAATGCGGTGGCTGAGTGATACCTAGGAGTTTATGGCATTATTCTCTAATTACTAGTGGCCATGTCTGACTGTGTTCACAGGGGTTCTTGGATGAGGGAAGAGACGAGAATGTTGACTCCATGTTCAGAAGGCTTGATTTATTATTTTATGATATATATATATTACATTATAACTATACTAAAAAGAAATAGAAAGGACAGGTTTTCTCAGAAGCTAACTAAGCTAAGAATAGAAAAGAAAAGAATGATAACAAAGGCAGCTCTCCCAGACTCTGTCCGAGATAGCTCGGTCCTTGATTGGCCATTAATTATAAACATCCAAGATGGGCCAGTCACAGATGGACCTGTTGCATTCCACAGCAGCAGATAACCATTGTTTACATTCTGACTCTGAGGCTCTTAGCTTCTCAGAAGGAAAAATCCTAAAGAAAGGATTTTTAGTGAAAAGATGTCTGCGAGAGCCATGTAAAGTCAGCAGAAGTGAACTCTGCTGATGGTGTGCCTAAATTCTTGTTGCCTCTGAGAAATGATATTGTAATGATCATTACTGGGTAGAAAAAAATTATCTGAGTGACTGTAATGGGTAGTCCTACAGCTACAAACTCTTGATCATTTATGTGCTTGGAACGAGAATGACAACTGGATTTTACCCTTTAAGTTTTGTAGCTGTTTCAGTCTTTTAAATGACAAATAATTTCAGTTTTGGGTGTGGGTTTTTTTGTTGTTTTTGTTAGGATTTTTTTTTGGTTTTTTTTGAATAGCAGAGCACATGAGCTTTTGGGATAATTGTACTCTAAATATGCACTTGTGACTGTTGAAAATAGGGAGTTAAATGAAATTTCTAGTGAAGAAAAGCAAAGAATAAGAAATTATATATTAGTCAAGAGGATAGTAGACATGAAAAATAATTTTTTTCTTGCAGAATGATATAACTGAATGCACTTTCTGAACAAGTTTGTGTAGATCAGAGTGAGATTAGAAATCTCTTTTAATTGATGATCTGTGCATCTGGAATCCACTCCTGAAGCCTAAATATGCTGAAAAAATCATTGAGGTGGCAATATTTACTGTTAGCTTCTCCTCCTTGACTTTGTAAACGGTTACAGTGTATTGGGTAAGTTGTATAGAGGATTTTCCTGCCTATTTCAGTCTTTTTGCAGTGTAATATTTGCAAATTTTGCTTTAAAGACTGAAATTTTAATTGGCTTTTCTATGGCAATAACTCTAATAGTGACCAATTCTTCATAAATATCAACAAATGTATTTGAAGCACCTCATTTTGTAAGGTGATGTCTAATTTTTACCCTTCCTAATTTATTAGGACATTAAATTAAAATTACTCCAGTTTCTTGGAATACTCAGCAGAAGGGTCTGGAACCTGATTTGGGAAAGTGTTTAGTGTTCTGTGATACCTCACACTGAAAGTCCTTTCCAAATGCCCTTCTGCAGACTATGCTCTCTAACAAGCACCAGATCAGCTGCCAGTCACCTGTGGAAAACCTAATTAAAAGCTTGATACAAAATTCAGAACAGCCAAATCCTGACTACACTGTTTACTGTAAAAAGTTTGTTTATTCCTCACATGTACCTCTCTGTCAGGATGACTGCACTATCCCCCGCAGCTGAGGAAATAGGGCTTTTGCTACAAACAAGTTCTGTCACTCTCACCCTCATGTCACATGGGTGAATCCTTTGTCTAAATCAAGTCACTTTTCTAGGAAATCACAGAGGTCATCCTCTTTGCTGAAGTGATAATATTCCTTATTCACTTTACATTTATTTTTTTCCACCTGCCTCTTGCCATTTCTGCGGGAAAACCTCTCTGATCTATTTTTAACTTGCTTTTGGATCCCAGTCAATTCTGGTTCCTTTTTCTCCCTCTTCATTTTTTGATTCATTTTGTTGTCTGTCTACCTTGTTGCAGGATCCTTTCATTGTCATATCCTTTCTTTGTGAATTAAGTTAATCCATTTTTTGAAGTGTAATGAACACATTTGGAATAAAAGTTTATGCACAGGGAGCTGATCAAAGACAAAATTAACTGTCTCTGAAGGACAATCCTTACTAAAGTCCTTAGCCAAATACCAATTTTCAGGTTTTTACATCTGCATGTAAAACCTGGCTTTAGCTTTTTAATGCCAGCTTCGCTTCTGGCATGCTTAAAAGTAGCATTATGGTGAACTGCAATATGCTAATTTTCACAATACTAAAACTTTTCTTAATAGGTGCTACCAGTTGGTACTTAAGGAAGAAGAAACATGAAAATAAACCTCAACAAGCAATTCAATATGGAATTCTCTGCAGAGAGGTCTATTCAACTGTTCTGATACACAAACTGGAAAATTCTATGGTGATATGAGGAGAAGAGGTGGGTGAATACTCTGAGCATGAACTTGTGGTTTGTAATTTTGCCTTGTTCTCTTGATCAGAAAAGATAGGTGGCAAAGAGTAACACTTTGTAGTGGGCAATAAATGAGAAAGGAGCAGTTTATAAGATTTGCCAGAGGTTGTCTGGCTTATCAGACAGCAGATTTCCTTTAGTCTCTGATAGACATAAAACTTTTGTACAGCAGCATTTTTTCACACCCCACTGCCCCAAACCACAACCAAAGGACCAGCTAAAAACTCTATTAGATTACTGTAGTCCCTCAGAGGTTACTTCTCATGCAACTTACTCAGTAAACCTACGAATGAGCAGGTTAAAAATTTCTATGTGCCTTAAGAGAAATGGAATAGATCCATCTATATTTAGCTTGAAAAGAGCAAAATTACTCCAGAGATGTCATATTCTCCAGGGCTGTTCCTGTACGTATCATGAAGTTACAGAAAAACAGGGAAGGTATTAGATAAGAACTATTCTTGCTTTAGTGTTCTCTTATCTTGGAGAGCCCCCTTTCTTTTTTACCTTGGTTTGTTCTCCATTTAAGACTGTGAATCATAGGAGTAGCATTAATGAGCATTGATACCTGGACATTATTAATGCAAATGGTATGACTTAACTGTCAAGACTCTAATGAAGCTGTGTAGTTCTAGGCTGTATTTTATAGAATCAGAGAATTGCTGTGGTTGGAAAGGACTTCTGGGGATCATCTTGCCCAACTCCCCTGCCAAGGTAAGGCCACCTAGGCTGGGTAACACAGGAGCGTGTGCAGGTGGGTTTTGAATGTCTCCAGAGAGGGAGACTCCATGACCTCCCTGGGCAGCCTCTTCCAGTGTTTTGCCACCCTCAATGTAAAGAAGTTCTTCCTCATATTGAGATGGAACTTCTTCTATTTTAATTTATAGCCATTGTTCTTTATCATGTACCTGGGCATCACCAAAAAGATGGTGATGGAAGAAAAATGGAAACATTCTCTTGGCGCGAGCTTTTGGGATATTCATATGTATTAATGGGATATTGTCTCAGTCTTCTCTTCTTCACACTAAACTGGCCCAGCTCCCTGATTGTCTCCTCACATGAGAGATGCTCCAAACCCAACTGGCCTCTGCTGGACTGCTCCCTTTCCAGGTGGCCCTTGCCTTTCTTGTGCTGAGGAGCCCAGAACTGGACACAGCACTCCTGATGTGGCCTCACCAGGGCTGAGAAGAGGGTCAGGATCACCTCCCTCCACTTGCTGCCCACACTCTTCCCAGGACATCATTGGCCACAAGGGCACTGCCAGCTCATGGTCAGCTTGTCATCCACCAGCATCCCCAAGTCCTTCTCCACAGAGCTGCTCTCCAGTGGGTCAGACATCAGCCTGTGCTGTTACTTGGGATCATTTCTCCCCAGGTGCAGGACCCTGCACTCTCCTGTTGAACTTCATTATGTTTCTCTGTGTCCAGTTCTTCAGACTATTCTGTCTGTCTCCATCCTATTTCTGTCTGTCTGGTTTGTTCAAGGACAGTATCAAAGAGCAGCCTTCCTGGCTACCAACACAGCTTACAGTTCTGGGATTTTCCTCTTTCTTTCAAACAGCTTCATGCTTTAGATTTGCAGAAATTTATAACCTAAGGGAACAATGCTTCTAGGTTAATTCAGTCAGCCTTGACAATCCTCCTCCAGAAAAATTGTACATTACCCTATATAGGAACAGCTGTGATATGGCAGAAACATCAAATGTCACAACTATTTCAGATGCTGTATGAAACAATCCACCCTCCCACATTTTTTGGGACAACTGGTTCCCTTTGAATTTTATTTTTTTTAATAAGCATTGAAATTTAGCACATGTAGGTAAAGCATGATGGTGTAAAAGCAAATTATTCAACATACCTGAAATCACACACATACAGGAAGAAATGAAATTCTGTCAAATGACACTGACAGGATCTTGTGCTGTTTATTTGGATGTTTTTTTTTCCAAAACTGGAAGAAAAACGTTTATGGCTCTTTGCCATAAAAAGATGAGGACAAGGTTGTATTTGGCTTCCACAGAAGCCGGGAAGTTAACTTTCACACTTCAAAAGTGCTTGAACAGGCTGTATTGATATCTGAGTTAGTTGATAATACAAACAGGAAAGAATATTATCAAATGAGAATTCTTTGGCCTTCTAGGACAGAGGGAGAACAAAAATGATGCCAGGTACTGGAGCTAACTCTGCTCCTGATTCTGGGACTCACTAAATTAACAGAGTTGAAAAGACTTCAGAGTTCAGTGCCCAAAAATACTTTCTTATGGCAATTTTAATACAAGGTGGAAAAAGAATTAACACAGGTGCCTATTTATGCCTGTGAGTATAGAAAGCAGAGACAGAAAGAGCCTCAGAATCCAGCCTCTTTGGCTCAGGATGTAAAATCTACTTTCTAACAAATTCTTTCTCCAAGTTATTACATGAAAAACTGGGGTGATTTAGGTATAGGAATTTGCAGTTCTTTGAAATGTGGCAAAAGCAATCTTGTTATTCAAAAGAGAAGACACCCACTGAAATGCCAGCAGCATGCAGAAGTAGAATTATATTAATCCTTAAAGTTCTGATTACCATCTCTGCAGCTCTCTGCTTGTACAAATGGTAACTAGTGCATGGAGAATAAAATGTCTTTAGTCCTTGAACTAAAATATAGCAATTTCTCTGTTTTTAAAAGAAGACATATTTTGCTTTACATTGCTACTATAAGCACTCAAACCATGGCAAGGTAGTAACAATAGTTTTTCAAAACACTGAAATTTTTCATGTGTTCTCATCTGATTATATGCTAAAATCATGTATTAGATGAAGCAGATCAATTCTAGCATAAATGTGAAATAGACTCACCTTGACATCCACTCTTGCTTTTTTTATTTTGGACTGAGTATCTACAGTGGTATTCTACAATGTAATGTATGAATCATTAGAACAGTGTGTATTATGACAAAAAAAGAGATGCATATTTGTGTGATATTTCTCACCACAGTACTTCAGCCCTTCTTTAGAATTTTCAGAATCTTGGTTGAGGAAATATATCAGAGATTGCTACAGCTGATGAAGTTCTTATTAGTCAATTATGGTTTGACCAATTAATATAGATATTAGTATGACATTCCTTTTGTCTTTTTGCTGTTCTGTATACAAAGTGAAAAAAAAAAACCTTATAATTTTATAAAGTGAACATTTTGTTTTGGTTATGGATCAGTTCCATGAACCTTATTCTGCATGCAAGATAAATTTGCCTAGGTCAAAAACCTTGTTGTGTATGAACATTATCTGCACAATGAAGGGGTTGAGCAGTCAGCCAGATGTGTATTTTATTTGATTCCAGATTCAGTGCTATAATGGAGAACTAAATAAATCTCATAGGCTTAAATAACAAAGGTGTATTAATGAGATGCAGAACTACTGACCTAAGTGAGCCTGTAATCAGACATCACAGAGTGCAGTAACTGGGGAATTATGGAAGACAGTGTTGATTAGAGTGAAATGATGTTAGACATGAAGATTAAAGATGGTGAGAAACATTTTAGAATCTCAGAGATTGTGTGATACGCTGAAATGCAGTTTCTAAGACATGCATGTTCATGCCTCTGAGTTCCTGATATTCTGTGACAAGGCCTGCCAGACCTGCATTTCCACCACTACTCATTTAAATTTCATAGCTCAGTCCCGCCTACTGGAGAGCCAGCCCTACAATTCCATCCAATCCACTGTTGCAAAAGCTCAGGCTGTCAACCCTATCATATCCCCACAGTTTTTCCTTCTTCTCCCTTGATACATCAGAGAGTGCATAGCTGGATGCTTCAGACTCTTGATGTCATACATGTTTTCCACCTTTCATATTTCTATTTATACAGCCTGTCAGTTTTTTTCACCATTTCAGTAAAGTGCAGTCACTGTTGATAGCTTCGGGACCCTCTAGCACACACCCAAATTTTGCACTTTTTTGGGCTGATATCTGCCTCTGATGTTGAAATCAAACTTGAACTAATCTGTCTTGCATTCTACAAGGCTATTTTACTCAGGCTGTTGGTAGCTCGACTTTCTAGTGCAATCTATTTTGGGAATGTGTGACAGGCTTGATGTAATTTAAAGCTTAGAAATAAGTCTCCTACTCATTGAGAGTTCTGTCTGAACTTGAATGTTCATGTGTGCACTTGAAAACTATTAAAATCTTGGGGGAGATCATCCTCTAGCATGACTCACTGCTGATAGGGGCTTTGAGCTGGTTTCCCTGTCCTCTTTCCTTCATGTATTTTTTACTTGTTGCAATGGTTGCCCCTGTTGCAGAGGAGCTGTGTTTTTAGATATGATGTCCTCTTGATGTTTCATGCTGAGTCTAAGAAACAGCAGCACCGCTAATTGTAATTTCTCTTTTTCCCCTACTGACTTCTCCTGATCATAAAAAAAAAATGTTTCTTGGAGGTGGGCCAGTAGTGAAGCTGACAGTCCCAGAAGCCTCTTAGCAATACTCCTTCAATGAATTTCCAGGCGCAGTGACCGCAATGCAGTAGAGCAGATTCTGTAGACAAGGTCAGACTGGTATTCAGCAAAATGCAAATAGATATTGTAACTCAGCACAGACTTATCTCACTCTGTCACATGTGCTGCCTGCTGACAAATTAATAACTCTTTCAGGACTTAAATGCAGATGTTTTTCAAGGCTGTTCACTGCTTTGGTGGCAACTATAATGTTCTTAGATATACCTACCATATACATTTCTTTTTGATTATGAGGTGAATCACTGAGCAGGGAACAATTACTGCCTAACTGCTCATATCCCACTGAGTACTACAGTGGATTGGTGTTAGTTCACAGTGCTGTCTGCAAGCTGTCCATATATAAGTGGTTTTTATATCAGTGGTTTGAAAGGGAACTCATGAGCTGCTGCATGATGTGGGCAAAAGCTGTGTTTTCTTTCTACCTGTCTTACAAAGATGAGGTCCCCGTCAGTGCTTGGGCCAGAGAAGCGATGCTGTAGTGTTCCATTCTGCCATCAGCAGGAGGTGGCATGTGAACCCCTGGAATGTATTGGTGCTGACTTAAAAATACTCTTAAAATTCTTACACTACTTACTGTGAAAAACAGCTTCTTCAAGGAAATCTGGATGAGGGCTTACAGTTGGAAAAGAGGAAGATTTCCCAGTATTGCTTGTCCCTCACTTTATCTGTGGCAATGATCTGCCTTCAGGGGCAGATCCAGAGAAGAAAGCACAGAAATGTGTGTGTAGAGGGGCTTGCTCAAGATCTGTTGAGTGCAGGCATGTGCTCTGCAGCATTCACACGTTAATCTCCAGCTATGTGTTGCAGCAGAGAGGGTTTTACAACAAAGTCTTGTAGTAGGGGGCCAGGGACTTGTCCAGGACAAAGGTTAGAAAGGAGACCCTTCTCCCAGGTAGTTGCAGACACAGTTCTCTCTGGTGGTGGCGGTTGGATAGCTACTCAAGAAGAATAGGGAAAGTAAGGAATAAGAAGAGGCCTCAACATGTCTGAAAAAAACTTGCTTTGGTGTTTGCCCCTAGTGCTAGATTTTGTTTTCCTTAATACAAAGAGTCTTTCAAGGCTTGCAGAGAAAGATGTAAATAGTTCCTTCATGGTGTTGTCTACTACAGAATTTACCCAGGTGCAAAACAGGGGCCTCCGACTGAGCACAGTCTGACCTACAAGAGCTTATTGCAGTGCACAGGGACAGGGCCAGGTGCACTTGGTGCTCCAGAGAAGGGAGAATGAGGAAAGAAAATGTTGAGAAGACAAAGGATGTATAAAAATAAGAGAAAGCAAAAAAAGAAAGAAGAAGCGTCTGAAGAGGAGAAAGATCTGAAAAGGTAAATATTACAACTAGAGAGTACCGTGACTAAAAATAAAATGAAACAGCAGAAAGAGGCACATGAGCACTTGAAAGCATGCCACTGAATCTCACAATTCTTGAGAGTTCTGTTAGTTTCATTTTACACTAGATAAAGATGGGAAGGTTTCTGCCTGGTACTATGGAGTAAGTGAATTCAGGCAGGATTGGAAAGCAATAGATTGTTCCAGTTCACTCTCTCACCCTGTCTGGGGAAATCTTGGAGTGAAATTTCTTATTTTCCATATGACAGATTTATCTACAATGGATTTCTTAAAATTTAAATTTCACCACAGTTCCAAGGAGTGATATAGCATGTATCAAGTGAGGAAATTCTGAAATCAACCAGGTCCAATAAAAAACTGTAAGGATAAATACATACCTGTTAAACATGTTCTCCAAGAGATGAGACATAAACATACATCTGTGTCATAAATTTTACCTGTTGCAAGTGTGCACAAAATTGCATTGCTTCCAAATGATCCGAACTGATATTTATACTGTTGCAGCAGTAATGTTTTAATGTACTGTTGCATTATATTCGCAGAGAAAGTAGAAGCATATTTCAACAAACAATAATGTATAGTAAGTTGATAGACATGACCTGCATTGTTCATCCTCAAGTCAAAAATCATGCAGCTATACATTGAGAATATTGATTAATTTGTTTTTATGACTACAGAAGTAATTTTGAATGAGTGAGAAGTCTGCATGTAAATGAGATCTCTAGATAAGCATTTCTCAGAAGAAAGCACTGAATCATAGATTATTTTGCTTTGGAAGGTACCCACAAAGATCCTTTAGTCCAACCCCCCTGCAAGGAGCAGGGACATCTTCAACTGGATCAGGTTGTTCAGAGCCTCATCCAACCTGACCTTAAATCTTTCCAGGGATAGGAAATACATCAGTTCTCTGGGCAACATTTTCCAGTACCTCACCATCCTCAACATAAATGACTTCTTCTTTATATCTAGTCTGGAATGATATCAATGTTCTTGCTAGAATTTGACATTTTCAAGAAATGAAAAGTGGTTGTAAAAATTATTAACCGTGTAAATATAATACATGATGTAAGTTCAATAGGCCAGAATGCACTTCAGTTTCTTCAGCTATGAAAGTAAAAACAAAACCAAACCTCAAATTTCTAAATGTGCTTCTAGTTTTTGAGAAGAATGTTGGCCTGCAAGTCACATTTGGAGTACATTTCATGTTTAAGGTGACTAATATTGAAAAATGGGGAGGTCAATTCTTAGTAAAAGAATACAAATGTCAGAATGCTGCTCAGCTCTCATGTCAAAAGCTTTAGTAATCTAATTGAAATAAGCTTAATGACACTGGTCTATTTTTCTTGAATTAAAACATAAGAGTAAGGAAGGAAAAATAATTTTCTGTGTCTGCAGGGTATTTTGTTCAGTTTGAAGATGACAATAATAAAATGAAATCCTACATAAATACCATTTACAGAAAAAAGGCACGGTAGTGTCTTTTCTTAAAATGTGTACAATTAAGTGCATTTTTCAGGGAGTAAGTCTTATCTTGCTTCTACTGCTTTAGACTAGCATAGTTATTTAGGCCTATCAGTAATGAATTTTGACAATGAACATAACTGTTGTTTTCTAAATTTTGAAGAACTATCAAATCCTTATTTTTTTTTATTTTAAGAAACTAGGTCATTATCAGTTAACAGAGAATAGCAAAGATATTAATGTTTTTTGCGTAGATTTCTATCACTCCTACAAGTTAGATAGATTGAAAAGAAATAACATTATTTATTCTACTGAAGCAACCAAGTGTGAAAGAATGTCTTTTTAAAAAAGTTTTTCCTCACTCTGTCCTGAAGAATGGTAGGAGGAAGGTATAAATAAATAACAAAATAAATAAATAAATACACAAAAAACAAAGCCTTGATTGCTACTCACTCTTACAGACATTGTAAAAAGCTGCTATATTAAGAAATAGGGAGCTTGACAGTGTTGATTAACTCTGTGAGTGCAACTAAACACTGTATAATATTTACACTACAAAATCACATTAGCAGGTCACTTTCCATAAATTTAACTTTGCTTTCCAGCTAACTAATTATACACATTATTTTGGCATCTTCATAAGAAAGGAAATGGAATATATGATGCCTCAAAAACGTTACTATTGAGTAATTTTGTGTCAAAATTAAAACGCACAACCATTCTTCTGAAAGTAAATTAGATATGCTGTAAAAAGTGCAGAACAAAAATTCAGTTAGGTCAATAATTATGGTCCCTATTGTCAGAGATTTTGTGAATTTTCTGGCCTGGAAAAGACACTGAAATTATAGACTCAGTGGGAGGGAATGGGAGTGGATACTGCTCTTTGCTTGAATACCAAAACAGATGCTGTGCAAACTTTAAATTAAAATGCATCGCACATGTTTTGGGGGTGGCATGTTTAAATATGAGTGGAAGGAGAGAAAGTAGCAGTGTATAGTCTAGCATAGTAGAGAATGGGATAGATTTTAATTTCTAAATTGTTTTTGCACTTCACAATGCTTAGCTAATATCATGGTAGTCAGAAAGGTGTTTTTTTTCCTGGAATTTGATCACAGTGCCATAAAGTAAATAATATATGGCCACATTTAAGGCTGTTCTCTGTAGGCTAAATGAAGCCCTTTCCTCACAACACAACAGGTCAGACAGCATTCCTGGCAGAATTTGTTACATGCTGCTTTTCTCCACCTTGCCATCTCTTCCAATAAGGTGCAGGGTTTTCAGCATGGGTAGTTAGCCTAAATTGTCCTTA
This sequence comes from Molothrus ater, assembly GCF_012460135.2. Taxonomy (NCBI): domain Eukaryota; kingdom Metazoa; phylum Chordata; class Aves; order Passeriformes; family Icteridae; genus Molothrus; species Molothrus ater. Next base: position 79,507,188 of record NC_050478.2, read on the forward strand.
CTGTATACTTGAAATTTGTATAGCAATTCATATTAAACTTAAATCTTTCCTTTTTTAATAACTAAAAACAGATATTTGAAGGGGACTCTCTGCTATGAATAATACACTAGAAAAATATTTGCTTTGTCATTATATACATCTGACATCTGTTGACCATTTAATTTCTATATTTTTATAAATTATCCAACACTTCCAAAAGAATAAAAGTCTTCAACAGATTCAATTTGATTATTGCTTCCTCCTCTTGTGTCCTAGACATCATGTTTTAAATTGAAACTTCTATTAGAGATTTTTAGAATGTCTAATAGAAATCAAGGCTTTAAATACATTAAATGTCCTTTGACTTCATGTTCCACTACATCATTCAATTTTGGGGAGAAAAGAAGACAAGCAACTTTGTAGCTCGGTTGGCACTATGACAATAAAGTCTTAACTTATTTGGGAGAGTATTGGTCAGGATATACATGATATGTCAGAACCATATTGGAAATATATTTGAAACAAGACATGATTTTATTATCTGATATATTTTTTTGTCTCTTCACTTATCAATTGATTTTGATGACCTGCTAAGTGATTGTGTTCAAAAATCTTATTTTTTTCAAGCATTAATATTTATTTTGGTTTTAAAATATTATTATGTGAAGTGGTGTATTTGCAGAAATATTTTTGGTGAGGTATAATTTAACCAAAAAGCTTATTAAAAAAAAAAAAAGAAGTAGAAAGACTTGCCAAAATTCACCACATAAAAATCTTAGCACTATTTTTGCCTGAGTTCACATGTGTTTCTCACTGTTTAGTACTTGTACCTGACAATAACTGTTTGCTTTATTTGCTTCTACCAATTATTTCAAATATTCAGCTCTTTCTCTTTGCTTGGAGCTAGTGAAGGCTAGATAAGGCTCTTCCTGGCCAGGAAAATTCTCCTCTTGGGGGACATATGTCAATTTTCCTTGGATTAGATTACATGTTCCCTGATCAGTTAAACTGTGATAGAAATAAGACTGTAAATGAAGTACTAGTGCTTACTCCTGGTTAATACCCTGTTAGCATTCCAATACTTAAAAAAAAAAAAAAAGTCACCAGTGTATCATTGTCTGGTTTTGACTTTGAATATTAATGTTATGTTCTTATTGGAGCTGTATCTTTTGAGAAAAGCAAAAGCACTTTTTTCTCCTAACAGAAAAATATCTTCTTCAAAATTGAGAATAAGTAATGTAAATTCTTTTTTCTTTATTCAGGCCATGAGATCTCATTCTCAAAACCTATACTACCTGTGAGAATTTGATGTTCAAAACCAATTAAAATTTATGAATCTGTGGTGTGATTCACTATGCAGTCTTTCTTTGACTCCTGTGTGTTAAATGAAAAGGTTTTTCACATTTTCCTTAGATCGCAAATTCTCACTGTTGAATCTGACACTGTTGGATTTGTCTCTGGTTGTTTTGGTCTTCTGGATCTGCTGGCACTTAAAATCTTGCGTTGCTATGCTGTCTTCACAAGACTGAACCTTCAGTTTCCCAAGAAGTATCTTTCAATGAGTAGTAATGAACTCTATTCTGGAGGTAGGACTCCCAAAGTTCCTTTTTTTGTCACGGGCCTAGGTGATTGACTCAAATGCATGTTCAGTTTTCCAGTTTTGTCTTTCCATTCATGAACTCATTTCTTTGATCCTGAAATCAATGAAGGACAGTAGCACTTAGTGACTATTAGATTTTTAAAAATTATTATGGTTTGTATTGTTTTTCCATGTAACATGCACATATGCACTGTCTCTGGAATGTTTAGCATTCTTTAGCTGGAGAGCCAGCTGGAATGAGTTTCAAGGAAAGCATCACCACCCACTACTCGATTTTTTCTGTCTGTTTTTGCTTAGTTGAGGGTTTATTTTAATTTCAATGCTATACGGTAATTATCTACCTCAGTTACTGGTACCAATCAATGTAGAACTTGATATCCTGATTTCTACCTTGAAGACAACCATAGTTTTCCTCTATGCCTTCTGCATCTGCCTTGGAAAGAGTCCCAAGATCTTAACATCTACTCCTGAGACTTTATTCTGGAGTATTAATGACTCGGAGAAAAAGTAAGTCTGTTTAGCAGGTGGGGTATGCTATTAGAGAGGAAGTGAAGCAGCCTGCTGTCTAATCTGATCTATATTCCTCTGAAGAGACTGCTCTCAAAAGTTTGCTTTTCTGGGATCTCTTCACCTCATTCCAGAAAACAAACGTTGATTTATAGTTCCTAAAATTTTTATTTTCATTTAGAGCTGGAGTTGACGTGCTTTATAGACTCATAAAACAAGCAAGGCCAGGACAATTACTGGAAGTAATGGCAGTTATAAATTGACTTATTTGGGACTACTGCAATAGTGGATTACATTTATGTCACTGTTTTATTGTTAGGACACCGTGATAGACTTAACTATTTCTAAGCATATGTAGTGAGGCAGAAGGTGAGTACGTACAAGGCTTTATGATACCCATTAAAAGTTATGAGACTTTGCATATTATATTTGTGACTTCAGTAATTCTCCTTACATTAAACTTGATTGATGCATTTCTTGTTGCACAATATAAAGTCCAGGAAGTCACTGTAGGAGTATTTTTTTGTTTATTTTGTTTTGTTTAGTTTTTGATGTGGACAACAGTAAAAATGTACCTAGACATTTTCTTTTAAAAGGTTGGATTACATGAAAGTGGTGGAAAAAAATCTCCTCATTGGAATTTTCCAAAATACCAAGTCTAGAAACTTGCAATTGATTTCGACCCCAAATTTGCATGCTGAAGTACCAGAAAAAGGATTACATCTTTTGAGCCTCATTCAATTCTAGACAATATTTTTTTATTACATATTTCAATTTATAATTTTCCTCTGTAAATTTTACATTATTTTTTTTATTTCAATTTATAATTTTCCTCTGTAAATTTTACATTATTTTTTTTATTACATATTTCAATTTATAATTTTCCTCTGTAAATTTTATGTTATTATTTTGTATGGTTTTGAAACAATGTGAGGGTGATAAAATATAGAATCTCATCCCCTTGGGTACTTAAATATTTATTTTCCTGAAATATGATTGTAGAGTCCAGTTGGTTTTCTAGAAAACCTGGGAAAATTTGTTGCTTAAGCTTCTTTGTGCATATGTGGATATGAACATTTTAGTACATATAAGACAATATGTTAATAAATGTAACTCTTTGTGGTTTACTGTAAAGTAGTAATAATAAACCATACTGCTTGTGTCAGACTCCAATAATAATGAATTTGAAGACCCCAATAAAAGATACTGAATATGACTTACTAGTCACCCATTTGAAGGTTTGAGTTTCCATGACAGCTTTTCTGTGTTTGTTTTTTAATGCTAATAAACTAAGTATGATGCCCTCAAGTGAGAGGCTATCCAAGTGAGAGGTGATAAAAGACTCAGCTGCACTGCAACATGAATATAATTAAACATTGTTAGTACTTCCAAATATTTCTGTATGCATGTTTCTAATCTTCTTTAGGAAAATATAGCATCTTCGTGAATGGTTTTTACTACTACATTGAAGCAATCTCTCCAATTATGTGTAAATATTTGACTACACATTTATATTGAGTTTAAAATTAGACAGCAAATAAGAGTTGATTCTTATCCTTTAAAGTATTACAGATACTTTTCTTAACACCACAAATATGTAAAACATATTTAGTTTTATATATTAGGGGAAAATTGTATAGCATTTAGATAAATTTTTTAAAATATTTTTGGTAATTTGAATTTTACTACTTGATGAGGGAAGAGACCAGAAATTAAAATAACCTAAATTTATCTTAGGTGTTTGAAATGGAATACACTCTATGCAGATTTTAAATAGAAGTATCTGAGAAGGTGTGTGTGTTCAGTTAACAAAGGTTTATGAATAAAAAGAAGTAAGCTTTATTCCAAGATCAAAATGTCTTGGAAGTCTAATCTACCATTATGAAATGTAATGCACCACTTAAAAGTTAAGCACCCACAGTACAGTGCTATGAATTAGAAAAGCTGATTATGTGACTATGGCACGTATTCTGAGATGTTAGGTAGTCACTTATTTCACAATAAAGAAGATTGATTTTGAGAGTATTCTATTGTAAACTTACTCTATTCCATGTTGTAATGAGTCCCTAGGGATGCCATGTCTTGAGTGGCAAGTTACTCCTTGGAAAGCTGTTTTCCAAGGCCTTTGAGAGAGAGGTAACAGCTGTCAAGCAGCTCATTTGCCATTGTACCAAGCACAGGTGCCAAGGTTTCGGTTGTGCTGGGAGCCTCCAGGAGCAGGGCATTGTTTCCCTCTGTTGAACTTCAAGGGGTTCTTTTCTCTAACCTGTTGAGGTCCCCTGAATGGCTGCAAAACCATTGGATGTGTTGGCGACTTCTGCCAGTTCTGCCAGTTCTGTGTCATCTGCAAAGGTGCTGCTGGTGTGCTCTCTTCTCGTCGCTTGGGTCACTAATGAGGAGGTGAAACCGTGCTGGCCCTGTCAAGGACTCCTGAGGCACAGAACTAGTGACTGGCCTCCAGCTGGAATTTGTGCCAATGATCATCATTTTCTGGGCCTGGCAGTTCAGCCAGTCTCCAACCCATCTCACCATTCACTAATGCAATTAGTATTTCATAATTTTTTAAGTGAGCACTTTATAAGACAGAGTGCTGCATGCCTTGTTGAAGCCAGGGTAGATAATAGAAACTGCTCTTTCCTCAGTCAGCCGGCTAGGCCAGCCCTTATTACATTGAAGAAGGCTGTGAAGTATCCCCGTCAGTTTTATTATCAATCAGTTTTTTCTGCTGGTGTAGCTTCCTTTAGTTTCTTTCTTCACTCTTTTTTTTTTTTTGGTAGAGATAGGAAACCTTCGCTGAAGTGGTAGGTTTCATTTTAAAAATAAAAATATTGAACATATAAAGGTCAGCACAATTCTACTTTCTTGAAGCTAATGGAAATCAATGAAATGATGTAAACACTACTATACAGAGTCGTAAATACCGTGTAGTGGAAGCATGAATTAATAGATTTAATGGAAATAAGTGAATGATACTCTCCTGATAAAAGAAGGGATGGAGACAGAGATGCTTTGAAATCAAGTTTTGTAGCTATTTTGGTGCAATGTAGAGGTTGCAAGACAGTTGTGTAATTTACTCTGTTTTCCAGTTTATGGCTTCTTTAAAGTAAAGTAAAATCACTAAAATTGTAAATGGGTGAATAGCAAAATAAGCAAAATAAGAGATAATATTAGTCTCTTCAGACTAAGACTTATTTAAACTTTAACAAGGAAATTGTTCAGAAAGACATGAAAAATAATACTCTAATCAATCTAATGATCCAGTCATAGATTAAAAATTTAAAAAAATGTTTGGCAAGTGAATGTTGCATGTTGTATAAAAATAGAAATATTTCATCATAGCTGAAATATTTGTTATAAAAGTCAGTTTTTCTGCCTCAAAATAGTTTGCTTCTATCAGTACAAAATGGACAGGAAGTGAATGCAATCAATCTTCCTCCTTCATTGTGTGTGAAAAATAACAAACACAGATAGGGGATAAAGAGTCACTCTTTTAATATCATCAATATACTGGATTTTGTGTTGTTATGTGTCTGATGGAAATATAGAAAAGCACAAAACAATTATCAGTTCCTGAGTTTTCTGTGGTGAATCATAAGGTTTTTCATTTTGAAAGGTTTTATAATAAATAATATATAAAAGTTAAAATTACTTTAAGTATTATTTCCTTCGAAATGGTGTTGGGCCATTTAAAATAATCAAGTATTAAAAAATGTATAGGAGTGTATTGTTCTATTAAGATGACTGCAGACTGGATCAGAAGTTTAGAATGAGAATAAACAGAATCATCTGCTCCACCAGTGAAATGGCCTTGCAATCAATAAGCTATTTATATGCCATTTTGCAATTAATCTTAAGATGTAACCAATTTTTGCTTACTATGAACTTGGGCTGCCAAAATTATTTTCTAAAGTTTTTTTGCAGTGTATTTAGAATTCAGTAAATATATTTGAAAACAAATTCTTCAGATTTAAATTTGTCTATTAGTCATCTTCCCAAATGCTGTGTTATTTGCAGCTCCCTCAAAAGGGTTTATTCACTGTTATCAGCACAATAATTGGAGTTACCTCAACTGACCATAATTACATTGTGAAGCTCTTTAAATGAGATGCACCCACCTAATAATGCTTCCTTTTTTTTTTTTTTTAATACAGAACACAGAAAAAACATGTGGCATATATAAAATTCATCCATTGCAGTAAAATATGGTCATCTATGTACAGTTAAATTTTAGGGTTGTCTTTCAGCATTCAGAAATGAATGTGATAAAATCAAAGGGTCTCACAGGTGGCTCTGAAACTTCCAAATTGTCACTTGAAAATCATGTTTCCCAGCTTTGGCCTTAAAACGATCACTGAATTCATTCCAATGGAGATAACAGGTTGTGATGAGACTGAAAGTAAAATTTGTTTATGATTTTGGGAATAATTTACTCTCTTGGAAGAAAAAGAGGCTATAGCAATAAACTAGGATTTCATAGAAAAGGAAGTAGATTTTATGAAGTACTGGAATAATAGAAAGAATGGAACTGAGCAATATAAAAAGTAAAGTTTGAGCTCTTATGGTGCACATTACCAAGTGTGAAAGCTTATCGATTTTTAATAAGATAAATGAATTGAACTACAGGAGTAATATTAAATCCTATGGTGGTGTTTGATTAGTTTGTGGTGATGATTCTTTGATCTGCTCACCTGGAATGACAGGGGACTGAGATAGAAATGCTTAGAGTGTTAGTTGTATTGACAAAAATGAGGGAACATTTGATGATTTTGATAGTCTTTCTACTATGTCCTAACAGTTTAAAGTGGTCACCTTAGGAGAACTGAGCTTTTTAAAAATCCAGATAAAATGATTGTGTGGGGTTAAAATTATTTTTTAAAAAATTACTTATTTTTCTATTTAGATGGTTTTGGAGTCACAAAGTAATTGCTGAGGGGAACTGAGAGATCAATTGAAAGATTCTTGTTCTTTCATGCAGCTAACAAAACAAAAAAATAGAATACTAAAAACTCCTATCCAGTAGGTTGTTAAAGATACATCAGCTACCTCAATAATCATGGCAGAATTTATCTAGTATGTAAAAAGCTGTAGCAGCTGGAAATATTACTATCTGATACACAGGAACATTTTTCAGTGTTTCATATGCTTTAGAGTTGTTAGTGTGTGTATATATATATTATTATATATATATATAATATATATATATATATTAAAATGCAAAACCCAAAGAACTAACTTCTACTCTTGACCATCCTTTGTCTTCTTTAATAAAGAAGATATAAGGGAATATTTGGACTTTTATGATAGTTTAAAAATCCTGATTTTTTTTTTTTACATGCTGTCTTTTCCATATAATGTACAGAGCTGAACATGGTACTTCAGCTGGAAACTTACTAATAGTAAGCAGTATGGAAGATTATGCAAGAACTGAGGCATTCATTCATACTCTTCATCTGTAGATTTTTTTCATTGAAGGAAAAGTATAGTATTCTGTGTACGTTTCAAACATGTTTGTTGTATAAGGGAAAACCGTCTTTAAAGTGTCATTTATGAGAGGGTTATGCTTAAAAATTAGACAGTTCAGTGTTAAAAAAACCTAAACCACTTTTCAAAAGTTCCTGTTATATGGGCTTTAAGAATTGGGGTTTTTTAGCTACTAGGAAAAAAAAAAGTCTTGTAGAAATGAAGAAAAGTAGAAATGAGAACAAAGAACCTACCAAAAAAAAAAGTTCCACTCATAGAGTAATAAAAATGTCTTGTGCTGGTCTACCTGATGACTGCAGTCTCCAAAGAGGAGTAGGCATGTGGATTTTGGTAGCTTAAGCATCAATGTTTCTTCATGATGGCCCAGTATAAGAATAGAGGATAAAACCACCCAGATTCTTATGTCATTCATACTAGTCATGAAATTGAAAGTCTAGGAAGTCCTTAACCTGTGATTAGAAATTATTTTTTCCAAATGAATGCACAACGCCTTTGTAAACATTGTTTTCATGACAATTCAATTTTTAATGGCAATTTATCTGTTATCTTTCTGATTTTCCAGTGTAATTTGTAGTCACTGCTAAAGGTAACAAATGTAAATTTAAATGTCCAACACTTGTCAGACTATCAATTGATAAAAGGTGTTTTATTCTTGACTGATCACTACTTTAGTCAAATGGTAGAAAGTACATAATTTCATGCGTTTCTCTTCTTCAGAAGGAACTTCAGCATATAGCTCTTTACTGGAGACTTTTTATGAACAAGAAATGAAACTTTCCTGTTCCCCTCTACTCTTTCACTTAGACTTTTATTTACTTCCTTGTCTTTAGAAAAAACACAAATATTTGAAAGGTCTTTTCCAAATCTGGACCAATTTTTTTTTCTCAGAACTTTTTTATCACATCTTACTTGAGTTTTATTTGTTATTCTTCATTCCTCTGTTCCTCTTACACCTCTTTATTTTCTTTCTCTGCTGGTTTCTTCACAGGAACATCTTGTAGCATCACTATGACTGGAATGCCAAAGATTAGCTCAGTGAAACTATATGTTTAAATACTTAGAGATGGTGATTAGAAAAAAGAATTAACTTCTTGATTTCTTAAAAAAAACACCACCCCAAACTATCACATTTTGACAAGTAGAACTTTCTTCTTAAATGAGTATAAACCTGGAAGCTAAAGGTTATGCAGTGATATATTTTAACACATTTTAGAAGGTAAATATACACATTCTTCTGAATGACAATATTTTCCTGCTTCCCTAAACTCCCAGCATCTATTTTGCTAAGTTTTCTTTTAGTGCTAGGAATTTCTTTTGTCAAAAATTTTCTTATGATTTCTCTCCTTGCTAGCCAAGAAAAAAACTCTGTAATTCTTAAAATTATTCAGGAAAAATATCAGCAAAACCAAGGAAGCTTCATAAGGCCTTTACTGTCTAATGTTACAAAATCTCCTTCTGACAGTGTGCTGCTGTTCTGCTGTGTTTCTGCTGTTTTGTGTGTTTTGACCTGGTTGGCCTTGCCATATAGTCACTTGAACTCATATTGCTTATCCCTGAATATTTGGGGATTTTAACTCTGCTAAAGGTTTGATTCATGATTTTTCTCTTCCACTCCTACTCACAGTGTGGTGATTCTCATTATTCTGTAATAAGAAAAATATATATTTTATTACGTTAGTTTGGTTTTCCTGTAGAAAAGGCAGGCATCAGTTTTGTATCAATGTAGTTTTCCTGCACTACAGTCCTTTGTTCTATTCTTTTTCACTTTACTTCAAATTTGGGTTCTGAAAGCTGTCATTCTTATTCCAAAGTGATCACCCCAAATTTTGCCCAATCCTATAACTTAACAGGACATTAACTTGTCTTCAGCCAGGATTATACCATAGAACAAGGCAATCTCCCTCATAACTGCACTTATGAGTTATTTTACCAATAACTTAACTATTATTCTGTTTATGTGCCATATGTAGTCTCACTTATGAAATACTGCAAAAAATGATGATGCTTCAGGTAAAATCAAGTGAAATACTTCACTGTGAAATCAGAGTAAAATTTCTGGAATGGTCTATTGAGCTGCATAAGCGAGCAAGTTTTGTCTACATAGTCAGGAAGCTTAGTAAAGCTGTATTGAACACCTGCCTTCTAATTGTTACTCATTATCTTTGCTGCTGTAGCATAAATGGTAGCCTTACCAGGTAGACCACCTAGTTTAAGATGAAAATAGATTTTCATGGAGAAGAATATGAATGCAATCATATGACACAACTTGATCTGGGACTGACAGCTAAGTAATTTGAAAAAAATTTCCTTCCATACAGCTGTATGTGTGAGACTTGGTTTTCAAAGAGAGTTTTAGGTTGAAAAGAATCATTTGAGCTTATAATTAATGCTAGCAATAAATGGTTCTGGTTCTAAGATGAGCAATGGAGTTAGCATGAGTAAGTGCCTGTGTTAGCAAATGCTCTTCTTTCTTGTAACTGAACTATGAGTCATTAGAATTATGGCATGCTATAAAACTTAATTAGCATTAAAGTATTCTCTCAGGTGATATACATTTTAACAATCCAGTATTAATAGTCACATCCCACAAGTCCATTACACATTTCATGGTTTAATTATCTGTTCTCAGTGTTCAGAACCTGTCTGGATTTGTCCATTCTTTGCAATGAGTGGCAAATTTGTCCAAGTTTTAGTAAGTTTCTGCATGAAGTAATTTTGCATCCTCTTAATATCTGTCTAAATTTTGGATGTCTGGGCAAACAGATAGTAAAGAATAGCCAACATGGACTTATGAAGGCTAAATCATGCTTGACGTAATTACTTTCTGCATTGAAATGAGGAAGCTGAAAGAGTGGTGCATGCAATATACAATATACCTTAATTTCAGTTAAATTTCTTACGCCATCTGCCACAGTATTTTCACTTGGAAGCTCATGAAGTATGTAGGGGAAATAAGGATAATTAAGTGGACTGAACATTGGCTGGATCTTTATATAAAAAATGTGACCATCATTGGTTGAACATCAATTTGGTTCCTGGTGAGAAGCAGAGTGCTCTTGGGGTCAATACTGAAGCCCAGGTAATTGAATATCTGTATCACTGGCCTGTGCCATGCCACAGACTGCCCTTTTATCAGATCTGTTGATGACAGCAAATGGGGTGAAATGACTGACATAAACTCCAATACTTCAGTCAAGACAGAACTTGGGAAACTTGAGGCTTGGAAAAACAGAAACATATTAATTTTAGCACAAAATAAATGCAAAAATCTCTACCTGCAGTAGAATAATCCATGCATTAGAGGCTGATGACTACCTGTTGGAAAAACAGGACTGCTGGAAATTAACTGGACACTCTTGTAGGTGTCCAGCTAAATATGAGTCAGCGGGGTACTTTCATCCTAAAAAAGGCAAACCATGCACTCCAGCTCCTTAGGGTGAGTGTGGCTAGTGCTTTTGAAGGAAGTTACTCTCTGCTTGACACTGATGAAGACACACAGGGACTGCTGTGTCCAGATGTGGCTCCCTGCTTGAAGCACAGTCCTGAGTAGCTGGAGAGGGTCCATTGGAGGACTACTACTGTAATTTGGGGTACAAATATCCCACGAGGAGAGATTGAGGAAAGTGGGCTTCTTTATTGTACTGAAGAGGAGTCTACAAATGTGGCCTGCAGCTGCTTGAAAGTGTGACAAAGATGGTATACATAACTCTCCTCTTCAGAGGTAAACAATAATCAAGAGACAACACTCTCAGGCTGCACCTTGGGAGGTTTATGTTGGACATCAGGAGAAAACATTTACATAGTAGACTAGTGCTGCAGTGGAACAGGTAGTATCTTGATTTTAGAACTTTTCAAGACTTTGATAGAAAAAGCACCAGTTTACTTGAATTGCAGATGGACTAACTGAGCAGGAGAATGGACTAAAGGTGCCTTTGAAATGATACCTTTATGATTACGGGAATATTATTTCCATTACTATTGATACAACCAATGACAAAAAATATTTTAAAATTTTATGATCAGTGATAATTCTGCCCACAGTATTGCTAGGCAAAGCTGTCTCTGTTAATGTGCTGTTGATTCAACAAATGAAGAAGTCTGGAAACATTGGTCATAGTTATGATTTGAGGTCTCCTACATCAGTTATATTTTGAAAGACTTTTTCAAAACCAGGGTTGTTATTAGTAGAACATAGTTCCTCAGCTGAAAACAGTGGAATCCCTGCCCTTTTTACATTTTTTCCTCCTTCTACCCTGTCAGTTTTAGGTCACATTAAATCTGAAACACTTACTAATGCCATAATTTTGGCAGAAGCTCCTCAACTGTCATGAAAAAAAAAAAAGTAAAAAGTAAATATTTAAAAGGTAATATATATTTATTTTTAACTGAAAGTTTGATGCAGAGAATAAAATATTAAAAACTGAGATAAAATACAAAATTATTCCACCTAAATAGAGATGATTTTACCCTACACGTCCAATGGAAAAAAAAAAGAGAAAAGAAAGAGAAAACAAAATATCCTGCAGACTGTTTTAGGGAAGTTTCAATGCATGAGGGAAAAAGGTGAAGAGCTGGGTGATGATGTTAGATCCCAGGGCAATGTAAAAATTCTCATATTGACCTCTACTGCTGCTGCTCAATGTACAGCACATACTTTGCCTGGCTTCCCAACAATAGAGTCTAATGAGATAAGACTATAGCTGGACTACAATAGTTTATTAGGACATTTCTTCAGAGTAGAATGAGGCCTCTGCTTGTCCAAATAAACAGTTGCTATATTTCATTGCCTCTGTGCTATTTTCTCTCTATCAAAGTTTTCCAATGAACCTCCTTGTGGTCTGTCAGCAGAAGAATGGAGTGACGCCTTTTGAACTTGATATTCACTTTCTTACTCTAATATGCAGAGCATGTGAAAGTAAGTGCTCTTTGTTCCTGGATTGCTTGGAAAGACTATGTGCTGAAAAAGACAAGTGTTTTACTATTTGTATCAATCATAACACCTATAACTATGAGCGAGCTGCGGTATTGATCAGCTCAGGCTACTTCCATCAATACCATATTAAAATGTATGGCAAGCGCTCAATGTAATATTAATGACAATCAATCATAACCAGGTTTCAGATTGCATTTGAAAAGTCTTTCTGAGCTGTAATCACTGCTTTTGTGTGTCCAGCCACTGGAGGATATAGAAGAGATCTTTGGAAGGCCTTTAGGTATCTTTTTGCCTGTGGAAAGTAACATGAGATGCACATTGCAACTATTGTATCCTTGCTGTCCAACAGTGATTTCTAATTACTTTCTGCTGCAAAACACAGTTGTAAAATGCATTATGATTTTCCCATGAATATCATATTTAATTTATTGTAATTTTTGGTTTTCTTCAAGCCCTGGTAGCTTCTACAATTCAGGTGGGTATGGGCAGAATGCGGAAAAAAATGCATTGAATAGTGATGGCCAAACATCCCCATTTAACAGTCATTTCCAAAAATGAAAAATCCAATTTTCTTCAGAACCATTATTTTCACTTTAAATGCATTCTTGTCACTAAACAGAAATAACTAGAATTAACTACTTTGGTGGAAATAAAATGTTCTTTTTGTTCTAGTCATGTTTTGTACATTGATGTTTAGAGGTAGAGGTGGTGAGAGGTAGGGAATAGGGATAATATATTTCTTCAAAATGTCAGTAATCCAAATACTTTTTTCTTCAGAATAACTTACCTTGATTTTTTTTCATTATCGTTCTCCATGATGTTCATTCCATTCAGTTATGGAGTATCCAAGGTGGTTAATCATGTGAGAAAAAGAGGTAAAAATACAGATTTGTAAAAGGAATAGTGTTTAATGAATACTGCTGTTTATTTTGCTTTTTTTTTCTGGTTGACTTAAATCTGTTGAAACCTTCAAAAATTATGGGTTGAGCTTCCTTCAACATAGGAGAAAATGAAATCTACAAAGAGAATTTTTGAATTTAGTATATTACTCCTATGTTCTGATTGACTTTAGCTAGGAATTTCGCGTATTTATGTGCATATTTAAAGCAGAGGAAGCAAGTGGTTTTTCCTTCAAGTACTTTAATTGCCATTGAGGTGGGCAGCTTGGTAGACCTTAATGGCTGGAAACAGCCGTGTGTGTTTGAAATGTGTCTTAGAACACGTCCTGTTAAGGATGTTCCATGACAACTGTGGCAGCACTGTGTTATATGATTATCACTATTGCAGGAGATGACATGATTGGACATGACCAACCACACTGACCACAGTGTCATGTGATACAAAGAAAATGATAGTGCTGTTAGGACAGAGGTTTTCTGTCATCCTGAAACTAAATGTAAGCTAAGGTTGAATTTTCCAAAGAATTTGAGTTTTTAGAGACATTGTACTACTTCTCACTTAAATTCTCAGAAATTTTAGCATTAGTTCCAGAATATGGGAGTTTTTATTTCAAAGTCATTCTCTTTCTTTAGGTAGTGTACCTCACTTTAAAGGAGTATCCCAGTTTTTCTTGACTTTGGTTCCATTGGTTGTGCAATGAGATTCTCTCAACCTGTGTCATTAGATTTCTGTCTCATCTCATAAAGTGCTTATATCTGAGCAGTAAAAATGAGTATGATCTAGTTTCATGGCTAGGGGATCATGTAGGGAAGTAAGAGATTTGGAAATCCAGTTACTTATTGATTAGACACTCATAGAAAATTGAATGATATCAATAGGTAAAATGAGATGAAGAGTTTCCTGAGAGGGAGAAATTGAAGATTCAAGTAGTTTTTGGCAGTGGGAGAAACCAGTGTGAATCATGTGCGTGTTTTATTGACCCTGTGCTATTAATCTTTTATGTAAATCAACCTTTCACTACCTCTTTTAAAAAAAAAAAAGTTTAAAACTCTAAAAAACCCCTCAAAAATATATATTCAAAATAAGTAGACCTTTTCTTTTGTTCCAACTTATTTTCTAGAGAACCGAAGCAAAATTAAAATAAATCCAGATCCATCAGGAAAGTTAAGGATGTACTTGCTATAGGGAGAGTTCTGCTTAATTCTGATCTCCGAGCTTTTTGAATCTAAATCTAGCTTTCTGTAAAACTGATATTTGTTAGTATGTGGGAAACTGGTCAGAGTCCATTCTGCCTCTTTCCTACAAATTTTTATTATGTGTAAAAATTAACCTGCTTGTGCCAAGAGAGACTCCTAGCCTGTGGAGATATACAAAATCTGTATCAAATAGATCTTTTCTGCATGTCACAAATGGCATGTAGCTTCTTTTACCATGTCTGCAGAGAAGAGAAATCAGCAAACAAAGAGCCCTATCCCATGGAGGGTTGGCTAGTGTTTGTTCTGCTTAATAACTTAGAGCTGTTTTCAGAAACCATTCTGTCAAAGGGTTGTCAAACAACTCTTCTCAAAAGAGCAATTATCCAGATGTAGTGCTGCAGATCCTCTCTAGGCATCTTCAGGCTTGTTTCCAGTCTAATAATTTGACATCAGTATGTCCTACTCTGTCATTTAGTGTAATACTGCCACTAAACTAGATACCAACCTGAGGAAACAAATAAACTGTAAGTTACCCACACATACCATGTGCTTTGTGGAAAAGTAGAGAGTGCATAGGAAATTAGCCACTTGGAAATATTGTTGTAAAACATATAAAGTATTTATAGAACCATAAAATAGCTCTTAATGCTATGAAAATGCTGTCAGGAAAAATTAAATTTAAATAAAAATTACTGGCATTTATAAAGAGGTAAAACCATGTCTTTAATATCTGGGATGACACAAACTTTGATTCATAGTTTAGGACAGATTATGAATAAGACAAATGAATAAATGTTTGAACAGCTTTGTTGCGTAGAGTACCATGTATTCATTTACTCATTCCTCCAATTCAGTCGAGTATTCAGATTTTGGGTTTGCTTACTATATCAGTGACACTAAAAAATCAAATTAACACAAAAAACTCATTGAAATTCTCTTGCTGGAAAGAATTAATAGGCAAATCCTTGTAAAAGTGACATGGGAGAGAAGGTCTTGTTTATTTGTCATGAGTTAAAGTGGTTGAAGTGTCAGAGTTTATGGTCCCACTAATCTTTTTTGCTAAATGAAAGCCCTTTCTTCCTACAGAGGTTTGTTAACGTGGTAAATTATTTAGATCTGGGGTATATGTATATATGTAATATACCTATTTATAAAATATTTATGGAAGACACAATTTTATTTCTGTGCCAGACTTTTGTACTATGTTATCATTGAAATAATTCTAAGTGAAATAGAGGTTAATAAGTAAAACATTTTGGTGTACTAGAATGAAATACAGGCATTAATATCTTTAACAGCAAAAAAATATTTTGACCAGCTGATATAGATATTTGGATATCTATGCAAATAAATATCTTAGTTTATTTGGAAAATCGTCTGTGCTTAATTTCTTAAAGTTCTTTACACTGCTTTTTATCTTTACACTGCTTTTTATCTTTTCACCACCTATCTAGGAGGTGAAAAGTGAAATATGTATGTTTATATTCAAATCAGTAAATGGGCAGGTTTAGTGTTTCACAAAGGAAAAGAAGGAAAACATGCTTTTTGTGACTTTTAATTTTGAGAAGAAAGATCACTTGGGCATCAATAGGGGACCAGATACCATTTTCTTAAGTAAACTTCAAAGAACTTTAGATACAACAAGGTTCTTTGAATTGCTCCATTAACTTCTTGCTTTCGGTTTCTCATTATCTTCGTGTTGGTTCTTTTAAGTTCTTTTTCATTATTGAAGCATGTTTTAGAGCATAAGCATGCAGGAATTCACAGTTTTTAATGTGAAAGTAGCAAAATAAAGCTGTTTTTTTTTTTCATTTTTTCCCCTGTTTTTGTTTCAATGCATATTCTAATTTTTTCCTTCTAGTTTTATTGCCTCTCTCTTTGGGGAGGATGACTATTAGTCTGCCTCAAACTAGGTACCTGAGAGGGATTTAAGGTTCCAGATGTTATTTTATGTTTTGCTTCCGCCAGTGTAGGTGGTATCCTTGTCCCTTTAGAAATGATCTCTGCAACTGTGGAAGCTATGGTACAGATGGAGGTTTATTAAAATGGTAAGAGAAAGGCATACTCTTGGCTTTCTAATATTGTTCCTGCCTTTTTTTCAGGGTTGTGTGCAGCTGGATTGAAGCTTGTAGTCCCTTCCCTCTCACATCAGATGGCAGTTACAGTCCATTGTTCCATGAAAAATGTCTTCTGCTTATTTCAATGAAAAAACACACTGTTTCATTATCTTTGGATTTTGCACTTTTTTTATAAGGATGCACTGAAATCAGCATGCACAGTGATGACCACAAAATAAATCAGTTGGTCATCTAATTCCCTTCCCTGGAGATGGGATGTTACTGAGCCCCTAAAATCACTTAATTAGACAGTGATATACATTGTGTGTTGTCATTTGAAGCAAAAATAATGACAGAGAAAAAGAATTCACCTCTACTGACCCTTGTGTAATTGTACAGTGGAATTCTTTCTACCTTGATTAAAAACCTTGACAGCAACAATTTGGCCAGACAGTAAAATCTAGTCATAATGGGACCATTTTTAAATTTACCATCTGTGTTCTTAAAAAATATAACATTTCAGGCTTTATAGGATGGAGTATGTAGGTTCTTTTGAAATATTCTATTAATTATATTCAACATTTAAAATGTGTACTCAAAGCTGGTTTGTTTCTATAAGGCTTGGGAAATTTTGATCAACAGAGCAGGTGAATTAACATGACTCTCCTCTGTGGTGGCAGAATAAGAATATGTGCAAAACAATATGAATATTAGATTTCATACAAAGTATGAAATGCAAAGTTGAATGCAATGTCAGAGGCTGTATTTTTGTGAATGATGTGATGAGGTTTAATAGCTCAGAAATGCTTGCCCTAGTTATGGGTCTTCACTGAACCATAAACAATGTCATTTTGAACTAGAAGACCCCAAAAATTTATAGAAGTTGGTAGTTGCCAGTCATGCCTCCATGCCTTTTTATGAAGCTATAAAGCAAAACTCCATCCAGCATGATGAATCTTCCAAAATGAAAATCCTTGAGAAACTTTCCATGTGGAGCTCAAAGATAAAAATTTTAAAAGGTAGGCACAGGACAAAACTCTATAGACACTATGGGTGATTGTCTGAGTGCCTAGAATGATGTTGTAGGCCTCCTTTTAGGTGCTCATCTACTTTGATAGAAATTTCCTGAATTAATCTAGCACTTTCTCAAGGACTAGGCATGCTGCTAACTCGTAGATCTTACACCATTAGATTGGAAAAATGAAGAAAGAGTTGCCTACTCAGTTACTCTAGCATCTTTGGAATCACTTTTAGTGTAAACTGATGAAATGGTTAGGTTCTTGTACACAAAATACTATGGAGGGAAAGTTACTGCAACTGAACAAGCAAGTCCAGGTAAAGTATTTAAACCTCTGCTAGTGTTATGTACCCTCCCTTACTTGGGATAACACCATCTGTCGTTTCTTCTCTCCCTGCTCCCTCAATCTGTTCTCTCTTGTAATTACCTGTGCTCAGCCATCTCAAGCAAGTTACCATCTTCTCCTTTCACAGAAGTTTAAACCCAGTTCAGAGCACAACAGTTAGAGCAAAGATAACAGGCAATTTCCCTCCTGCTACCAAACTACAACCTTCTAACATCAGATAAACAATGTTACAGTAGACAAAAACAAAGCAAATGTTTGTAATTCATATTATCATATTAGCAAAATTAAAATGTCTCTCAAGGTATGCATAGGTAGCAAAAATATGTGTATGATGTGTGACCAACCTAATCCTAGGGGTGTATGTAAAAATATCTAAGTATCTAAAAGAACCTGATCAGAGAATATTGGACTATTATAGTAAGTGAGGGTAGAGGGGAAGGCATCTAATAAAGCTGTGCAAAAATATCCAACCACAAAAAAGGCCATTAGAAGAGTCACTTGGCAGCCTGAGCTGCACTTTTCCAACATGAAGAAATAAGCAGATATTTTCCCCCTTTTATGCATGTATTTTTTGAAAAACTGTATGCGGTAATATGAATGTTCTAGATTTGATATTTTTGGTGACTAAGACATCAGATACTGTCCTGTTGAGAATTTAAGACCTTAAAGATCTAATTAGATGTCTGTAACACCAAAGTTCTTTGCGGACATCTCTTTGGTGGACGTCACTTGCTTCACCTTCATTCTCCCTGAATATGAAGAATTAGAGTGATTTGCCAAAGTTGAGGACCTCATGTTATCCCACATCTCAGACCTTAAACTTAAGCAAAATGCATATTGAAGGAACTAAAGATACACTTCAAAAGAAAATATTCACCTATTCAGTTTCTGCTGTTATGACAGCTTGCATAGGATTTGACAGGTATGGTGTATGTGTGCAGATAATTCTTCTTCTTCTTGCCCAGTGACAACAGCAGTTGACTGATACCTCCTGCCATGCCCATTGATTTTATTTTGGTTGTTTGTTACCAAATTTTTTCAATGTGTTAATTCTAACTTCAGGTTGATCGAGAGTGAGGATAGATAATTAAAACTGTGATTTAAAAAGCAGCTATGAAAACCAAAACTGTATTTAAACTCTGCTCTCTAAATAATGAGAAGACTTTCTCAGCTTGTAGTAAAAATTTAGCTCTGGTGTATATGTATATATGTAATATACCTATACATACTACATATATACATATTACATATGTATATATGTAATATACCTATTAGCAGTTCAATGAAATGGATTGAAGAAATTCTAAAGCAAGCAGATTTCAGTCACCAAAACATTAGAAACCACACCTAAATTTAAATGCAAAGGCTGCAAAACAGCATTGCTTGTTTGGTATGTTCCATACTCAGCATGATGTTAACAGATCTCTGCATTAGATGGATCTTTGCACTTGGTATAACTAAAGGAAATTGTGTTTGACAGGAAAATGGATAGCAGTTTTTTGCAGGACCAAGTAAGACAAATCTGCTAGAAAAACAAACAGTTGTAGGAATGACTACACTGAGGTGTTGAATCTTTTGATATTGCCTGCATAAGGCCACTAAGTAACAGAAAAGTTATTAAAAAGTATGCATTTGTCACTAATAATTCATCCATTGCTAACCCTTAAGTCCCAATTTTCAGGGGACATGCAAAGCTTGACTTTATTTTCTTCTAAAATCCAGGAACTTCTTTGAGTTATGGATTAGGGTTTGCATGCAGATGGCTCACTCTGACCTGTGGCACAACTAACAAGGTAACAACATGAGGAGTTTCAGGTTGCTGCAGAATAAAAAGGCAGACTCATATTTGTGCAGATGACCCACCTTCACCTGTGGCATCACTAACAAGATGGTGACACGAAAATGTCAGGATACTGTAGAAAATAAAAGGTGGGGGGTGGGGGCAATTATCTTAGCAGAATTAATGTCCAGAACAGAAATTCGTAGGATAATATTTATATGCAGCACATTCAATTCATATCATAAATAGCAGATCGTACTAGAAAATCAACCAAACTTGTGCCACTGGAAAAAGGAGAAATAGGTGTGTTTTTGATTTGGGAAGGGATGGAGGTGATGCAATGAAATTATTTGAGAGCTGAGATGAAAAGTACTAACTATAGCTTGAAAGTCCTATATCTGATGTATTCTGAAGCTGGACAATACAACTGTTTTTTTTCCAACCACACTTGTGTATGACTTCCAAGGTTGGAGGGGCCTGGGATGATTTCTCCAGTGCTGGCAAGGGAGCACCTAGAGGGTATTTCTTGCCATCCTAACCCTTATTCATTTTATAATTCCTTGTAGTTTTTCCAAACTTCAGTTTAGACTTCAATGTTCCCCAGGCAATATGTGTGCCCATCTGTCTAATGTGCCAAGAATCTCACATGTTCCCTTACTGGTACTCCTCTTGCTCTTTCCTGCTGCTAAAAAAAAATATTTTCTCTCAGCTTAATTATTAGAATCAAATTAAGCTCCGAGCAGTTCTTTGCAATGTATACTTTGATATATTGATATATATATTTATATATATGATAAAATATTACATTACATTAATACAGAAATAAATAACATAAGTTTATATGGTATAAATATCTAATAATATATAAATATAATATAAACCATATGTATTAATATATTCAGTGTTAGATGTCCCTGGTTTTATTTGAGACTTTCAAAGGTTTGTACATTGAAGAGTAATCTCTGAAAATCTTTTTGCTCTTACAAGAGTACCTCTTTTCAGAGGTACTAAATTTAGACATAATGTTTGAGCTATTCATATACTCAGCCCGAGCTGATTGAACTTTTTGTGATTTAAACCCAGCTAGCAAATATGTGCTGTGCAGTTGCATGGTCATAATTACTGCCACCAATATGTTATATATATATATATATATATAAATTATATTTAATAATAACAATAACAGCAGCAGTATCCACAACAACAACAATAATGTAATGAAAAAAGATACAACAAAAATAGAGAGTAATAAAACTCCAGAGAGATGCTTGATGCACAACATCACTGCTCAGCACCTACTGACCAATACCCAGCCTTTCCCTGAGCAGTGATTGAGTCTTCCCAGTTTATGTACTGGGCATGATGTTCTGTGCTGTGGAACAACCCTTTGACCAGTTCAGGTCAGCTGAAGCTCCCTCCCATCTTCTTGTGCACCTCCTGGTTGGCAGAGAATGGGAAACAGAAAAGTCCTTAGGCCAAGCACTGCTCAGCACCAACTGAAACATCAGTTTGTTATCAACACCATGATCATACTACATCCAAAACACAGCATTGTACCAGTTGCTAGGAAGAAAATTACTTTTATCCCAGCTGAAATGAGGACAGTGAACTATTTTCTTCCTTTTAAATTGCTTAATATGTTAAGACAACATAACAGTCATCCTGTTCCTTAAGGGGATTCCTATTAAGAATCTATTTTTTGCTCCTTTCAAGTTTGCCTACACATTTGGCAGTATAGTTAAGAACTAGATTTTTAAAAGATGGGAAATAAAAACCAGAGGTGTTAAATTTTTACTGTTGATTGAATTTGTGTTTTCATAGCTTATGAAGTGTTATCTAAGTGGCATGCAAAGAGGGTTCAGTGTGAGAGGTTGCAAAGTTTTTGGGTCAGGCTTGCCTAGAAATTTTGGATTTAGCTGCTTTTCCTCCCACATTGATATGAGTTACACTGCTCTATGAAACAAATTCTGGAGGTTCAAATCTTGAGAATGCACAGCAAAGTTTGGTGCATAATATGAAGCACTCGAATTTTCAGAATATTTATTCTATTGTAAAAAAAAAAAATTACATTTTTATTTGTTTCTATTAGTACTGATGTGTAGTCTACATAATGGGAAGTTATATTACTCATTGTAAGTCCTTAATTTGTATTTATGGCCACAAAAAGAAAAACTACTTGATAAGAACCCTCAGGTAGATGAACTCTTTGCTTTGTGTGCAAGGCTCCACTTGCTGCATGGAAAGAAGCTCAGTATTCAGTTTCAATGTGTGCCATTAAGCAGAGTGGTAAGTGGTGATCAAAATGGTTAAATGGTTAAAATTTGAATGCATTTCTTACTCTGAAAAGTCTGAAATTTTCAGTCAGTCTGAGCATGAAAGTAAGGTGAAAACTTGAGGGTATGCTATTACTTGAGTAAAAGTCAAAGTAATGTTAAATCATGGTATAAATCTATGCGGATTTTTGGGTGGTCATCTTTTTTATTTTGGTAGAGTGCATTGAAGGTTCTGTGTGTTAGAAAACTTGCTGCTGAAATTTCACAGCTGGTATCATAAATATTTTTTAGCCTCATTTTTCAAAAACTCGTAGTAAAATGCTATAAATTTAACTAAAAGAGGTCAAAGAAATTAAAAAGCAAACCTTGCTGGCTTTTAGGAATACTACTGTTCACAAGACAGTTTCTTTGGATAATCCTGGTTATATATTCAAAAACTTACTGCACATTTCTCAACGTTAGAAATCTACAACGAAAAGGTGTTCAGAGGGAAACAGAACACATTTAGTAGAGAAAGGAGTAATGAAATAATTTTTCCACTCATTTTGCCTCATGAAAGAAAATTAAATGATCTTGGAAGCAAGCAACCAACCAACCCACAACCCCTTCAAAAATTGTTTTGTTTATAAAAGTCATTATGAGAATTATGATATCAAATCCAATAATTATGATATTATGATAGCAAATCAAATAACTTCAGCTGATCTAATGGAGGATTGTCTGAGTGAGTCAATTATGTTGAATACAAGTCTTTAAAATTCACTTCTTAGACACACTAGTCACAGCCTAGCTGAGGTAGTTTCCCTGTAGATGTTGGGCTGAACAAAATACCCCTGCTGGTGTGACAGCATCCATAAAAAGTCATTTGCATATAGCAAACACTGAATATTTGCAGAGAAGACATTAGGGAATAAAAGCATCCTGCTGCAGTAACTCCCTCCATCTAAGCTGGCTGAGTTGTAGCTTTGTTCATGTTGAGAATAAAACAAAATTTTACAGGAAATGAATTTTTTTTGTACCTGTTTTTTCTTGGAAATAGCCAACAGAAGTGCCTGCTCTTTCCTGATCACCATCTAATGTGAATATTTCCTCCTTCCTCTGGCTTATATATTGCTTTAACAGAAAGGATTGCTTACAATCTCTTTAACAAAATAGTCCATTAACCCATGTTAGCAAAAAGCAAGAGAGCATCTGCACTGATTTCCTTACAGGTGTTGCTCCTGACAAGGAAAGTAGGGAAAAGGCTGGATGCTTAGTCAGGATATGAATACTGGTGTCCTCAGATATTCTGGGTGGTCCATGGCAATGAACAACAGAAGACTAATTTTCATCACTGCACAAAATTATATATGTAATGTCTATTGTTTTCTAATTTCTCACTCATCACACTAGAAATGTAATCCCAGGTGTCTCATTCCTATGCAAGCAGATGTGGAAGCTCATAATCAGAATTGCAACCTGAAGGAATGAGTTCTCAGATCTTTTGGTTGCCAGGGAAACTACATTCTCAGTCTGTGTATGTTTACAATAGCTTCCTTTCTAAAGCTGTCTAAATTTCATGTTGTGGCACTTGGGACCAGATTATGATAGAGAAATAGTAATATATGTCTACTAAATGTTATCATTGATTTCTTAAATAATATTTACAAAAATAGGTTGTACATTCTGTTTCCAAGTATGTATGATTTTAGAAGATATGTGACAAATCTAGGAAGTATTAAATATATATTTTGATCTTTCTGGCTACTTGTCTGTGCTCCACTTATAAATCAGTCTCCATTAGAGTACAGTTAGGTGTGGCCTGCATATCTAAAGAGGTACTTCTCAACAAAAAAGCTCTTGCAGGAGAAATTGTGTTTTTTCTCCTCCAAACATAGTATGTTTTTCCTGATTACTTTGTGGCTCAAAAGCAGGATGGGGGCTATTGAATCATGCCACATTAATGGGGACTATTTAGATCTGGGGAACTGTCATTTATGTGAGAGAATTCAGCAATTTCTTTCTAATAATTAAGTCTTGATGGCATTCCTAAATTCATGTACTCTGACTAGCATTTAGCATTTCTTTAATGTACTCGTCCTAATGTCCTGTTTTCCCCTTCAGGATCACAAAGAAAGATTTCAGAGAGTGAGAAAGTCCAATTTCCAGACAAAAGTATCAGATGCAGGTTCTTTTTTTTTAATTAGTCAATGAATTGATTTTCAAAATCTTATCTCTAAAATGCATATGGATAGTGACATAGTACTAAATTTGCACTTGTTCTCTGTGGAGGCAGCTTGTGTGACCCACTGCCTTTCTTCTGCACCACTTGTGAATCAATACAGTTCTCCAGATTCAATACAGCAAAAGCACCTGTCCTGTGCTGGTACATGGGGTGCATGCAGCCTATTTCTAGCTAATTTTCTTCACAGCAGCAGCAATCATATTCACATTATTTCCTCCTGGGCTATGAAATACAGAAACATTTGCTTTTTCATCTTCTGTGAAGGCCTATTATCACTAATTTTTATTATTTCTAAGGTTTGATGATTTAAAAAAATCACTAACATTTATTATTTTTTTAGGTTTGATAAGAAAAAAACGCCAAAACCACAGGCATTTTTTCTACAAATGCAGCTTGTAGGAAGCTATCTGGAAGATTCCATTGTGCAGAAGCTCAAAATGACTGGTAAAATCCAGACAGCATAGAAGATCCATCAGATTTTTTGTCTCTGAATTATTTCTTAACAGAATGTACTATCAATAATAACATAAATGAAGTAAATAGCTTAAGGAAAAGAATATGATTTTTAAAAATCTCACAGGAATATTAGTTCTCTTTAAATGTGAATCAAAACTGACATAGAGTTTAAAACCAACAGGTACCAGCAGGAAGGAAAACAGTCATCATGTGAATTAATGACAAGAGCTAGGATCTGGAACACTTCAGTTTGAATAATGTTCATGTAGCTCAGTAAGAGAAATTATTACTGAACTGAAGGTAATTGTTATAGGCATTGCAAAAATGTAACATGTATTCCATGTTTGTAAAATTAATATAAGAAATGATGTCATATATATTAAAAGACTGAAAACTGAAGGGTTTTAACAGCCTGGATGCCAAATGGAGTTCAAGTTATTTTAGCTTCTTGTATAAAATTCTGAGGACACTGAAAGGACCTAATTAATCAATGACAAAATAGGTGAAATTTTTTATAGCTGGTTCTTCCATTAGTAAAGTAAACCCAAAATGTTAGAATAAAGTATTACAAAATGAGATTCAAAGCAAAATACAGGAGTTCAGAGTCTGGATGAAAAGGTAGTATGTGGAGTTGTATATGGTGTTTGTCATGTTTTATGTTTCCTCCTGTTTGATGGGAAAAGAAAAAAAAGCCAAATTTAATTATTCTTCAAGAACTTGTTGAGGTGGGCAGTGTGTATTGCATGAGCTGGCATAACTGTGATGCTGCTCTGTTAGCACAGAGGAAGATCTTGTGTGAGTGAATCAGTAGACCTGCATCTGGAAATGAATGAATTATAAACTTACCAAGTGATCTGGATCTGCCATTTGTTCATTTGAATTTGGAACCCAGTAGCAGTAAACTGATTTATTTGAAAAAAAACCCCATACATAGATGAATAATTATTATGAGATTAATGGATAGATCATAATAAGGCTGATTCTTTCCTATTTTTTTTAACTGACAGAACATATAAATAATTAGCTCAAAGAATTCTTTGGTATAGTGGCCTCCGAATTTGCAAAGTGCCCAAGTCACTGACCCTGGAGGACTATTAAATAAGTGCATCTTACTCTAATGTTGGGCTAATGTCTTTAAGACATTTAAGAAACTGACACAATTTGTGGAGGAGTTCTGTAGTGTGAGAAGTAACTTAATACATATTTAAAGCTTTACGTTATGTGACTATTGACTTGAATGGGTGAAGAGGCTCACACAGCAGCTGACAACAGCAGCTGGGATGCTGTGCAGAAGCTGCTGACAAACAGAGTGAGATCTGTGCCATTAGACTGGCTCTGTGCTGGCTATGAAGAATCCTGCAGTGAGTCACAGATGAATGAAACATTATTCCATATTTTAGCACATATTTTAAGAGAGTTAACAGGTGATTTGAGAGAAGAAAAAAATAGGTTGGCTGATATCAAAATTATAAACCTGCTCTTGTGGCTTGTGCTGATGAAGGGACAGGGTATTTCTATTTTTGTAATCTAAGTAATAGTGGGAAAGAAAATCTTCATGCACCTAATGGCTGATACTGAGCAATATTCAGTACTTTGACTGTTGAGTAGTGGAGTCCACGTCACTCCCTACTTTTGTGCCCTGTGTTGCAGTCTGTGTGTCCAGATAAGAGACTTAATTTTCTGAATTTCAACTTGACTCACTCCCTGAATATCTGGCCTGTTTGAAGTAAAAAAACCCTAAAGTCCAATTTTATATTTATCCATCTTTTAAAGACTCATTTTCAGAATTTCATTTTCTCTTCTCAATAGTGTCTCCCTACCACACCCTCAAAACCAAAAGGTATAGTACATCAATAAATTTGCTGCCTTTTATTGAAAGTGATCTTTCCAAATCAATTGTGTTGCTTTTCCTCCATCCCCTTTCTCACTTTCAAAGTGGTCATGATACAGTTATTTGAGATAAGTAAAGCTCCTTACTAAATGGAACATTTATTTCAAGTCCATTCTGTAAAAAACATGATGCATTAGCAGCTTAAAATCTGTCATAGCTTTCTTCAGTTTGTAGGTATGTATTTGCCATTCTGTTTTCAATCACCATGTAAGTTTTCTTGAACTGCTTCATGTATTCTACACAGGAGAAGAGTGATGAGATCTTGAAAGAAGAAAAAGGGGGAAACGCCTTGGGGAATACTGATTTAGTAAAAAACACCAACAAAATGGAAGATTTCAAGTTCACAGCACTTGAGTGCACCTAGTTCCTAGCCAAAAACCACACATTTATTTGGAGAGGAATTGCACAGACCAGCTGTTGGTTTGTCTCAGCAACTCTTCTACTTAAATGAAAGATATCCCTTATATGCACCCTGCGGCTGGCAACATAGATACCAGTGAATCTACCATACTCAATGATGATTCTCCTTGGGCTTCTTCTTTAGTGTCTTTGACTGGGGCTAGGGTGATATTTTTGTTGTTTGGGTTTTTTTTTAAAGTAAATAGTCAATATTTTAGAGTGGACTACCTCCTTGCAGTAAGAAAATTACTGTACACTGGTCTATGCCATTGAGGCCTCTTGAGACAGAACTTCCTATGGCTTGTATTATTTGGCAAACAGGTCTTATTTATTTCAGAGCAGTCAACTAATTAGTCTTCTTCTCAAATCATGTTTTATTAGAAGCAATCTGAGTTTGTTACCAGAGCGAGATGTTCCCACATTAATTCAATGTTCCCCCACCTGAAACTCAACGCGATTTTGAGTCTTATTAATTCTTAATGCCTGGGTGTGGACGTTGGAAAGGAAAATATTTTTTTCTAGAGAAAATGAGAGTGCAAAGGAAAATGAATAAAGTTTGTCATAAACTTTAATGGAACATTAGAAACAATGTGTTTCTAATATTGTGTTCTCTCCCTTAACTATAGTGTAGCACTGCCTTTGTAGATGTTTTTTTTACCATTCAGTAACTGCAAGACCATTTGCCTTTCAAATTAATGACAAATAAGCTTCTTCATGCTTTCAGCAGGACAAGTGTGCCCCAATGTTAATCACCACTAGGCTAAAACCATTTACTATCACACCAATCTTTCCCTTCAGAACTGCAGTTGGCAATAAGTGTAAAATTATTGAGAAACTGGTCATGTTTCTGAGAACTCCAACTTCTGGTCTGTTATTTTCTGCTGCTTCAAGAGCAGATGTTGCAGTGTTTGCCATTATTAGCAGAGTCAGTCCTAAATATCTTGGTTTTTGATTTGATCATATGAATAAAGGGACTTTCATGTAGGGCTTTATATCAAAATATTGCTTTAAGTAAATAAGATGTAAAAGAATGACTCTATCTGCTCTCTGATTACAAAGGTTTTAAACTTCTTTAGAAGAATGAGAAGTTACTAGTTGTTATTAGCACTGCAGAATGTTCTGTGGAAAGGCTACGGATGTATATGGGTATTATAAAACCGATTTCAGTGGGATGTTGAATGATGTTTTACTGTTGAGTCAGACAGGAAAATGTTGATAGTGAAAATGCCCTTTGTAAGGCAAGGACTCTTCATACTTTATGGAAACTGCATTGCAAGGTCATGGACTGAAAAAAGGAAAATAGATTAAGACATTGCCTTGCTGCAATATCAATGAATTGTGATCATAGAGTAAATGTGCATTTTTAAGTAATTTTTTTCTGTCTTGAATTGCTGCAATTGAGTGAAAAGTAACTATGGAGATACTGAAATGGAAAGCTTTTGTAGTAGTGCAACTCAAAGATGCATGGAGAGCTCCAAAATTTTACCAGTTCAGAGTGATTCTAAAGCTAAACCTAAAATTATTATGGGAGTGTTTCTGCTTGAGGTGATTTCTTCTGTAAAGTTTTGTTTTGTTTTATTTTATTTTTTTCCCCATTCAATTCTATTTCTTCTGGCATATTGTCAATAATAAGGAGAATATGTCCCGCTTAGATAACAATCCTACTGGTCACCTTATGGACAAAGAATTCAGCTCTAGTAGATTTGGCAGAATGAAATTGGAACTAAGAGCTCCCTCCCTGAAATTCTTCTAGATTAAGGTGGCCTAAATAGCCTGATAGTTTCAATGCTTCATACTACATTCAATACAGGAAAAAAAAACCTGCATTAATATCATTATCATTGTTTCTATAAGATAGAACTGTATTTTTCTCAAATTTCAAAATTCTAAGAAAATTAAATTAGCAGTTCTTCTCTTCAGAATACTGAATAAAGTTTATGTTCTTATCCTTTGTGTAGGTTAGCTTAAGCACAGAAAGGCAATGGAAAAAGGATTCCCCCCCATGTGTTTATTTATTCCCTTAACCTGCTGAATTAATTAGGTGGAAGGTATTAACTATCCCAGTAGTGGCAGAACTGGAACTGCCATCATAAAATGATGTTGGTAGTGCATTTGTTTTCTAGTCTATTCTGTGGGAATACGATGGAAAACTTGCACTTCTGTCTTGGGTTTTTTCTCTTCCAATGTACGTTTTAAGGGCCACCATCAGCATTGCCTGGGAACAGTGGAATTTTGAAATAGACCTGGAGTGGATAGTTTTGGAAGTCAGTTTGAATTCAGCTAAATAATAAAAATCCTTAATACTTTTAGGGTCATAAAAGTCATGGAAGGTAAGGTGCTAGGAATAACAGCTTTGTAGTTGCTGACACAGGCACATTGACATTGAGGACTAATTATTCCTAATTTTGTCTGCATAATTTCCAATTTCTTCTATGAATACTAAGAAGTACTATATACAAAATGCATATAGTCCTTGCATGCTAGGTGCAAGCTGTTATATTTTCAAATACATAGAATGTCTGTAGTTAGAAGAAACTCCTATCTCAAGGTCATCCCTATTCCATCAACCTATTCTTCGGTCAGATTAGCAGCTTGTGAACTTGAATTAACTGATTTGAGTTGAGATAACCTTATTTGAACTGGCTGCATTTGTGCTCTAACCGTGTATCAAATTTTAACAGATGAAAAAGGATTTTATAAGATGACTTTGCAATGCTGAAATTGTTGGAAGATAATTTTTAGTTATTAAATTTGGAAAACTAACAAGCAAAAAAACCAACCTTTCCCTTAGTATCCTCCCTTTTCTTTGGAAAACAATCTAAGACATTGTAGTCACATTTAAGATTTGAAAATGTAGTTTAGGAAAGAAAAAATGGAGTCTGATCTCAGTGGAAATGCAAACTATAAGCACAGATAGCATGTGCTGTTGCAGAGCAACTGGATTTTCAGCCTGATGCTTGAGAGTTGTCTGTTTACAGTAGCATAACAAGCTGCCAGTTGTCCTTCTGTTATTTTTTTCTTTAAAATCATCCATGCATTTCTTTCTTTCTCTTTGCCTCTGGTTTTTTTTTCTGCTTCTTTTTTTTTTTTCACTTTCTGCCATGTAGCCTAATACCACATCTTCTTCACCCTTCCCTGTCTTACGGTATTTTCCGTCAGCAAACAATGACATTGTAAATCTTGGATGGATATTTCTACCAGAAATGCTTCTTACTTTCTGGTCTAGAAATTAATATCATGCCATGTATAAATAGAAGAGTTTCCTAAGTTGATCTTCATTCACTACTGATACAAACTGTAGAAACAGACCTCTTTCAGGATGACTCTGTCTGATGTGCCATTCTCTTTTTTCTCTAGCTGTGCATCATAACATCTACTCTCTGCAAATTGATTTCCCAATGCAAACAGGGTTTTGTGTGTGGCAATGTAAACGAGCATAATCCTCTATGTACAGTAACAAAAAAGATGACTCCTCTGTAGGACTGAAGTATTTTTCTGAGGATGAGGAGAGGGAGTACTTGCTAAATGTAGCTATGACCTGGCTTGATGGATCAGAATTTGAGTGAGAATAGTGTTTAATGAGTAAAAAATTTCTTGTGGTTTAGCTCTTTTCCTTTACTACTGAAGATTTATAAAATAGCACTGTTAATAAAGTAAATGAAAATAGAATATTGTATTTCTTCCTCTGCTTTGTTCTGTAGGCTTTTTGATACTGTTTTTCTTTTCCAGAATATTGGTAAACATTTTCTTCTGATTGACTGCATAGAAAGGGGTATAAGTCCACTACTTAATGGGTTTTTTAATGGAAATGTGTGGTAGTCCCTGCCAAATATACTTTTGGCATTTTTCTGACTGTTGGAAATCATTGCATTTTCATGAGCATCTATGTAAAAATTTTGGTTCTCTTAGCACAAAACCACACCTTGGTGTTGAAGAGACCATTTTTCCTGGTATAAGTTTTCATGCTGTATTAAAAAAGTGCAAAGACAACACATTTTGACATTGTTTTATTATTGCTACAATACTTATGAAAATTAATTTTAATTTTAACAACTTATAATAATAATGTAATGAAATAATTTAATTTCCCATAAAATAGATCCTTCTCTAAGCAGTCATTAACTGTGCTCTCGTTCCCCATGTATGTCCTCTGATTAACATTTATGAATCATTTTATATAGAGTGGTGTTCAATTTCAAGATCCAGGAAGGGAGGATAAAAACAGAAGGAGAAAAGGGAATAACTACAATAAAGGCGTTTTTGGATTTTTTTTTTTTTTTTGTGAAAACAGTGAGGGAACATATGACAAATTTAATGACCTGGCCCTGTAGGAAGAACCACTGAAAACCTTCCATAAGAAAAAGACTTTCTGTTTCTGAAGAAATGTTTTGATGGGAAACATATTGATTTTTTTCTCTGCTCTCGGGAGATACTGGCCAGCCTGCTTGTTTGTCACTTTTCATGCCATGCTGCTCCCTTGTGCTGTCAGGGGAGCAGGAGGGTCCTGCCAGTGCTCTCTGCTTCTCTTTGAACCTAACTACACAGTGATCCAGTTCCTGACTTCTAGGCAGCTTTCTCTTCAGTCTGCTCAGTTTCCCAAAGAAATGTCTCCTTAATGAGTTGGGGAGTCCTGAGCAGCTATGTCCATCATTCAGTCACCCCATAAATCACTTGCTTCCCATTATATCTGGTCTCAATGAAACCAGCAGTTAGCTGAGTTTCATTGCACTGATGTGTTTGTATAAGTATTTCTACAGTTTTCTGACATGAAAAATGTATGTATTGAGACTCATAAACTCAGAGGTGATTAATGTCTCCTTTTCTCACCAGATTATCCAGAAGGAATATATCTATCCCATAAGTGCCCTGACAAGCTAACTCATAATAGAGGCCAGTTACTGAGGCAGTCAGCACTTCAAAAATGTTTCTTCATGTCACCAGTATTTTGTCAGGTGGTGTTACACTAGCAGGGGACTCATGAGTCGATATCCTGATCACATTGATCAAGGGTGCTTTGGTTTACAGGAAATGTAGAAGGATATACACACATTAGGTAAATTTCCAGGGAAGATTCTTTAAGTTAGATGCTGCAGTCTGGGAAGCAGTTCCAAAGGGATGTATGCTTTCTGATGAATGAGACTTCAGATCTTAGAAACACAGAATCCCTCTCATCTGATAAATGAAACACAGAAAAAACTTTAGAAATGAATCCCAAAGTGGCTAATGATGTTTGTTCTTTCTTGACTATTTCATGTCCAGTTTTTGAAATTAAGGGTGTCGGTGATGGAGAGAGATGGGGAGACTGACTCGATGATCAGAATCCAATTTTATTGTGGGATACAAATGTACAAACACTTATATACTATTTCAGGGGGACTAGTAATGTGTATTACAATGATTAGGTTAAAATCACCTACACAAACTTATGCATATAACAACATCTCTTGCTTGCAGAGTTTAATGGGATTTTCTTTTTCTGGTAAACCAGTTTGATTTAATCTTCTTGCAATCTAGGTCTAATTTTCAAAGTTCTGTTTGCTTTTGCCAAGGCCTCCTGTTATCAAATACGTTATGTTAACCAGGTCCAAAGTCCATCATCTGTGTCCCCCAACATTCCAACATAAGGGAATCACTTTATTTTATGTTTTAGAGAATAGAACAACTTTGTGATTTTATTTTGCATCTTCTCTAATATGACAGCAATTTCTAGAAAATTGTAAAATAACACAGAATTCATCTCCTGGGAAAATGATGAGAAGCACAGTCCTGCCCTTGGTGCAGTGAAGATCTCTTGTGCTTTCAATGTGTAGCTGCAAGGAGATCCTGACTGCGTCCTCTCCTTCACTTCCCAGGGTACCTGAAGAGTGCAGGTAACTGAGAAAGCCTCCTTGGTCTTTCTTCTCCAGATTGATGTAAACCAGCTCTGTAAGTTTCTCCTCATGGGTTCTGTGCTCCACCTTCCACGTGGCTGGGCACTCATTGCAGCTTGGTACAGCCCTTGCTGCCATGGGGAGGCCTGGCAGGGACCTGGGCCAAAGACCCTGGCTGCCTCTGTGCTGGGGCGTGGGGATTGAGGTGTTCATCTCTGCAGGGCTGCTGTGCTGGTCCTGAGCCCCCCATCCTCCCTGATGCCCCACAGCCTGCTCACTTACTCTTGCAGCTCCATACTGGGGATTTTGCCCTGTTGAGCAGGAGCTGCTGGCCTGGCTCTCTCTTCCATTGACCCTCTTTTGTTCTTCATTTGCTGGGAGTCCCTGCCTCTTCCTCGTCCATTTTTTCCATGTGAAGGGTGAGCTGTTGCCAAAAAGAGGCAATTGTCTCTAATCAGGCTCTTTTAGATGTTCCACAAAGAAGTTTTAATGTTCACTGTAAAATTTACTATATTTTGCATAACATGGGATTTTTATTTAGTAGAGGCATACAGCAATGCACACCGTAATATAGCAATCACAATAAATAATTTAATGATGATACAAATGTGACTCCTATTCTCAATCTCTGTGACTTGATGCCAGATATCTCCAGTCACAGGCAAGAAGTATGGGTTGAAGTCAGCACAAATGTTTTCAAAGACTGTTTTGTTGGTTGTCCAGTTTTAAATTTTATGCTGGGCTGAGCCATATACACACTTTCCCCTGCACACACGAGGTTGGTCACACTAGAAGGACACTGCTCTCTACTCGTTATTTCAGGAAAGGCAGTTTGTAGAAAGTGGTGACTCATTGGAACAGTCAAATATCCAAAGCAAAGGTGACTCTCCAGTTCCCCCTTGTTTTGATGTAAGTTCACCCTGCTTTATAATTGGTGATCATTCCTGACATTCTTCATTTTGCACATAAAAAAGGTTTTGAGCCTATCACTCAGCAAAAGCATAACTGCTAGGAAGCAGGGGGAGTTTTAGTCTTTTGCCTGTGTTTAACTTCCACCCAGTCCCACCTACAAAAAAAAAAAAAATTGTTAGTTTGCTATAGATTTGGCAGATCTTTAATAAATAG
This sequence comes from Molothrus ater, assembly GCF_012460135.2. Classification (NCBI taxonomy): domain Eukaryota; kingdom Metazoa; phylum Chordata; class Aves; order Passeriformes; family Icteridae; genus Molothrus; species Molothrus ater. Next base: position 79,541,223 of record NC_050478.2, read on the forward strand.
TGGTGCAGAACACATCCTTCCTTTCTCTTTCTAAGAACCTTTTCTTCTTTATATGTCTTGGATTTTTTTTCCATTTTATTTTTGGATTATGTGAGCAATATTCAATGTGTACTTTTTAATGTTGCAGCAGTTATAGTCAGTGAAGTAGTGAGGACTTCATGAATTATAGATGACTGTTACATCCAAGATTCTTAGATGAATAACAGTATTATTGGACAAAATTCAGGTCAGAAACATGTTCTAATAAATGAACTTAAGTCTCGTATCTGCCAAAAATGTGAAATACCATCCAAATACCAACTGAAATAATGTTAAGGAATCAGTCTACAAGAAACTTTGTTAAAAGGAAGATGCACTAATGAGAGGGAAGATGTTCAGCAGCTATTTTGTCCATTACTTTTGAAAGTGGTGCAGTTTGAATGACTGTAATTAGTATAGCTACATAATTGTTATTCCTGTGTTTCTCAGCCTGACATGAGGCTGCTCAGGGCCCTAGAAGTATATGGTACCCATGGCTCCAGTGTAAGGCCTATTCTCACACATATTCTCACAAACTAATAGCTCTTTTGAGATATGTATTACAGAGCTCACTGAGTTTAGGATTGTTTGTTTGTTTTACTCAAATCCTAGCCATGAAAAATTGGTAATTAGATGTAGGTTACTACTGTGAATTTTAGCTGCACACTTTGTGCAGGATTAAAAAATGTGCAAGTTTTGATGGGCTGTTGATGTGTGGGAGCACGAGAAGGGGGAAGTGTTTGAATGAAACTGTGGCTCAAATAATGAGACATAATAGGTGTGACCGATTATTAGTGATTTCTGAGTAAAATTTCAAATAATAATATACTAACATGAAAACAAAGAGATATTTACTAAGTGATTTCGTTCCCACTGGATATTTATAGGAAAAACAATAATCAAAGCTGAAAATGTTATATGTTCATTTTATTTATTAATCTCTACAAATTTAGCTGTGAAGTTGAAAGAAGCAGAACAGAATTTAAAAATTAAAACCAAAGATATTTATAGGGAAATTAGAAAAATCTCAAACCAATATGTATTATACAACCACACATAGGACAGTTCCTGGGGAACTAGGTAAACTGAAATGAATGAATGAATAAATGAATGAATGAATGAAAGCTTTTCTGGATTCTGTTGCTGCTAGTCTGATCCCATATTTAATACTTTCATGAATTTTTAATGTTTTGTGTGGGAGGACTTGCCTTTAGGCTGGTTCACTCACCAAAGTGGCAACATGGTGTGCAAAATGACCTCTTGCCCATGGCTGGTTGCAGGAACAACAGCACTTTGAAATTATGCTTCTGGGGAAGTTATAATGGTTTTTCAGAGGATTTGTAGAAGCACATTGTACTTAGCTTCTTGGCCTGACCATCCTCAGGTGGTATCATCCACTTTATTTTAAACTGGCCTGCTGGAAGCCCACACATATGTCATTTACTCAGTTTTTGTTCTACTACCCAGCTTATCTGGGAGCTCTTTGCAGAAGCTAAGTTGGTTGAATTTTTTCCATGTTATAGCCTGTGTTTGTATAGCTGAGAAATTACTCACACCTCTCAGCTGCACCAGCTGTTAGCTGGCTGTAAAAGCTTAAATGTACCTTGCTGCATTGGAATCATAACATGTGCAAATCCATGACTGCAGTTTGTCAAGAGTTCTGTGCAATAATGGCAGCACAGACAGCTTGTTCCAAAATGCCCTCTTGACTGTAGCCTTTCTTCCAACACAGAGCTGCCTTCTCTGCTTCTCCCACTCTTGGGCATCTTGAAAGTTGGTCAAATATTGTATCTGAACTGTCCTATGTGAGCATTTTTGCAACTTCCTCCTGTATCACCAATTTCCTGGTGGAGGTTTCGAACTCTTGGGGCATTTTCATTGTCATTATCATAAAATAATTGGCAGACCCTAGATGAAACTATGTATGTCTGCTTGGTGCTTGAAGCATAACCCTGTGCTAAACTGCCTGGCTGCACGCACATTTTAATGTTACCAGTATTTTTTACATTGTTTTTGGGAGAGAGGCAAGTTACCTTGGGGGAAGATTGAATTCCATGAGAATCTGACTTTGTTGAAGTCTCTGCAGTCAGAATAGTTTGACCCATGTTTTCCCAAATCATGTCTCAGAAGTTTTTTCCTTTTTATATTTAAAAAGTTGTAGTAGATAAAACATTGAAATAGGTATGATAAAAACTTTCAGTTGGCTAATTACTTAAATGTTGGATGGAATATTTATTTTGAGTGTTCATTTTAAAACTTTGGTACTGTTTCTGGTTTTTATAAGGGAATAAAAAATTTCTCTACATTTTTTCAAGTGTGTCTTCAACAATATTAGTGAAATTATACTGGAAAGCAAGGTCTCTCTCTTTTTTGTATACACAATTTTTTTTTGTGAGGAAAACTGCTACAGATGTACAAGAAAAAGGACCACCCAACAAAAACAGTTGAAAAGAGTAAATACAAAGATTATTTTTTAATTCCTTATTACATGCAAATTCAAACAACTGTTTTTGAAAACTGTGGCTGTATATGTCAACTCAAGTACTATTCCCATGCAGAATGACCATTTAAACTGTTGTTATTTTATAGGCAAAATAACTGTGAACAACAGATGGTGGCTGATTTGTCTGGAAAAAAACGTTTTGAGCTACCTGTATTTATTTCACAGATCTCAATACAAAACTAGACCCTGACATTAGAGTCTTTCATAGCTTTACTTTTTTCTTTTGCTTTCTCCCTCTCCCCTACGCCTCGCCAAACTGGGAAATTTTACGATCTTAAAATTATTATTAATATACTATTGTATTTTTAAATTTTTTTCTGAAGGTCTGTACAATGCTGTATTAAGTGATTACACAGGATTTTACTTGAATGAATCATAAGTTTTATATTTAATTCTAACTACGGTTATTTTTTCTGATGACATGTTAAATATTGAAACCCTAATTTATAGCACTTAACCTCATTTTATAACAATAATTTTTAAAAATCCACCATGAAATAAAATTATGTAAAATAAGTAGTTAATTTGCTTCTGCAATTTCATTTTGAAAAACTATTTTCAAGCCAGAATCCCTGTCTGCACTAGATAGATATAGCAGTAATTTATTCCAGGATGTGTTAATGAAAATAAATGTAAAAGACTTTCTCACAATGTCTTTTCAACCTTGGAATAAGTTAAATAAAGTCCCTTAGCTGATCATAAACCATAAAGTTGTGTAGATTTGGTGATATATGTTCTGACAATGAGTCAGACTCCTCAGCAATGAAATAATTATCTCAATCAATAAAATAAATTAGGAATTAAAGACAGAGTGTAAGAGGAAGATGCTGGGTAGGGCAGTGAATTGGTTGTTGGTATTTCACTTGTTTGATCTTGTTTTATAAAAAACCTCAAAATACTAAAAATAAAAATGCCAAGATTAACTTCTGTTGAACAAATTTTATTTCTAATCTTAAATAAATAGTCATGGTCAGTCAAACCATAAAGGTTGCACTCAGAAGTCCTCCTGAAGTTTGATGGAACTTAATGTTCTGATTCTGAAATGCTGCAGCCAGCACTGACAGCCTTTGCAAGCTCCTCCCAAACTTCAAGTGCTGTAGTGTGTCAGGTATGTCAGAGGTGAAGAGCCTATGCTGCAGGAGTCATATGGATTGGGGGGGGGATTTTTGCTGCTCAATATCTGATCATCAGAATTAAGGAGCCTAGAAAAGGAAAAAAAAATCTTTTGAGTAATTTGCATGCCACTGTAACAATAGCAGATGAAGAACGAAGAGCTGCATCTCAGTCTGCACCAAGCTGGTCCACCAGTTGCAAGGTTTACATAATTGTGTTTAAAGCTGGTGATTGTGTGGAAAAAGCTGTGCAGTTTGGTGGCATTAGGATATTTACAATTATTTGACCACTTACTAAGCAAATTAGACACAAACACATGGGAAGTGTCAAAGGCACAGAAATAATGTACCTTACTAGAGGAAATAAAAAATGCTCAGTTGGCTCCTCCTACAGCCAGCCAAAGAGAGCAAAAGGTATGAAATCCCCCAGGATGACATAAGGACAGAAATGCTCTCCTTAGAGAACTGTTTAAAATGACAACTTAGAGGCAAATAGGATTTGCTAGGGGTTGCAATGGAAAAAAACAATTTTCAATGGGTCAGTCATAAATTTGGGGATTTTATGGAAAGGAATTTTGGTGTGCATAGTATATTATGGGAGGCTTAGAGGAAAGAGCAAAGGGTTGGAAAACAAGGGATCCAGGTAGGTTGGGATGAACAGGCATGGGAAAAGAGAGGGACAAGGACTAAATAGGTCTGGTCATGTTTGAACAGCTTGCTGCTTGGTAAACCTGTGTGACAGCTCTTGTGCTTAAACTGTTTGTCCTGTGTTCTCATTTAATCCTAATTCTGTGTTCTGTGACTTTCTCAAGGGGAGCAGTGAAGGGGGAAGAGCTCATCTCTGCTTTCTGGTGACAAGCATCAGGACGCAAAGAAATAAAACCAAGTTGTGTCAGGGAAGGTTCAGACTGGACATTATGAAAAAGTTCTTCACTGAAAGGGTGGTTGGTCACTGGAACAGGCTTGCCAGGGAAGTGGTCATGGCACTGAAGTTGCCAGAATTCAATGAGTGTCTGGATGATGTTTTTGGTCATATTGTTTATTGTTAGGTGGTCCTGCAAGGAGCAGGGAGTTGTACCAATGATCTGTATATGTCCCTTCCAACTTGTGCTATTCTATGAATTTATGACTCCAATTAATAAATAATTCAAATTAATTTAAGAAAATAACAAAGGTTACCTTGCAAGTTGATGTTAAACTATTATAATAAGGAAGGATTTCAAAACTGGCTCTGATGACTTATTATGAAAATGTTTTCATCATGACCTACCCTTATAAATTAGAAATCTTCAGGCTGAGGCTCCCACTCTATCCTGTGGAGAAAGCAGCACTTTGAGAGTGATCCATTCAATCCTAAAATTAATCTCCATCTTGAGGTGTGTTTCTCTCTAGAAGACAGTGGAGTCTGGATGACTGATATTAGGAAGTTAATCTCACTCAGCTAAAAGTAGGTAAAATGAATCCCATCTAAATGACATTTTGAAGCTATTATAATTTAGTACAGGACAGGAAATTTAAACATTTGAATGGAAAACAGGCTTGCTGTCCACATCATAAAGAAAAAAAGCTTAACAGGACATTGACATTAAATGAAGAATTTGAAAAGCAGATTGTGTTTACTTTATCTTTTCAGATCAGTTCACAACTGTGCAGTTGAAACAAATCTTTTGATTGTCCCCACTCTCTGCACCTTGGAGCACTTTCTGTGCCTTACTGGGGAGCAGTATTTCTTTCTCGTGGGGCTGAACCAGAAGATGCAGTCCAATTTGGACTGCAGACCAGACTAGAGTCAGTCTAGAGTTAGTCTAGAGTAAGTCCCTTAATGCATATGTGTGGGTTTCCAGTCCTCAGCTTCAGCTGCTTTGTTTTATTAAGCACCACTTGGTTTACTTTATAAATGTAGTGCAATAAAGATGCATTAATGCTAAATAATTTCTCTTCAACTCAGCCTGAAGGCAGGGGGTCATCACAAGTTGCAGAGATACAAAAACATCCGTGAGGCTGCCTTCACTTTTTGTATAGCGGACTTATATTGATAGCAAAAGTGACAAGACACTGTAACAGTACAAAATGAAAATCCATCAAAATGTTTACTTCAACTGTCTCATACATTACTCATGCCAAGACATAGAAATGCTTCCATCTGGTCTTACCCCTTTTTTCCACTAACATCAACTTTTCTATACGGCAAGAAAGCTTTACTTAATTATGAATGAGCTGTTTTGTTCAAAACAGACTTTAAAGACCTAAAATTTTCACTCTACAACACTTAGGAAGTTAATTTACTTCTTACACTGTTAAAAATGGTTCAATTGACAAATCTATACTCCTTACTTAATATTTAATGCCAGTTTCTAATATATTCCTCAATCAACATTCAGAGTTTTGGAAAAAGTACTCGTTATTCTGTATTTTTGAATACAATAGAAAGGATTAGATGTAATGAAACATACACATGTTTTAAAGTGACTGTAAAAACCCCATGTATTTAGAAACAGAGGATGTTTTTCTACACATTTGTCCAAGTATTTCAGCATTGATTTTCTACATGTTAATATATGCCCTAGGACTCCTGGTGCATACACCCAGCCCAATCTGTCTCTGACTTCTGCTCCTAACCACATTTCAGAAGCTTTTTCAAGCTGCAAGTTGATATCCTGTAAGGAATGACATTGTTATGCAGCTCTTTTGGGTAAATGAAGATTTTTTTACTGGCAGTGGTATGCAAGATGAAGCTGCTTGGCTGCAAAATGAGTTTTCAAATTTTAGCAATGTTGTCATAGAATGGCTCTGGCTCTTCTATAGAATATATTTAATAGTGACTCCAATCATCTCTATATTCTGCCTTTTTTCTTATCTGTCTTATATTCTGTTAGAGGTAACTATGCCCACAGGAGTCTGAGCTTGGGGAATTCCTCGTGTATCAACAAGGCTGTTGCAGCTCTGTCTCTCCAGGCTGTAGTGAGGCAAACACCCCCTCCCCTGCCTAAACTGTGCCTGTGGCTGGGCACACAGACTGAAACAGACAGAGAACAGTGCTTTTATCTGCACCCTCATAAACATGGCATTCACATAAGCACGCATCCATGTTAGATGAGTTTGTTAGAGGAGCTCTTCAATTCCACCTGAGCAAGACTGGAGTTTGCCAGCTGCAACCTGCACACGCATGCACATCATGACTCTCAGGTAGCTGGTGTTGCACACAGCTGAACCAGGGGCTGGTACCTACACCCTAATGTCCAGAAGATGTTCTCCCCTAGACCCTCAAATCCCTCAGAGCCATGATCCAACTTTTGAAAGAACTTTGATGGTACTCAAAACTCTCCCTGTACTTCTTCCTGTCCAACTGGGCATTAGCTAGTGTTCACACAGACCTACAGAGTAATGAGAGTAAAATGTCACTGTATGAGGGCGCTGTCAGCCTTCTTTTCTCTAGCCTGAGCAAGCCAAGAGACCTCAGGCACTTCTCATAAGTCTTGTCCTTGAGACCACCTTGTCTCTGCTGCCCTGGACACACTCTAATATTTTGATGTCCTTCTTATATTGATGTACCTAGAACAGCAGATATCCTTCATGGGTTTGGGAGTGGGTTTAAGGTTTGGCTGCAATTCCTTGCATCATAGACAGACCTTACTGAATGTTGAAGATGTTTCCTAGGCTTCAATTCCCACCCTAACCCCAGAACTACTGTTACTGTAAGAGTTTCTTGCATGTTGCTGTAATCAGTCTCTTCAGAAAAATGCTTAGTAATACCTTAATTTTCTTCCATAGCACCTTTTTCTGGTTTGGAATATGCTTGCTTAGTGAGGGAATTTGAATGTTTCCCACATATGCTCATATATTATATCTTGTTCATACTAAGTACTTATCTAAAAACAATATATGACCCCATTAAATACAACCTATGATAAAAGATGGATTATTTCAAAGTTAGAGCCTTTTTTCTGTTATTTCAATGATACACCACTTGTCCTCTTTTGTTATCTGCAGCTCTTAAATGCGAAACGGCTACTACTGTCCACAAAAAAAGGAAAGCTATGACTTTGCAAAATGAAAAGGAGTGCTATGGGAGTGACTATTAAATGCCTTGAATGATAGGAGAAAAGTCACATATTTAGTATTTGTCTGTGTAGTTAGGCAGGGAACTATTGTGGAACTGCAATGATCCAGTTGTATGGGTGACTGTATAGGGAGGGAAGGCTGTGCAAAAAAATAGCTAGGAAATCGAAAACATCTGTAGAATCCATTAATTGCAGATCATGTAACTTGAATGGACATCCATGAGGAACTGGTGCACTCAGCACACATGATAGAAGTTATTAGAATATTTTAAAACTGAATTTAGTTAGCGATTATAGCTTTTATAACGTTTTACATTATAAATAATCTGCACATTATATCTTTGAATATTTCATCTACCTCCTTCTTTTTTTAGAAAAAAATCATGTATATTAACCATTTTGACCTTTTTTTTTTTCCTCCTCGCATTGAAGTGTTTCTGAGAATGCCTCACTTCAGAAGCCTAATAGTGATGCTGGTTACATTCCTTCCAGAGACATAACACACAGAACATGCAGGATACAAGCACTTTTGAGCTATATGCAATCTCAACAAAATGACTATATTTTTCATCTGTGGTCAAAATGACCTAATTAAACATGTTAGCAGTCACAGGGGGTTTGAATGGCTAGTAAAACAGCTTTATGCTCATTTTCAGTAATTTAGTTGGAATAATTATTTGTCTGATCAGTAGAATGGACCCAAGGAGAGAAAGTAAATGTCAAGTGTTGTTCCACTTTTTCTATGTATTTCCACAGTTAAAGCATGCTGCATTTTTAAAAACATCTTTGGTTTTATCACAATAAGCAGGCAGATGGCAGCTGGTCCATGTTAACTTGAGAGGGGAGCAGCAGAGGTCAGATTTCAATGACTAGAATCTTCCTTTCTGAGTAAAAATAAAAAAGGGGATGGAGGAAGGAAGGAAGGAAGGAAGGAAGGAAGGAAGGAAGGAAGGAAGGAAGGAAGGAAGGAAGGAAGGAAGGAAGGAAGGAAGGAAGGAAGGAAGGAAGGAAGGAAGGAAGGAAGGAAGGAAGGAAGGAAGGAAGGAAGGAAGGAAGGAAGGAAGGAAGGAAGGAAGGAAGGAAGGAAGGAAGGAAGGAAGGAAGGAAGGAAGGAAGGAAGGAAGGAAGGAAGGAAGGAAGGAAGGAAGGAAGGAAGGAAGGAAGGACAAGCTAGCTACTATTTTAAAACAGGCTTTTTCAGTGATGCTAATGCTTGTTTTGCTGGCAATGGCAAATTAAATAAAAAGGGGGGGGAGATACTTGTACTATGGGAACCATGACATGCAAATTAACTTTGGCATTGTTCCTGCCAGATTTTCTAAAGAATTGTCTATCAGAGTGGAGAAGATAGATTTTTTTGATTGCAGTTTCAAACAAAAGTTTAGAAAAAAGTTTCACATAGAAGTTCACTAAGGGCATGTTCATAAAAGTCATCATTTTATGTCAGGGAAAGAGAAACAGTTATGTACTTCTTTTTGTTCTCTCACTATTGATACTTTTCTCTTGAGCAGTAGGAGATATCTCTTTTTCTTTCCTGGATGACTTCTGAATTTCTACTACATATTGGTTGCATCTTGCTTTTACAGACATGATTGTCTTTCCTGGGGAGCTTAGTCATAGTAGCTGAACCTGAACTGGGGGAATCTATGCACTTGTACAGTTCAGTTACAATTACTGCTGAAATTTGTATGGGACAAGCCCTTTCTAATGTAGAGTGTATGACCTGTTGATTTAATAATGGTGCCAAATCTCTCATTCATAGCACTTGTTGTACTCTGTGTCATCCATTAATGATATAGAAACTTTTTACAGTAGTCAGAGCAAAGTTCACACTGTGCTTATTTACATATGTATGTGTGTGTGAGTGCCTGTGTTTCTGACAAACTGTTTTCCAGTCTTAGTTTTTTCCTTGCTTTATTGATAGTTCTGCTGTCAACAGCGTGTTTACACTTCACTTGGTAATTGTTACGATCATTTCATGACTGAGATGCACAAATGTGCTTTTTTCTAAGTGAAGGAGTTGGACACATAATCAGTTCGGGTTTTATTTAATTTTTTTCCAATGTTGTATTTAAGTAACAAACTTGTATTTTTACATAGTACAATATAGCAATAACCTGGAATTTTCTTTATGTCTGATATGAGGTAGCTATTAAAAGTATAACTATGATAAAACCCCATTTTTTTCCTCAGACTTCTTTGTAATCTTTGTATCAGCTAATATTTTCTTGCCTTGGCTTGCTGGTGTTCCCAGTGCAAATATCTTCCACAAATGGAACCAGGCATTCCACTGCCACTCAGTTTGATAGGAGAACAAAATGATCAACTCATGACAGCAGTCATCCCTGGAAAAATGAAGCAAACAGACATGGCTCCTTGGCTGGTACAACCTTGCAATTTCATCTCTTGTCAAGAGCTTACTGCACTATGTCAGCTTTAGATTTGGACCTTAATAAAGTACAGAAACAGATATTCTGTCTACAGCTGCTGTCATTTAATTCCTGAAATGGCAGCAAATGTCCTGAATTTCATGTCCTTACTGAGGGGATTGCATGTTAAGAAAGCTGCTGAAGTTTCATAAAATGAAAACCTTGGTTTTGTCAGTTGCCCACAAGTGTAATTCATGTAGGCTTTTTCATCTTTCTTTCCAAATGTGGAAAGGTCACTGAAATTAACCATTTTGATATGAAATGCTGCTTTTTAATCTATCAACATCTAGGTAAGGCTGAATGCCACTTTTCATATTTCACAAGGCACAACATAGCTGTCATATCTTATGCAGGCACACTCCTTTCCTTACTTTTTACAGAAATGATCAGAATATCTTGGAAGGAGTTTATTGATTTTCATTTTGCTTTTTTTTGTGTGTGCTTTTAATATGATATAATTGGACTTACTATTGAATCCTGAATCTCTTTCATGAAGAGGTTTAGGAACTCATTGTCCTTGAAAAACCATGTCCTATATAGGCCATGCATACGTATTGCTTTGGCTTTGGTGACTCTGGATGGGAAACTGAATAGAAACTTCAACTTCATGAATGATTCATCCACTTGAAATGTGTGAGCCTTCTTTCATAAGACAGGAAAGAGTCAAGGCAAGATGGCAGGCAAAAAAGCTAGAGACAATACTCTGATCCTCTTAATTTGGAGGGATAAGTGTGCACTTAGTGAAGTGCTGATGAGGCTGTGGAAGGCAATTAGGAGAACTAGATGATGATGATGATGATGATGATGTAGACAGTTTTTGAAAAACTTTGCAGAAGAAGAGCTGCTCTATTTCCATGCACTAACATGAAAAAGCCTACATGAAGTTAGAGCAAGAGGCATTTGCTGACTCTAGAAAACTCAATGCTTGTGTCTGTGGATGCTCCTTTTAGGATGCTAAAAGGTAACTTCTAACATGTATTCTAATGGGATTTATTTGTCTCTTAAACTAACACTATAATTTTTACAAAAGAGTGTTTTTTAGAGGATAGGTGAAGATTTTCTGTCTTTTGAGTTGGATGCAGTTGGTGACTTTGTGTATGTGACCTTTAGGAAGGTGATTTTGCAGGAGTAGATAGAAGCCTTTTGTTTTTGTGAGTGAAAGCTTTAAAGTAAGCCTGCAAATGGTACGAAAGGACTGTCTAATATAAAAATAGTAAAAGGATACTTGTCCCATTTGAGATTTTAATTTCCCAAGAATTTCATAGAAACACCAGAAAAGTACGGTGCATATGGATAATCATATATCACTCTGTATCCAGAAAGGCTCACTTGAAATGACTTTTTTTCTCAGAAAGGTACCTAGTTTCTAACAATTCTAGTAATCTGCAGAACTCAAAAGCTTTGTGCATGTGTTTGACTGGAAATTACTTCATTTGTTATATTTGATGTCAAAAAAGGTTTTGCCAGGGAGAAGTTTCTGTTAACTTCTATCTTTGAAGTAAATTCACATACATCTGCTTGTTAGATGAATCTCCTTATACACTGTTCGCTCTTTTGTCATCTTCTACCAAAGTTGCAAAAGAGAAGAGAAAAGAAAAGAAAAGAGAAGAAAAGAAAAGAATCTACAACTGGTTTGTAAATGCAGTTACAAATGATCCTGGGTTTCCTTCCCACATACATACATGCAGAAACTTGCATATAATGAAAAGGTATTTCGTAAAGATGCATAGTCATTCTCAATTTTTGTTCCTCTACTGACAAGCAATGATTTATTATTCTCCCAGACCTGTTTTTAACTCTTTTTTTTTCCACTTGAATAACAGCCTTGCAATAATATAAATATTGCAAGACTGCGTCATAACTACCAAGCTTTTGAATGAACAGATTTTGACAAGAGCTCTTTAATTACTGAGGACTGAATGGTAGACTGGTAATCTTAAATCAAATTTTATTCTGGTGGTTCCCAAGGAAGTTTGAACATGAAAACCTTTGTCTATCTGCTTAGATTGAATAAAAAAAACTAGGCAAAGTGTCCTAATATTCCAAAGTGGTGTAATACCAAAGGTGGCACATTAATATCAGGGGATTGTGTAGATGCTCTTTGCACATATTTTGACATGAGTAGAGCCTTGGGGTTTTTTGTTTGTTTCCTTCTGCCTTGTGCCATAATATTGTAAAATTTCTAGTGGCGGTTTAGGATGTAACTAAGTGTTTAATCTTGGTCTTCTCACTAAGGACTTCTTTTTTTGACTGTTGTAAAAGCCATTGACACATAAAGATAGAGCTTATGATATGGAGACAGGCATGTTCTTTCCATTGGCAGAAGACAGGTGTATTTTTACAGGAAATTCTTTTTCAGTAATATTGCTGTAGTTCTTTAATGACTCAGACAAGAACCATAGTCAATAAGATTATAATGTTTATATCTCTGTATATTGTGAAAACACTTAAACATTTAAAAGTAATTTATTTTAGGAAAATATAAGGGACTATGTATTGCACAGTAGTTTCCCTAAAGTGTGAGGAATATTAAGTACAATTTCATGAATGAGATTTAGTTCTTTGCTTAGGGGGGTTATTCTATCTAAGACAGACATAGTTAAAGTAATTTCTGTTCTTTCCTTTCCCATGTGCTTCTGTTTTTCTCTGTGCTACACTGGAGAAAGTATCCTTTCAATATTTTTGGTTTTCCTATCTTTAAACTTTGTCTACCAGTTCTCAGCTTCATTTCTCTGAAATAAACTGATTGGAAGAAAAAACAAACCATAACAGAGCCCTCTGTCAAGAGAATGGTGAAACAGATATGATGGAGCAGCCACCACCAGTGCTGTGGAGAGATATCCAGGGTGGTAATAGTTTAACACAGATTTGCTGTGACCACAGTCCAGGCAACCATGCCCTTGGGCAGGATTATCCATTTGGTTTAAAGTGGCTGGAAGGTAGCTTTCCAGAGATACTTCAGCAGCATTACTCTTGCTGTGAGGCCCTTTTCTCCCCAGTGGCATCATCTGCTTCCTAAATGTCAGTGCAGTGTTTGACTGCTGCCTGTACTTTGATTCTCTACAGCATTACTCTAAAAAAGCTAAAGGTTACTGTTCTGCTGGTGCAAAGTGTGGGAATGATTTGCAAGAGCAAAGCTGAAATCATAAAAGGAAGGAACTCAATAGATCAGGGCATGCCCTAAGACATGCTGGTATAAAATTAATCAAAAAAGCCATTCCAGCCTCTGCTCCCTTTCTCCACCAACTTAAATGTTGGGGGAAAATAGATGAAACAACAAAGAAGCCATTTCTGTAGGAGACAGATGGCATCTTGTTTTCAAGATACAATTAAACATTCTTATAGCTGGATATCATTTTCTGCAACTCTTCCAAGTCTTATAGTTAAATTACTGAAGATTAGATTTGTGTAGATAGATAAAGATTTTGGGGTGTGTGTGAGTGTTTGTTTATTAGAATGAATCCTTTAGGCTATTGCACAGGAAATGCAAGTCCTTTGTATCTGGTCAACTAGCTATTTACGGAACTGAACAGCAAACTTTATAGCCAAAATTTGCTGAGGTACTGAAAACAGTTTTAACAGTAATTTTAGTACATGCATGTCTGATTATGGAACAAGCAACCATATGGAATAATAGCTGTAGGGGTCTGCAAGAGAAATGGTGATACATATCTGAAGTTTTCTTTTAAGCTTTTTGGCTCATTTAAGCTGTAATTCCTTGTGGAATTGAGAACTAGAGCAGGGATGTCTGGTATAGAACTGAGGCAAAGTTGCTGCAGGCCTCAGGGAAGAACAGTTGTTTCTTGTGAAAGGTAGTTAAGTATCAATATTGAATATTCAAATTTCAATATTGGATGAATAGAAAGAAGTTGGCTTCCTTGCCTCTGGTCATCTGTGTCAGTAGCAGTTAAGATATTATACTAACTTGTACTAATATATCCATAAATACTGCCTTAAAAGTGTTACTAGAGAGCCATTTTTAACCACCAAATTATTGAAAGAAGAATAAAATAAATCCTTTAACTACTTGAGTTTAGAGCAATTTAAGTCGCAGCTTCAAACATGAGGTATTTTCTGAATATACTCTTGCAATTAAATACTAAAAGAGATAAAATAGCAATATCCTTTTGACTGCTGCATTATCTTCCACTGATTTTATTTGTAGGCAAATGTTTATAGCATACAAAAGTACTATATCACCTTTCATTCTATAAATGTATAAATGGATGTGGACTGTCAGGCCTTGGCATCACTAATACAAGAAATTATATATAAGAAACAATTTTTTATTCCAAGTTCTCTATTCTACTGAGGATTTAGGTGGCATTTTTTTCAGGTAGTGTGTGCAGATTGTCTGTCCAACTGAGTTTTCTTCCACCAAGTCCCCCAACATCCTTTAATGAATACTTGGTAAGGCAAATCATCCCGTGTGTGACAGGCTATGTGTGCTGTGGTAATAATCTGTGTGAGCCAGTTCCATGTTTCTCTTCTTTTGGTCATTTACTATTCTGTCTCTGTGGCTGAACAGAACCCTCTTCTATCACTGCAGCTTAGATATAGCCAATTGCTTTGACAATCTGACTAATGCTCAGGTACAACAAACATGAAGATAAACATCTTCTGCAAGAGAATCTCCATCAGCAGCTATTGTGCTGGGATGTGGGTTAAGCAATAACTGATTTCTCTGTTGCCCAGCACTCTGCACCAGCAGAATCATGCTTGTGACAGCCAATGTGCACCCTGTGACTTTTAATGCCATGCTAAAATCAGAGGCAAGACCATTTAGACTAACCAACATCTGATTATCACAGTCTTCGCATATTTTAAGATGGTTTCACCCTTTCCCTTCCTTTTGAATTGTAGACTTCCTAGAAATATCTTTGCAGCAGAAACAGTACCAATACCAGACTGACAGCTAAAGAAGAAATGTAGTGTTTGATTTCTCCCAACATCTGACATTCTGTGCAAATGCCAGTGTGTCTGTTTGAGTTCACTTCAGAATGTACATTCTCTTTCCCCCTTCCCCCACAGAATATGCAGGATGATATTTAAGAAAGCATAGTTCTGATATTAAATGAAGTATAGGTGATTAAGAGCAAACAGAATGTCAAGAAAAGGTTATGAGTTAAAATGTTCCTCATTGTAATTCCAAATCTTTTCAGTGAACTCATCCACCATACTCTAATAAAAGCAGCTTACAGCATAAAACTTGCTTTCTGAAAATCTTTGTGCCAGATCTTTCCTGAAAACAATAAAAATATTCATTCTTGGGTTTTTTAAAGATAAATTAATAGCATTTTGCCCTAGATCTTCATCTGCATCAACATCAGCATCAGTCAGAGCAATGCGTGTCAGCGCTCTGCTGAAGCAATGCTTCATCTTCTGTCACCAGGCTGAAAATCTCTACTAGAGTCATAGAATATCTTGGATTGGAAGGGACTCATGAGGATTCTTGAATTCAGCTTGTGGCCCTGCACAGGTCATCCCCAAGAGTCACACCATGCCCCTACGAACATTGTCCAAATTCTTCTTGAACTCTGTCAGGCTTGGTGCTGTCACCACTTCCCTGGTGAGCCTGTTCTAGTGCCCAACCACCCTCTGGGAGAAGACTGTTTTTTCCTAATGCTCATCTTAAATTTCCCATAACACAGCTTCATGCTGTTCCCTCAGGTCCTGTCACTGGTCACCACAGAGAAGAGACCAGTGCCTGCCCCTCCTCATCACCTCATGAGGAAAGTGTAAATGTAATGAAGTCTCCCTTCAGCCTCCTGTTCTCCAGACTGAACAGACCTTGTGCCCTCAGACACTCCTCATGCAGCTTTCCCTCAGTGTCCTTCACCATCTTTGCTGCCCTCCTTTGGCTGCTCTCTAAGATCTTAATGTAATTTTTATATTGTAGCACCCAAACCTGCCCCCAGCACTTGAGGTGAGGCTGCCCCAGAGCAGAGCAGAGTAGGACAATCCCCTCCCTTGCCTGGGTGGTGATGCTGTGCCTGATGCACCCCAGGACAGGGTTGGCCCTCCTGGCTGCCAGGGCACTGCTGCCTCATGTTCAACCTGACATTGACCAGGACCCCCAGGTCCCTCTCTGCAGTGCTGCTCTCCAGCTTCTTGTTCTTTTGTCCATATATCCAGGGTTGCCCCATTCCAGGTACAGAATCTGGCACTTAAACTTCCTATGGCTGGTGATTGCCTATCTCTCTAATTGGTTGAGGTCTCTCTGCAGGGCTTTGCTGCCTGTAAGGGAGTCAACAGTTCTGCCCAAATTTGTATTGTTGGCGAACTTTGCATTGTGACCAATTATTGTGTTTACCTTCAGGTGTTTTTCAATGATTCCCAGAATAATCTTTCCCCCAGTCTTACCAAGCACTGAAGTGAGACTGAAACAGGCCTGTATTTTCCAGGGTCAGCCTTCTTGCTTCTCTTGAAAACTGGGGCATTTGCTTCCAGTCAGCTGGGACCTGTCTGTATTAAGCCCGGTTGAAAAATCATGTGACAACCTGGAACAATCTTTCCAGAAGTTACAAAGGCAACATGTAGCAAATAATGTAACCATTATTTTCCGAAGAGATTGTTTCTCAGATTTTATTTTTCGTTTTATTTATGTTTTTTTTTGTTGTTGTTTTTTTCTCTTAAGATCAGTTTTTCATAATTTAGCTCCCAGGATTGTCTTGCCATACAATCAACTGTATGTATTTACCTATGTAAATATGAGGAAAATGGGGTGTTCTCCTGGTGGGAGTGTGGGACAGTGAGAGGGCAGGACTACCACTTTACACAGCAGCTGCCTGCTAGATTGGTTTAATTGTCCTGTGAGACAACACCTCCATGTAGAGCCTTTCTCCTGACCTTTTTTAATGACAGTATCTTTCAGCATATATTTCCTTTGATTAATCCACAAATTCTTTTTGGTTTTTTTCCTCAATGCTTTGCTATTGCTGTACTCTTAAGTTGTTAATTTAATGTGGATCAGTCACCAGAGTTATCTGGGTTGATACATGAAGACCTTTCCTCAACAGTCAAATGTAAGAATTTTCATCTCCTGAAGTTAATCAGAATACTAAGCAGAAGAGTAGCAGCATTTCTATTTCATTTTCTTCCCTAGATAAATCAACATAACTTGAGTTTTGTTTTAAAATTTAAAAATATCCTTTTAGCAGTGGTACTGTGTCTTGTCTGCCCCACTTTTAGGAATTCAAACTGATGAGGCTAATATCCTGGCAGAAATAAAACAACCAACACCTGAAACTGCAGAGTAATACTGTGGAAAATTGAGAATTTTAATAAACCATATTTGGAGACTAAAAAGAAACCTATTCCTACTTATTGCCAGAAAAGAATAATATATTCAAAGATAGTACTAGAGAGGGAATGTAATTACCTGATGATCCCACATTGAAGCCTCTCATAGAGGGGAATTTGATGACATGGAAATAACAGGATGTACAGGCTTAGAGGTTGTGATAAACTCCTCTGCCATGTTCATAGACATAAATTGCCATGTAATATGCTGCTGACATTAGAGCACCTATTATTCTGTTTGCTGCTCTACAAATGGTCCTTTTATAACATATTTGGAAGGGACTGTCCAGGGAAGTGCTTGAGTCACCATGCCTGGATGTATTTAAAAGACGTGTAGATAAATGAGAGTCATAGTTTAGTGTTGTACTTGGAAATATTAGGTTTGTGGTTGGACTTGATGATATTAGAAGTTCCTTCAACCTAAATAATTCTTTGATCTGCATCAACTTTGTTGTCTCTGCTCTCAGAGCAGTGCATCTCTTCTGTATTTGTATAACTTTTGCCATGCATTAAACTCTAAATTAAAAGGCAAAGATCCTTATACATCTAGTAGGTTTAAGGGGTTTAGGTATGGAACTGGACCCTTGGACATTCACAGAGTCCTATTCTTAAACATGGTGACTCTAGGAACATCATAACAAGAAAAACTATAGGCAGTTGTCCAGACCTTGATGCCTGCACAGATTATATATGCAAACACATGCTGGTTTTAGCCAATGGCTTCTTGGATAGCCAGCTCAGAAAAAGAACTTTCTAGAACCTCAACTGAGAGACATAAACATATTTTTTTTCTTTCTAAGATACAAAAGACTTGCAAAATCTTCACATAAAATGCTAGATTTTTGTTTTATTGAAAAATTTCAGCATTTATTCCTGCTTCCCTGTTTTGCCAGATATCTAGTTTACTTCTTGCAAACAATAATTACTCGAGCAAAAATGCTATGTGCTACTCCAAAGAAAATAGAAGCCATAAAAATGCCCCTCAAATATCAGCTTCTAATGAACCACAAATCACAGAGATTTTTGTCTCTTGCTCCTTTTTCTTAAAATAATTTAAATGTGTGTTTGCTTACTTAAATGTTTACTTAAAATTTTCTTTCAATAACCAAGGTAAAGGTAGCAAGTCTGTGTTTTCTTTTACTTTGATCAAATGTTAGACTTAATTGCTTGCTGTGTTGACTGATATGACATTGCAATTTAAAAGGAAAATTAGAAATGTGGCTTTGCCTGATGTCTTCTGGGAAATGGTCTGAAACAATAAGCATCATAATTTGTGTCAAATGTTAACGATTTGTTTTTAATAGCAACTTCTGTGAACCCCTGCGATTAAAGTAGGGCCAGATAGAGGCAATGCCGCTAATAGAGACCAGCTGGGCTTGCTATAAATGTGGCCTTCTTCTTGTGGATTGGTTACAAACTTTGCCCTGTGGCTGGTTCTGCTCCAGTAAATGCAGATACTTCAGTTAGAAATGGAATTTTCATCTTCTCTTTAGATACCAGCTGAAGCCCATATATTCTGATGAGAGAAGGAACTTGTTTTGTTGCTGTATATTGCATAGAACAGTTGGAGTTTTATGCAAAAGATGGTAAATTTTCCCAAGGGAAGAGAGGGAAGAAGAGGTATGGGGAAGGAGAGGAAATGCTCCTTTATGGCCGTCTGGCATTGCACGGTTTGCTCAATGATGTAATTATTCCATCCTGTACTGTTTTCCAATATTGCAGGTGCACGATGGCTCAGAATCCTGTGACACACACGCTGCGATATAACTTCGTGTCCCCATTGCTTTGTTCAGCACTTGTTGGCTCTCAAACTTTTTATGGCAGCATATGGCTGTCTGATGTTAGCATTTCACTGTGGACAACATAATGAAATTCCAACAGTCTATTGCTCCCCTAAGCCCTGTGCCAGCTAAGTGGTGGTGAACTTGTCTGACAGATGTAGTGCTGCTTCAGAAGAGCTTGACATGAATGTCTAGAATGAGAACAAGGACTCTCTCCACCTTCCCATCCCTAATTAAAATTCCAGAGTCTTAGGTTTTGTTCCACCTCTATTTAGGTTCTGGTTTATTTTGATTTTAAAATACTATTGTTTTTAAATATGTAGACTTTGATTGTTTTGTTGTCCCTTCATAACATCTCCATGGTTTTGGTTTCTATTAGCTTAGTTGGTGAGGAATTGGATCAAAAAGGAAAATTTTGAAGTTGTGGTCTAATGCCTTAATAATAACTAATCCTATTACCTTTTAATTTAATTTAGCCCTGTAGTACTACAAATTTTTCTAGCTTTTGTGGGAAATGTTAGACTGTTCTTACTTTTTTCTCTTCTGCTTCCTCAACTTCCATATTTATAGTCTAAATATTTTGACAAATTGATAGTCTTTAAAACTGTTGACAGATGCAGACAAACATTAAATATTTTGAAGGTTTAATAAAATACTGTGCAACCTGCACAGCTACAAGGGGAAAATACTGCATTGACTAGGAGCATCATTTTTAAACTTCATCATCAATTCTTGCCAAAAGGAGCAGAAATTTCAATGGAGGAATGGAGATATATCTAAGTAGAAATGTTCATATAGGTCTTGTAAGAATGTATAAGTTTATGGAAATAGACTGGAACATACACAATGGTTATCTAATTTGAGCAACAGGTGAATTGGACAAAGGTTATTGCATTCAGCTTGGATTAGGAAACTGGCCTGAAATTTTCATTTTTTTTCAGAGTTGCTGTCATACTTTAAAGCCAATAGTGCTGTGGTGATGTGTGTTTTGATAATATTAGAGTCAAGGGTAAATAACAGTTGCTTTCATATTGATTACAACTTTCAGCCATTCCTTTAAAATGATAGAAATTTAAAAATGAACTTATCAGAAGTATTCTAATGCATGCAAAAGGAAGGGTCAGCATTAGCCACTTAGATTAAATATTTAGAAGACAAGCCCCCTCCGTCCTTGCCTGGAATTTTCTTAGGACTCAATTCTTCAGAACTATTGTCAGAAATTGGGAAGAGTGTTATGTGATATTTTAGTCAGACAGGACTCAAAATTTTCACCTATCAGTTAAGTCTAGTATTTATTATGCAGTCATCAGGTTTTATATGTTTGTTTAAATAAATTAATTTATGATCTTCTCAAAAACTATGGGGTATTTTTGTATTGCCTCTTCCCCTGCAAGTTTGTTCTGGTACCTGAGTGTTTTGATTGTTAGCTGTATGACATGTTCTATATTAAATTAATTCTTGGCTGTTTTTTCTTGTTTGTTTGTTGTTTGACGGAGTAGCTTCATTTCTAGATGCATTTAGAGACAATATTTACACCCTATTTAATTTCATCTTTGGTAGTGCTTATAAAGCTTACATGGCATTGAGGTTTCTACTGTGGAGCAAATTTAAACTCAGGGAAAAAAAAATAGAGTCTATCCAGACTCTAAACATTGAATTAAATCAAATCCTTGATAGTTGGTTTCAGCTGTATAACTCTGAATTCATGAAAATCACTAACTGCCATGTGAATGCTGGGGGAAATCTAAGGCTGCAGTACAATGATGTCAAAATTTTAAAGCATAACAGCCTGAGTAGTGGATATGAAATGGTCAAAGAGCTGCAAGCAGTATGAGTGAATAGATCATGAGTGGACAACTCTGGACAATTTATACTGTGTAGGTAATAAAAAGACAGTGGAAACTACGGCTTATGAGGAGCTTCATAGGTTGGCAGAATCCCTACTCAAGGGTCAATATTAATATTGATTCCAGTGGCAGAAGAAAAAGAATCAAAGTTAGTGTTTTGTCGTCATCTTGCTATCTTGTGTAAGGGGGAGGTTTCTACTGTAATAAAAAATATTTGGTTTTATGTTAATTACATGCTAATATTGACTATCAGTAGTCCTGGTCTGAGGAACAACTGAGAAACCATAGCTGCTGGTCTTGCTTTCTAGTATCTTGAAGTGTTGAATAGAACATTTGAATCAACTGGAGCCTGCAGAGCTGCTATGTTTCTTCTTTCTGTTAGATAAACAGTTGCTGGAATGACTAGTAAATACTGTGTCCTGCTCAATCTACAGCACCTGTTTCTCAGCAGATAGACTAGGATTTTTTAAGAAAGACCAGAGTGATGGAAATGCTTTGTTGTCACTTCTGCCCTATAGCAAAAGCAGTTTATAAATGACAAAAGTATTTTAAATGGGTAATGTACTATAGTTTTTAGCCTATTGTCATAGTCTGTTAAACTTAAAAGAGAGACAAATGGGAAAATAACAGCACTATGTTACTCTTGACTGTACCTGTCAGGACAGTGAACATCCTTCTTCCATATCCTTCTGTTCTGACTGCCTGATCTACAGAAAAAAATTGATGTGCCATCTGGCATTGAGTTAGCTACAAATCTGAGCAAGAGGTTTCCAAAGCTTTGTGTCCCCTTCACTTGTGCGATGCTTTTACACTCAGGCTCTCCCCACTGGATCTGTCTGAGCAATGCTTCAGCTGTGCCTTTGTCTGGCCTTGGTCCTGCTGCACCCTGGTTTCCTGGATGACCTTAGACTTGCCTCATCACCATGGGCTTCTCTGGAGATCACTGGCCTTCAGCTGAGCTTCATCACCATCCTCAGGCTCACTCTGCTCAGCTTTCGTGGGTACCATGTGGTACCGGTACCATTTTTCTGTGCCTGTGCCAGTGAGGGTACTCTCCTTTCAGGCTTGCTGTCACACTCAGATGCCAGGCCGCCTCTCTTTACTGAGCAACCCACTCCTGCTACTCCCTTCTGATAGATGCCAAAATACTTTTTAGCATAAAGATTCCCAGTTTGTGATCATGTTGGGGTGATTTCCAAAACAAAGGATTTTTTTATAGTGTAGCTTTTTTTCAGTGTTTTACAGTTGCATGACAGAATTTTTATGATAAAATAAATCTCTTCCATCCCCTGATATTCAAGGTCAAAGTTTGTGATGTTTGATTCTCTTCCAGTTTTTGAATCAAAGTATTTGAGGGATACAGCAGTGTCCTTTTTTTTCTTAAATGTTCTGAAGAATATTTCTATAGTGAGGGAATGCACTCTAGAATATTAATGTGCTTCCAATTATCCTGATGGACTACAGTGCTTCACAGAATCATTAAGGTAATCATGCATGCTGATGACTGTGCCCTTGAAATGGACATAGCAAAACATGCATCTAATTAGGGATAAATTGGCATAACCTGGAGATAGCCAGCTCTAAATTTATACAATGGCCTTTGTGAAATACATTATATATACATCCATAATTGTAGCTGGACCACAGAGGGTTAAAGGCACCTGCAGATTAGCCCATCTTTTCAACACCTTATCCAGCACTATCCTCTCAAAAAAGGCATTGGCAAATCCAGATTCAATGCCCCTTTAGTTAATGCTCAGACAAAATTTGGACTCAGTGTTACCTGAAAATGAGTCCTCTGCTTGTGTGCCAATATTGCCTTTGGTGTTGATGGATATTTGTGGCTTCTGGCTTTGTTTAGATGCAAGCTGCCTTGCTGTCTGATGTGTAATGCAGCAAGGTATGATCTGTAACAATAACATTTTGGAGTGCTGAAAGATTCTCAGGACTGAAATATTGACAGTCATGGGGTATTTTTGTTGAGCTAGGAATGTAGTGGGAATGAAAGACATTAAAGTGCTGAAGCAACTTTTCTCATGCTGAGGTTGAAGTATTGCACTGAGTAGCATGAGACTGAAACCAATAGCTGGGAAACTGTAGACAGCAAAGGAGCACACAGTCATTTTGGTTAGTGAGCTCATCTGAGGAAATAGAAGATGGGTAAGGTTATACTATGGTGATCAGAGTTTTCTGGGTATGGGATTAGGATAATCTCTTTCATATTTAGTTGCTAAAAGCTCTCCTTTTCCTGTTTGGAGATTGGACATGAGATTGAGTTAGTCACATTTCTTATATGAAAGATAGAGTGTTCTGAGTCAGGTTATTTCTGATTAATGTAATTCTACAGCAACAATCTCTACACTAAGCGGTGCAGAGAGTATCTGATGGCAGTGATAATAGTACAGCCCTGTAAACCACTGCACTGTTCTGAGCCTGTTTTAATTAGACCTAATTTGTGGCTTTCTCTAGCCACAAATTCAACCTTATGACATCTTGATATTCCTACTTCCCTCTGTTTTGGCATGTATACTAGTCACTTGCCCTTGCTTAAGGCAAACCTTATTGCTCTGTATTACCTCCATGTCTTGTTTCACATCCTTGTACAAAACACTGTTCTAGTGCAGAAGATACCTGTAGAGAAGAATGCTATTGCATTGTAAGTCAGTGTGTCATATCAAATCAGAAACTTTGAATTCACAAAGGCCTAGGAAAACTTCATGGCATCTGACAACAAACCTGGAATGGGTATTTAAAGATTATGTGTCAAACCTGAGATGTCACTAGAGTGAGAGATGTTACCAAAGCCTCCTTAGTGTTGTTAAGCACATTTTTCAGGTGACACTAAGAAGCTTATGGATATTCAGATTACAAGGCATATGTAGATACTTGGAATATAAGAATATCTGGTTTATGGACATATATGATTAATAGATAGTCAAGATAAAACAAACCACCACAAACAGAAGGACTAATAAACCCCACCTAGATACACAGACACAGGAGATAAGGGAGATCAAGGAGCATATCTCAGATGAGGGATTGAGGGAGCAACTCAAAGCCTTGGAGATGAATATTTTGTAAATGATAAGTAAGGGAAGTTTATACCTGAGATATTTGAGAAGACTTGTGGGATTATATGAAATTTATAGTGGGACGTTATAGGGGCAATGTGGGAATGTACAAAATTATTCTATGATGTTGGGGTGGAACAAAAGGCAGGGGAAGGGAGAGATCAGGCTGGGTTGGAGGAGGAACAAACATGGGAAAATGGAAATAAAGAGGACAAAAGTGCACAGTCCCATTTTAACTTGCTTGCTGGTTCCCATATATGTTAGTCCAAGCTGTGTTCATGATCACTGTAGTCTGTCCTATGTTCTTAAACTCTGTTCCTCTGTTCTTTGTGATCTTGCTGTCTGTGTCGTGGTGCCTCACTAGCATACCCAAAGTGGACTAGCTGACAATGGGGAGAGCACCAGAGCCTTGAAAGACCCAGTTAGACCTGGTCAGGGACCAGGTCTGTGACCAAATTTAAACGAGGCTGTGGGCTTGGGCTCAGACTCTGACTGCTACCCTTTTTCCAAACTTTCATTTGTCTTTAACACTCCAGAAGATTCAAAGGTGAGAGGAAAGCTCTAAGGCTCAGAAAGCACTTTAAAAATCTAGATATATGGTCTGAGTTACAAATGGCTCCAAAATTCAGGGTTGATGGTAACACACAAGGGAGCTATCAAATGTGTTCAAAAGTAAGGAGAACTCACTAATATTGCAGCTGTAACAGGCTGTTACAATATCATCAACAGGTGGCACTTGTCACTTGCACTGGTCATTAGCAGTGGTCTTAAACATTGGCTGCCCTCACAAATGAAGGCATAGGAAAAACAAACCAAACCAATCAAACAAACCAAAAACCACTCGTCTCCACCCCCAACAATCATCAAGAGAGAAAAAATATATTTTAATTTATCTATCCAGTCTGTTTGCTTTTTCTTCCTTACTGTAGGCACATTCAAGGAATTCAGAAGTTTTGTAAACCAGTCAAGGCTTCCTGGGGATCAACTAGCATTTAATGAGCTCCACAAACTTTTGCAATTATTTTCTTTCTAAAGAAAGGTAATTAGTCCATTTTCTTGCACTGTCAGTGATACAAGACAGTGGAGATTTCAGATTTTCTCATTTAAACTGTTAAAACATGACTTGTGCCAATAGCTTCTGTCATTTTGTATTTCCTAGTAGAGTCTCATGCCATGAACCATCAGCATACTCATGTTAATTACTAAGCCTCTTCTCCTGATATCTCTTATATATTCAAGCTTTCTGGATGCAGTTTTTGTTCTGAGAGCAATATGTTTTCTTTCCACTATTGAAGATGTGGAAGAAAAGCATCTTCTAGATGAATTGGCTAGTGGAAGTAGGGAGAAAAAAAAAAAAATCATTTGAACTATCATGGACCTCTGTGCCTCCTGACCCCTAAGTAAGTAAAGCTTTTTTGGTGCCTTGCTGTGTTGAGAATCAAAGTCCTTTCCCTTCCTGCAAATTGAAGTGCTGTAACTCTCTGTTGCTAAATGATCCATGTCAATTACATTTTGCTCAGTTCAATTGCAGGATACTGTAGCTCATATGGTTTTCAAAATTCAGCTTTTGACTGGGCAAATAAGTCTGACTTACTTGCAGTCAATATTGTCAATAAGTAACAGCTATCAATTACAGCCTTGCTGTACTTGACAGAATTTTCTCCATTATTTCCCTTTCATGAAATATTCATGAAATATTCATGAAAGGGAAATGAAAGTTTGTGGAATAAAACTAATGTTAGATGAAGAAGACATAAATATGTCAACCTTTCCTAAAGGCTGAACATTATTGCATTTCCATATGATAATAGTTAAAGAGAGGAGGAATGCCCAAGACACATCAGAATTTAGTCTCTCTCAACAAAGGTACTTGTTCTTCCTGCTATGATATGCACTATATCTGGAGTCAAAAGAGCTGCATGCAGCTTCTTGCAGAATCTGACATTACTGAGGAGATTAGGGACTAGAAGAATCTATGTGTAGTTTATAATTGCATTAAAGGTGTGTATAAAACACACATTTTATGTATAAAATCTTAAGTCTTGAGAGGGACTGTAAACACACAATATTTCAGATTTGAGAAAAGTTGGAAAATCTGTATTTAACTCCTTCTGACAATGAAAACCATTGCAGAAAAAGGAGCATGAAGCATCAAAATTTGAGAAATAGGTTATTGTAGGTGAGGAACTGTCTTCACCTGTTTTTGCACTACAGCTCTGTGCATCTGATTGTCAAGATGATTGAGACTAGTGGCCTACCACAGGAAAGTATGGACATTCCAAATGGATGTGTCCTGAAAGTGCAGGCAGAACTGTGACCTAGAGTAAGCCCCAGGGTATGTTTCAGAAAGAGTGGGTGGTCTCTAAAGAGTCATATTACCTTACTTTTTCTCCCTGTTAATCTGGCCTTAAAAACAGCTATTTTAAGCAGCTGTTTGTAAAAACCTGCCTTGTTATGCTCATTTGTAGTCCTGGAAGAAGGAAAAGAATGAAGAACTGAAGCAGTGATTTTCAGAATAGGAGGCATCATTCACAAATCATGGTCTGCCCAGCCTCTTCTCTCCTTGCCACTGTGTATAATTTCACAGTAATTTGAGACTACCATGATAATAGGTCAAAGATAGGCAGTCTTCACTAACTGCAAATCTTGATATTATAATATTATAAGGCATGGACATAACATGGACAATCTTATGAATACATAATCAGTGGATGCTGGGCTTGGGGAGTGAATGAGCAAATCTGTGGGACTTAGTTAAACAGCGACAGAGGGTTTGTTAAAATAAACATATTTCCTGACTTGCAATGAAATAATTTAGTATTAGTTTCATTAAAGTGTAATTTCATGACAGTCACTGCTTGAATATCATGTGGATCTTTTTGAGTCAAGATGATGAGTTTGGACTGACGTGGATAATGAAGTAAATGTTCTCCTCAGAATTCCCTCAGTTCCTGGAATATATTTATGCAAAGTTCTTCACTTATATAAGCCTGGAAGGGTTGGAAATGTGGCATAGCTAAGTTTCAGAAGATGACTTGGCATCCAAGATGCATCTAACAGGTAAAGTTTGTTTCCAATATAATTCAAAAGGCTGGCTACAACATTACCATACTAGAACTTGAGTATAACTATTTCTATTAAAGACTATTTCAAATGAATAATGATAAATAATAGCATTTCCTCTGTTTTGTAAGAGGCTACTTCAGAATTTTTCACTAAATGCAGAGCTTCAAGTGGTGAAAAATGACAGCCGAAAGCAGTAACTACAATTCTTTATATGTTTACTCCATTTTGCTTTCAGCTCACATCCTGAAAGAGGGTAAAAAATGCAGATTTTTTTTCCTCCAAGATTAGATTTCAAGCAGAAAATTCATGACTTGCTAAAAAGGCTTTGGTTAGATCACAATTTCTGCAGATTCATGTCAACATTTGATCTATCAAATTTATTTGCACAAAGGGCGATGAAAGTAAACTCTGAACTTGCAAAACCATGTTATTAGGAAGTGATTATATTAATTAGACCATCAGATGTCATGTTTTTCTGCTTCACTTATAATGGATAAATTGGATCAGCTTTGAAGATAATAGAAGTCTTTATAATGTGAAAGAAGACTCCTGCTTTCTTTCTTTGCTAAACTTGAAATGTACATATCATGAAAAGCACAAGGTTTTAGAGAGAGAAAGGACCTTCAGGTTATTCAAAGGGCCATATGCTGTCCAGAGGAACAGGATTTATTCCTAATTTTTCTGTAGCTAATGGTCTTGTTTGGGTCAGATTTATGATATGAGTAAGAGGCAGCTATACTGGCTGAACTGAATGCCTAAAATTGTAATCAAATATACAGCCAGTGAGAATGAGACATACAAAAAACAGAGAAAGAACAAAATATCAAGGCCTAGTTTTTCATCCTGGCAACCACCTAAGGGAGATAGTTCTGCAAACACTAGCCTAAAATATCCATGCTTTGTTCCCTGTTTTTGAATTGTTTGTGAGTTTTGCTTGTCTGTATTTTGGAGGCAGAAAATAAAAAAGATGAACAAAGAATAATTCCTTAACATATGTATGCATTACAAGTATGGCAATAGAAAAAAACCAAACATCCAAACGCCACAAACTCCAAAATAAAACTACTTTCCATACATTTAATGCAGTATTCAGTATGTATAATGAAAGAGGATAATACTGCAAAAGAGCAAAACACCACCTAATTTTTTTCTCAGTGTCTGGGTTATTCTGAGCAAAAGCAATACATGATAATCTTACCACTGGGTTTCAAGAATTTTTTAAAAGTTCTAATAAAAAGCCATTTAGGTAGGAGGCTTACTTTACCTCTGTAATTATAAATCTCAGGAAAGAGTTTAATATTCCTATTCTAAATTTTGAAATCATAGCCCTTGCAAACTTGCTGATTGGTAGCAATCAACTCACAGCTTAAGAGATGTTTAGTCATGAATGTCTTAGGAATGTTCAAGATTATTGACAATACCCTGCAGCTGGTAATAAAGCCTTAATAAGGTTACATACATTTAAGAAGTAGATGCACTTGATTAGATTTCTTTTTCACACAGAGCATAAATTTTTGCTGAAACTATAGGCCAAGGCTAAGTATGCATAAACATTTATTAGATCAAGACATCTGAAGCACAGCTATTTCCCTGAGCGTAGCATACGTGAGATGAATTAAGTAACACATGCTACATAAAGCAAATTGGCCTAAATACCTTTTCAGCCTCTTTCTCCAGCTAGGCCTGGATAGCCTAGGAAAGCAAAACGTTGGGGGAAGGTGCTGATGCATACTAAAAGGGATAGGACTGGGTTACAGGTATACTTAAGCAAAAATACATGCTACACCTACCAAGAGACAGAGAGATGTCCTAATATGCAGTTACAATAAGTGCTAGCTAATTCCCGCTGCATCAAGAGCAGGTATTCATGCATACTCTTGTTGGCTGATGTTGATATCTACCTCTTTTTTCATTCTGTTTATTTTCTGTCCTCTTCTGGTCAGGCTCTGACGCTTGTATTAGTTGATGCTCGACATTGTGGTGAGTTGATGAAGAGGAGCTTGGTACTGCTCTTTCAGCAAATGCCCTGACCCTTTTGGAAAAATATTTGTGAAAAAAAAATCTTTGAGTAACAGAGAAAACAGAAAGTCTGAGCTGTTTTTTTCTTATATAATTCATCATTTGCCTCCAACAATTTATTTGAATTTCATATTTTTTCCCAGTTTGACATGACATAGTCCATGGTGTTCTTTCTATTATTCCTTATTTCAATTAAATGTAATTTTATAAGTGAAGTGTTACCTTTGGCCTAATTCTGTTCATGTTTTTGTCACATATATTAATTCAATTTCTATGTTTTCATACAAGCTCCATTCTATGGAGCAGTTTACAACACGTGCATATTCCTCCATTCACCTATTGCAGAAATATCTGTTCAGTTAGATTTACTTTTTTTCTTCATATATTGAATAGGAATGGATTTCTGAATTCTTGCTTTTCATGCTCACCATTTCAACTTTTGCAGCAGTACATACACTTTTTTTTCTGTTTGTAGCTATTCAAACTTCTGTTTCAGACATAGCTGTTAGCAGTGGGGTTATTTTTGGTATTAAAACATACTATTTCCATTGGAAATTAGGAATGAAAAATTTTGCTTTACACACATACCTACTTCTAAATATACAGCCCATTTCTTCAATTTATTGTTTTCTTTTATTTTAAAACTTGGACAGTATTTTTTACTAAAAAACCAGATCATAGGACTCAAAGTAAGAAAAAATGTTGAATGAGATCTCAGCAGGTCATCTTTACCAATCCCCTGCTCAAGCCAGGGCTAGCTTCACAGTAAGATCAATCATGCAAGGTGTCATCCAGTTGAACATTGAAAATCCTCCTGGGCAGAGGTTTCAGAGTCTCTCTCAGCAATGTGAAGAATTATATTCTACTGGAATTCTACTGATGTCCTTTTTTTAAATTTTTTTGTTAAAACTAGTTGCTATTCTTAGTGGAGATTAATGAATCACCATTATTTATGATCATTATCTTCTGCGCTTCCAGGAACTTCCTTGTGTCTCAGAATCAATAGAGACGTAGGAAGTCTTTTGAGCAAATGCATGGTTCAAGGGCTTGCTAGATCAGTAACTGGAATTCATATTAATTTAATTGAGTTTTTCTTTAGGAAGTCTTTAGCAGTTTTCTGTAAGTGAATTTAACATTTGTTCAATTTCTAATGTGGCATACACAAAGCCTGTGCATTTATTAGGTTGGTTTTTTTGAATGTTAATGTGCAGATATCAATGTCAGTGAGAAGATGAATATGTGATACGAATGAATGAATTCTGAATGATAGAGGGCTGTCATTTGCACATGAATCAAGACTGATCAAAGAGACTCCAAGTTTTCCCTAGTCTTAAGGGAACCAAAAAGGGAAAAGTGCTCCATATCACCACCCACTCTCATGCTAGACACTCTCCCAACAGAGTTGTAATAGGAGAAAACATCAGTGTAGAAGAGTAAAAATGAGTTACTGAGGCAGAGTTCTCACTAGGGAAGGTTTAACAATGGCTTTCCCTTGATTTTTTTTTTATTATTCCTCTTTTTATTTCTTATTACCAGCAAATCTGCTATTCAAAGCCAAATTTTGTCAACTTTGCCTTTAAGTTTCTATTGGAAGAGATAGATAATAAATTCAATTGTAGTTATTCATAAGAAAATTATTTTTTGAATGTTTGATACTTGACTTTTTACATGCACATCTAATTTTTATTTGTTTTTAAAATGTAAATAGCTTATTAGATAATCTAATATATAATTTCACAGATAACTCAGATAAACACAATTTACATGAGCTTGTGATTACTGCTGCAGTTGCTGTGACTAAAATGACAACTTTCTGCAACGGGACAAAGTAATTGGTGCAATTTTTGCCATCTTAATGATGAACAAATGAGTTTACTCTTGAAGAGGTCATCACTCTTGTTGGGAGGTTACTGCACTTTTTCTTCTTTGCAGAAAATGATTGTGTCTGAGCAAATGCTACCTCGGGCTACTTTTCAAAGCCAACACCAATGGGGCTCTGAGTCACAGAATTTTCTTTACTGTTGTTATGAACTCTCTAATGATGATGGCACAACAAGTTTCGAGCTAATGGAGCTTTAATTGCTAGCTCTATTTTGGGCTCATTTCTCCATTTGGAAATAACTATCTCTGCCCCACTTACTGCTGGATTCTTCTCTGTGAAAATTCGCCTCCAGAAATCCACACTAATTTGGGGATCAGAATTGAGCTTTGTGGCTTCAGCACTGAAGCACACTAACATCAGAAATAAAACTGAATATACCATTTCTGTCAGACATCTGCAATCCTGAAAATACTATTAAAGGTGAAATCAGAACACTGAAAGTAATTTTACAGGTAATATAACAGTTCTATTAGTCCATGAGATTTATTTCTTAAAAGAGGAAGAAATGAAGTTAATATAGATGTATAAATATGTGTGCATATGAAACATAGTTATTGAGTGGTGGTTAATTAGCTAGCTTTTTTAAATTTGTGAAAGAAATAAAGAAAAGCATTTGTATATAAAATTAAACAGTATGAAGAGTTTTAACTCAAATTATTTGTATATGAATTTAAAGTAGATTAGCTAAACAACTAATTCATGGATGGATGCTTTTAAGAAAAATTAAAGAGATTCAAATTTTGTCCACACTGAGTGATATTGTATGTAAATAAAGCTAAACATCATTTTAACTCTTAGTGACTGTTTTAAAGATTCAGTGGTATTTTTTTTTCCATGTATCTGAAGTATTTGAGTGGTTTCCTGCACTTGGCTGAATTTACTTGAGCTATAGGATCAAATCTTAAAAAAATTATAAAAAATCCAGCCTCAGAATGGAAGTATTTCACATCACAGTTTGCTTGTACTATGAGCATAAACTGTCAGGTACAGTGTAAAGTTTTACAGATGTGTCTGTATGGTGCCATACTAGTACATCTCAAAGAAAAGGAGTTGAGCTTTTTGATGGGTGATCATGAATTGCCTATACATATGATGATATTTGTGTTAGCCTGAGCCAAGAGTCATAGTTGTTCAACTTGAATCCAGTCATAGAATATTTATGCACATTGCATCTTTCTATGCCTTTAGAAATGGACACCAAAAATTGCTGTGAAAGCACCAGAATGAAACTGAGTTCATTATTTCTTAGAACTGCTGTAAAGAAGGCAGTAAGAGCTCCCTGTGGCATGGACCTGATAAGCCAGTAGAATTTTCTGGAGCTTTATGAATGCCAACTGACTTAATAACTGTACTCTCATCATCAGTTGTCAAAGGGGTGACAGCTCCCAGTAGACATCTTGGCTGTAATGAGCTCTTGGTTAAAATTTGATTTTTGTATTGGGAATATAACTGTGCAGCTTGCTGCTCTGTTGCTTGGACACCTTTTCATTTCTTCTCTCATGCATTTTTCCCTCCATAACCATTTTCTCACAAGCCAGCAAAGTCTTCTGTCTCAGTGCTTCTTTTCTCTCTTTTATTTTAGATCCACACCTGTTTCAGCATTTGTGCTGTCAGCCAGAGCAAGTTGTGCTGCTTTTGGTCATTCCTCTACAGTAACAAGGAG
The DNA here is from genome assembly GCF_012460135.2 of Molothrus ater. NCBI lineage: Eukaryota > Metazoa > Chordata > Aves > Passeriformes > Icteridae > Molothrus > Molothrus ater. The sequence continues at coordinate 79,573,977 of NC_050478.2, forward strand.
AAGCACAGAGTGATGACATCCAATTTAGTGCCAAGCAAGGGTCTCTGTCACAGTGCATCATTGACAGGGGGCTACAGGTACTAAATACTAGTAGGTACATCTTTCTACTGCTGTGACTATTTTGCTTCTGGTTTGAGGTTTCATAATTTGGATTTCTCCACTGTGCAAGAAACCAAAGATTTAAGATTCATCTTATCTGCTAACCTTACCCTGTTGCTAACCTTGTCCTTTTTCTAAATAACTATTTTATTAAATAAATTCTAATAATTTATAATTATTATAAGGAAAAAGGAGGGATTCTGTAGTATGCGACACTGGCCAAAGTAGAGCTCTGCAAGAACTGTTTGCTCACATCTTGTTACCTACCTAAGGTCTGCCTTCAGTGAGGTCAAACATTCTGGGAAGAACCCAAAATTAATATTGCAAAATTATTAGCTTTTCAGCTTTACTCCAAAGCTTTTAAATAATGAATAAACCAGTGGGGTTTTTTTGGTTTTTTTTTCACGAATTTAGATTACTGATTTATGAAAGTGACAATAGCTGGAGTTAAGTAATAAAATTCTGTTAAACTCTTCATAATATATGGGAAGGATATTATATACCTTCATGCATATCATCCTTTGAAAGGAAACAATTTTTACTTTCTGAAGTCTCTGCTTTCATTCAGACAGAAGATAAAGTTGTTCCCTCATTTTCCCTCATTTTCCCTGACTTAATTCATTATATTTTTGGACTTACATGGCAATATTAAACACAGACACTAATAGCTTATGAGCGTTATTGCTGTTTCCTAGATAAAACAGGTTAATTAATTCCCTGAGGGGACTAATGAGGCTGTGCTTTTGGCATAATCATGTTAATTTTATGATTGTGAAGGTACAAACAAGTGAAAAAATAAAATGATAGATCCTCTTAAAAAGCTGATTGATTCTGTAAAGTGCAATGTTTGTTAATTAAATGGTCAATTTCATGCTGGCATTCTCTGTTCAGAAGATATAAACTAAAATTAATTTACCTGGGTGAATTCATATCAGTACTGACTCCTATTCTGTTGACACTCCTTAATGACAAATGAATACTCTATTTTAATGGAAAGTTTGAATCAATCTATTTTGTTTCCATGGACTATTAAATTATCTTTTTCTGATGGACTAATAGAAGCCATAGCAGAAATCCATTAATTCACACTGACAGACCTAAGAAAATATATCCTGATTGGTTTTACCTTCCAATGCTGTCCTACAAAGTTAACTGAGATTTAGTGGTATTTCTCTCTAACATTTAAGTTTTTATGCATCTATGACAATCAACCAAGTTAAATTTTTCTTCAGAAGAACTAAATCCTGTCTAACACGAGTCTGAGGCTTGAAATACATCTTCTAAGGTTTTTTTTTTTCAGACTGGCTAGATCTTTAGGTACTTTGAGTACTTTGATGAAGAACTTAATTTAAAGCAGCCTTAAATACTTTAAGTGTTACCTGACTTGAGAAGCACACTACTACATCTTCAATTCTTCTGATTTTGAGCAAGATCATAGTTTACATTTACTCACATAGTGTCCTGGTTCAGGGCAAATTTGGGAGAATAAAAGAAGCTTTTATAGAATAAAGAAATAAAACATCTAGGTTAAAATCAATGCTGTAGCCCAACTCATTTCCTAAAGAGTCAGCTTGTACTAAATAACACATAATAAACATTTAAATGAATTAAATTCTGATGAAAATTCATGTTCTGTCCTGTAGATAACAGATGTTTGCAAATTAATTTTGCTTCTAAGACAGTCCTCCAAGGCAGGAGGGTATTTTAGCATTAAAATTAAGATATAATTGCTGTCTATATGATTGCTTATGTTTTGCTCCCCCTGTAGCCTCAGTTTCTTGCTTCTGGTGGAACTTTTTGAACTACAAGGATCAGTTTAACACTACTACAGAGCATTTGCTGCTCTGATTTAAATGAAAAAAGTGGAAATATTGTAGTTAAGAAGTACTCCAGTCTTTAGAAAGAAGAGTATTTTAATCTGGACAACCATAAATCCTGCTTAAAGCTAATATAAATTTAAATTAGGGAAAAAAATCTTGAAACCCCAACAAAAATAACATATCAAGTTTTAAACCACAAGTTTTATAATACAGTTTTTCTTCCTTTCGTTTTTTTTTCTTCCTTTTGGCTCTTTCGTCTTTTTGATTTTCAAGTCTCCTTACTCTGACATAGCTCCTTGCAAAGTGCATCACTTAATATTATAAGGTTTTCCAATAGCTGGTGTTTATATGCATTCTGCTGATATCATAAACAATCTCATGTTCTTATTCTAGACGCTCTTTGGTTGCAGAATTCAACACAGTTCAGAGGCTTACTGTGTTCTTTGTATTTTCTTGGAATGCAATTACCCAAGACAAGATTTTGCTTCTTCTTTTCATTTGTTTAGCAAGACACCAGTTTCAGTAAAATCTAGTAGGATTAACTAAAATCTAGTTGGATTTTTTGGATTGAAAAGAAAGAAGTTGCACTATCTGAATTTTAAATAGAAATTCAGTGAAATCTCAGAGTAAATAGTGTGAAAGTATGATACTTGTTTAGGGAGGTAGAAAATTAAATGGCTCCTAAGGTAATCTCAAGAGGCACAACCATGCAAGAAGTATTTGTCCATACTTACAAAAGCCCCAGTTAACATAGTCAGGAGAAAGCTGAAGAGAAAGAAGGCAGTTCTTCTAAGACAGTTGATTGCACTTCTACAAGGAAGGACTCTGAAAGAGGTGACTGGGCTCCCACCCAGGGAGGAGACAGAGCTTTACCTCTCTGACTGCTGTGCTTTGCACCCTCTGGAGGTGACATCTTAAAAGCTCAACCAGCTCTGGCTCATCAGGGTGAATACCAAGCTGCTCTATGAAGCTGAAGCCCTTCAAATCCATTTTTTTTGTTATGTGTTTTTGTGATCCATGGCTGTCTCTTTCAGTTCAGTATGAAATTTGCATTTATTAAGCTTTGTTTACTTAGTGTCTCCAAAGAAGAATATTTAATTTTCTTAATATGGGGATGATAGAATAGTGTACAAGTGTGCTCATATGCTTAATTTTTGATTCTTACCCATTTAAACTAAGACATATATTATTATGAATTCTTCAAATTTAACCAACTTTAACTTACTGCTCTACTAATATTTTAAATTTTTTACTGTTCTTTCAAATGAAAGATAAGAATCTGAACTTCTGGTATCACTTGTGCTGCAAATCCTTTTATTTTCTTATTCTACTGTACTGTTGTCTACTGCATCAATATTTCCCACAGCGATCAATTTTCATTCCCATATTTATTCTTTTGTAATCTTCCAATCTGTGACTGGCATTTCTTTTTATGAATAGGTATCTTCTGTTTGAATATTTCATATTTTATGTATATTACATGAATTAAATAAATTCCTGAGTAGATGTCTGAATTTCAAATATAATCGCAAGTTTGTAATGCAAGTTTATTTGTTCCAACATTGTTATAGCTTAATACCCTTAGAGCCCGTTAAATCTTCTGTTAATTTGAAATGAGGGGTAATTCTCATATTGATCAACTTCACAGGACATGTATGGTATAAGAAGACTCATCTAAGTTCTTGCTTATGGAAAATATTCAGCATATGATTAGCTGTTTTTCTTAATGGTGCATATGTTCACCTGGTTATTCTCACAGTAAATTTTAAATTCTCTTGGACATCCTGAAGCAAATACCTTTACGTCTAACAATAGCAAATTTTGTTGGATTACATTTGGAGGTGTGATACTGTGATTTCACAGAGATTCCATGTAATTTCTGTATTATTTGCCTGTTAGTTTCCTAATCAGTAATAGGTTTTATGTAAAAGGATAAAGTAAAAGAGACCAGGAAGGATTTCAGTTTTAACCTGCATGTGTTTCAACATGCCATTTAATAACAAGTTTTCATCCTAATGTTAACCTCTTGGAATATAGCTTTTATAGTTGCACCTCATGATAGAGAAGAAAATTTTAGCATAACCTCTTGAATTTTAATGGCAGATAAATAAATTCTGGAGTAAAAAGAGAAGTCAAATTGGAAATGTCAACACTCTAGGCTATGTCTTTAAGTTTGATGTTTCCAGCAGAGCTCCTTCGATTCCTTAGCAAAGAGAAAAGCAGCATATTTACACCAGAAAAAAAATGAAAGCAGCAACAATTTACACCCTAAAGAAGCATTGTAATATTTTGTAAAAATTTAATTAGGCTCCTGGCAATTCTTGTTAAAGTGCAACAGAAGAGTTCTGAGGTTTTTGAGATATCACAATGGGTTTGAACTTTCCAGCTGACTTTTCTTTGTAATATAATATTTCTTTTCCTACATGGATCACTTTATTGAACTTACCATTGGAATGCTGTGAGATAAACAATTCTTTATTGTTTGTCTGGATCTTTAATTACTTTCTTCTTTCACTACAGCAATACACACTATCTGTTCCTGGAAAAACAGGAAATCAGCAAATCCCAGAAAATCGTGAAACCTTGAAGCAAAACCCAGGCTTATATTATGTGACAATTAAAGGTCAATAATATCTCAGTGGGGAATTACCCAGAGTGGTGTCAAGAGTTACTCCAAGAACCAGGCAAAATAGCAATATTAGATTTGTATCCTTGCTTCATGAGCAAAGGAGTTTATGCTTTCCTAAGTTTCTTTTGGAAATTGATTGTGTAAGTGTAAAGTTAAGAGTCTTGATGCTGAAATTTATCAACTAGAATTATGTGGTTGTGTCAATATGAAGCTTCCTAAGTACAATTTGAACTTAGGTGCTTTCATTAGTCAAGTCGAAGAATGTTGAGACCTGATGTTCTATAAATCAATGGCAAATTTTCTGTTAAATGTCATAGATTTAATTACAAATTGTGCATTTTTAGTACCACGTCAGATTTTCTGATATTCACAAATGTATGGAATGTCATGGCTTCTGTTCTTGAATCATTTGGGAAAAATAGTGATGTTGGTTAATAAAGTGGAAAGATAGTTTGTTCTCAGGGGGAAACCTTTTTTGGCTCACCAAAGATAATTGCAAGTCATGCTATCAGGATTTATTGACTTGAAGTCCACAAAAAATACAGGTTTGAATTATCTCTGCTGGGAATTGCTTTAAAGGGATATTATTGTTATTAAAAGTTGACAGATTTAGTCTGAGAACTGTACCCAAACAGAAAATTGTGGAATTACATTGTTCAGACCTGCTGAGGGCTATTCAATTGTGATGACATTGATCATTAGATCTTCCTGTTCCTTTTCTATGGTAAACCGCACACAGTAAATTATACTGCAGGAAATTTGTAATGTTTTTCAAGATATCCAAAGTACTGTTAAAAGTATATATCATTTGCTGTATGTATTATGGAGTTATTTTTCTAGATTACTTGTTTCTACTGCAGAATGAGTGTGTCTTGCTCACTTTTACTCCTGAAATCCCAAGTTTTAAATGCTTTAATTTTTATTATAGAATTGCAGGCCTAAATAAATTAATTTTTTTTTTTAAAGGAGACTAGTTACAGTAACTAGTGGCTGTATTTTGTTCTCAATGTTAAATTCAGCAGTTGAAAGCAATATATTTTTATGTAAAAGACAAAAATACAAAAAATAAATCCCTCAGAATCCATCAGTATGTGCTATTGTGCTACAACAATACTACATCAAATTGCTTTGCAGACAAATGCAAAATAAGTATATTTGAAAAATGCTTCAAAAATAGTTATCCTACAGAATTGCAAATATAAGCACTGTGGTTATTATTAATGAAAAATATGTGTCATTGCAAAGATAATAATTTATCTAAACTCAGGGTTCATTAAAAAAAAAGAGGATTGAGGATTTAGACTATTTTTTCCCAGTAATTAGAGGGATACAGTTATAATTGCTGCAGTGTTTCAAAAGTATCATCACTTACAGACATTTCTTTCTTTTAATTTCTTTTCATTTTCAAAAGTATCAGCACTTACAGACATTGTGGTCACATAGAAAGAGAGCAAAAATGAAATTATTCGCAGAAAGGAAAAAAAAATTGTTGTTGCTAAGATATGATAAAAAACCCTGCAACACCCCACAAGATTAAAAATAATGGAAGGGATCCTACTAAAAGGTTTTTCACTTATACTGTGAAATTAGTCCTAGTTTTTCATATGGATCATCTGATCATAATAGCAAATGCAGTAGTGTTTGTGAGATTATTTGATGGGTAATTGATAGAATGTGTTTTGTCAGAGAAATGTTATCTTCTGCAGCTTGGAAAATGAAATTTTGGATGAAAATGGTGTGTCTGAGGTCTCCAATTACTACTGAAGAACAAATGAAGTAGCAGAATTTAGGGCCTCAATGTCCAGATGGAAATCAGTGACAAGTGTTGTCCCTCAGAGGTCCGTACTGGGGCCAGTACTGTCATCAGTGACATAGGCAATGGGAGCAAGTGCGCCCTCAGCACATTTGGAGGTGGCATCAGGCTGAGTGGTTCAGCTGACACACCTGAAGGACTGGATGCCATCCAAAACGATCTTGGCAAGTTCTAGAAACAGCTTGTGTGCAATTCATGGGGTTCAGTAACCCCAACTCCCACAACCTTTACTCACAGGAGAGGTGCTCCAGACCTCTGATTATCTCCATGGTCCCCCTCTGGACTCACTCCAACAGGTCCATGTCCTTCTCAAGTCGGGGCACACGGAGCTGGATGCAGCACTGCAGGTGAGGTCTCACCAGAGCAGAGGGACAGAATCCCATCTCTCCCCTGCTGTCCACACTGCTTTAATGCAGCCCAGGACAGGATTGGCTCTTTGGACTACGAGTGCACATGGTTGGGTCATGTCCAACTTCTCATCCACCAGCAGCCCCAAGTCCTTCTCAGCAGGGCTGTTCTTGATTTGTTAATCCCCCAGCCCCTCTTGATACCAGGAGTTTTCCCAACCCAGGTAGCACATTGCACTTGGTCTGGTTAAACCTCATAAGATTTCCATGGTCCCACTCATCAAGCTTGTTGAGATGTGGTTAGTAAGAAATAGGAAAAGGAGAACAAAACATGCCCTGTTAAGGGAAATGATGTATCTCTGGGAAATACTTGAAATTAAAAATTCCACACAGGTAAGTCCTTTTTGTGTTGCATATGTTGGGGCTTTGCCTGAGGCGTAGAAGAACCACTAATATATTAAATGAAAAATAATCCCAGTATATTTAATCTTAAAAAATCAAGATCACAGGAAATGCTCATGCTTCCCTTTGTTTGTCTGTTACCTGTGTCATGGTTTCAGGACAGAATTTGAAGACAACCTACAAGACCATGCTCTGGCCATGTGCTTGCTCTCAGTGGTCTGTTTATGACTCATTAACATCATATATTGAAATCACTTAAGAAAGAAACACAAGCACTGGAAATTGTAAAAAAACCTGACATATTTGCTATCATAAAACTGGTTATTGGACACTATCTTCAACAACTGTCTCATGTACATCCCCCTGGATTTACTCTTGCTAGTACCCTTCAAACAACTAAGCATGCTAAAACTCCTGAATTCCTGAAGCATATGTTTCAAATAGCACATAACCCAGAAAGAGTAGCAATTTTTATCTTTGTTTAGAAGGAGCTGGTTATAATATTTATTTGTTGTACTTCACATAAGGCCCATTATCAACATGAAATGCCTGTAAGAGCAAGAGGAAAGGAGCAGACAATCATTTTTCATTTTTCTATGATAACCTGGTATTTAACTTTATGTACCAAATCTTTATTGGATAGAAATCAGCAGAGTCCTATTGCAGTCTGTTGAACTACATGCCTTTCAACAATTATAGTTTTAAGACCATAACCCATAACTCTGAATTAAATGTTTTTGTGTTTCTCTCTTTAATTTCAGTTTCTTTTCAATTAATATTTTCTTCCAGGTGGAAAGTGTGCCACTCCATAATCAGTTTTCTTTTAAATCTTCACCTTCATTTTAATCTTGTATACTTTGCTAGAAACTTATTTATTGCATTGTATAAATGAAATAGCATCTTCAGGATTTCACTTCCTCTAACTTTTAAATGTAGCAATAAAAAAATTCTTATGGTGTGCTTTGACATTTGTGTGTTTACTACTTAGAATTAAACATTTGTAGGTTTACTACTTAGAATTCTATTACACTCCCAAAATGTGATGTACACATATTCTTCTCTTAGTAGTAATCTACTTTTCTGTTACTACAGTCCTTGTTGCAGTCACTCATACATTGTATTTTTTTTTTTGAGCATTGGCAATACCAAACCCAGAAAAATGTGAGAGCTAAAATCACTAAGCAATACATTAATTTGCTGTATTTGTCTTTATTTATGTTTTTCAGCAATTTGGTGAGCTACTTAACAGTAAAATTCTAAGCACTTCTACATGCGAGAGTTGTCTGATTTAAAATTTTAATGCAGCACCTTAAAATCAATTCTCTAACATGCTGAGATTTTAAAGTTTTTTGGAAGAGTAGCTAAAGGCTCAATAGATGTAAGATGATGGTGAGTGTTTAGAAATCCCCATAACAGCAAGATGCTGGTGAGCCAAAATATATTTTTATCACCTGCAGCTTGTTTATTCCAAATTCTCTAGTTACACGCACATTAAGGAGGGTCTTGTAAAGACTGGATGTTTTCCTCTGGACTTTTTTTGGTCCGTATTCTCATGCAAAACTGATAGTCAGCTGTGGCATTTATTAAAAGAAATTCTTATTCTTATCTCTTGAGAAGAATCATTTCCATTCCTGGAGTTTTGTGCATCTACCTACAGGCTTGGTGATTTTTCTTTTCCTCACATAGAACCTTTAAAATGTAGATTCAGTTATAAAATTAAAATAGATTTTGTGGCTATGTACCGAAGGGGGAAAAAAAACCCAAACAAAACCCAACACCTGCAGGATGTCTAATTTACTTATCCTTTTGCTGATGTCTATTTTCATTTCCATGTCTGATGCACAAAATACTCATGGTGTATAACTAAACATTTTCTATTAATCTAGAGATGGCACTTGCAACTTTTTGACTCATCATGTAAGAATAACTGCAGGAAAAAAAGTCCTTTTACTCAACTGAATTCAGAAGACAGCTCAGAACTGAGTTCATCTGAGTTGAAAAACACAGAGTTAATATCACTTCAGTTTTAATGCTGAGTACATCTCTGCCTACCTGTTTTGTTTACTTTTGTGCTACTCTCAGATTAGTGGATATATGGAAGGAAAGGGAAAGAGGACCCACCTAAACTCATCAGTCACATAGTAACAAATGCACTTGTGACTGATGAGCTTTAATTTTAGAAGGTAAAAGGAAATTTATACAGTAGTGTGCCAGTGCAGCAGGTGGTAATCTTGGTATCCCTGGGTGATGTGCACATTTGGAATGGGAATAGCATTGTATTGCTGCCATATTGTGCTCCTACTCAAAGAAAGTAGTAAGGATTTGTCATGTGTGTCTTGAAGTGTTGTCCCATTCATAATAGAATTCTCAGTTCTAAACACTGATTTCCTGTACCTACTGTGATAAATAAAAATGTTTGGGTTTTTTTGTTTGGTTTGTATTTTTTTTTGAGGTAGGAAATATTGATGTGATTTAAACAAAAGAGTAGTCTACAAATAACTGAAAAAATCTTGGAACATAATATAACCAAGTTGTCTATCTTGTGTCTAAGAACCTCACTGAGCCAGTTAAAACCAGTCTTAAGAGAATTAAAAAAGGCACAGTAACTGTAAATATACACTTTTACCTGTGATTTTCAAGATTTGAACTCTGTGTTTATATATGAGAATTGGTTGTTCTATACTTTAATTGCTATACCTTGCAATAATGGAGTAGATCTGAGCATACTAGCAAATAAACGTAATTGATTTAATAATTTTAAACCCAGAGAAAAAGCACTGCAACAATGTTCCTCTATTCATATGGTTCTTATGAATGCAATCAGGGAATAATACTGAGTTTTCACACCACGCTACATGTCCTTTTCATCAGCCATTTTCTCACCTTTTTAAAAAACAAAACAAACCAAATACCAATCATGCAACAGAAGTATTCCAGTTCATTCACAAGCTACATTCAACTAGTCCTGATTTATTGCTGGCAGATGTTTTTAACAAGCAGGCCAAAACTGCAAGCATTCCTCATTCTTATGGTATTATTTCCTTTTAAATTTTGGTTTTGGTCCAGTATTGATCCAATATATAAATTTTGTATATTATCTCCAACAGATTACAAGACTATGATCCCAAATGGAATTTAAATATGAATATTTGAAACAGAAAGTCTGGTCAAGAGCGTGGTTTTTTCAAAATATTCTACACATGGATAAAAGGAATTAATTTTCCCAGACATATGCAAAATGTCGGTATTGCAATTGATGTTTGAACATTTATGCTTTATACTTCCTTAAATAAGGTAAATGCGAATAAATTAGTTGTAAAATGGGAGTAAATGAGCACATGGAAAATCATTTTTCTTAGCAACACAACCCTAAAGTAAAAGTCAGGCACTTTAAACTTCTTATTCGAATTATCTTAATGACTCAAAAATCAAAAACAAATATTAAAGATTGTCTCATGTAGCATTTGAATCTTAAGTTTAATGTAAAGAAATATTGTTACATTTTTGAAATGGATGCCTTGTGAAGGCTGACCTAGAACAGAGGCTAGACAGAGCTGAAGAATAAAGTAGGGATTTATTAGAAGACCTCAATGAATCCACCTTGGGCAGCACAAGAGCCCAGACAGGGCTATACCCAAAATGAACCCAAAATGGTCGACCAGTCACGGGGTCTCACAATTTTATAGGTTCTGATCCACTTGCATATTGGAGTTAATTGTCCAATTACAGCTTTAGGTTATGAAGCCCCATCCTTCTTGTTTTTCTCTTTTCAGTCCACCGTCGTTTATGCTTTTGGGTCTGAGATTTGGATCATTTGTCCTTGGTCCCCAGGTAGAGAAGGAATTGTTTTGTCTACCTGCTGTATGAAGAGAGCTTATTATCCCCCAATATGAAGCTCAGAATTACACACCAAAGCAGTACAGAATCTGAAAAATATAAAAGCTAAAACTTGAGGCATCACTACCACTACAAAGATGGATGAGCATTTTCAGAGTAACCTAAAACTAATCACAGAAATTCTCTGCTGAGTCTTTTTCATAAAGCATGAGATTGTGCTTTCTGAAGCAGGGGGATAATTTATAATGCATTATTTTCAACAACCCTTTGAAATGACAGAGTGCTGAGTCATTTTATTTTGGCTATTTTGTAGGTGATTTTATGGGGCAAAAATGTTGACCTTTAATTGATGTTTACACTTCCAATTATTGATAGAGGGTCTTAAATTGTTCACTAACAGTGTTTCTTCCTCTGCTCATACAGCTGGAGCTAGAAGATTGCCTGGTTTGCTAGTTAGAGGTGTTATTATCATAAAGAGATTAACAGAGTGAAGACACTATAAATGTGATTACAGGTGGTAGATTATAGTGTCTGTTGCAGTGTGATTTCTTGTTTTTCCTATCCCAACCCCCCCAGGTGTGCCAACCTTCCCCCTCCCCCTTTTGCCCTCCTGCCTATGAGCTGTCCATCAATCTTAACATTCCAGCAAGGCATCGTGTGGTTGGCAGAAATTCAAAAGATGCTACTCTGGTCTGGGTTCATTGGCCTGTCCTAGCGTCTATATCCCTTGACCCTTCCCCTCCTCCCACCTGGTTGGCCATTACCTGTCCCTTCCCCTCCCCCTGTCCCCGGGGCTTAAAAGGGGATGAGACCATGCAGTCCGGTCATCTATCTGTGAGCTGTTACCACATTCAGAGGTTTACCATGCTGCAATAAAACTCTGGATTAAGACTCTACGATAGAACCCGCTCCTTTTCTCTTCACTGTTGCCTGAACCTTTTCCACCAAAGGTAAACTGAGTTCCTACTTTGCCTGGATTTGTTCCGAGTGCCCAGCTGCAGCACCCAGCCAGCCAAAGGTATCTCTGCGGTGAAAACCGCCACAGCTGCCGCCTTTGGTCCAGCAGCGAGAGCTAGACGAAGCCAGGCACCCCACACCTGGAAACATTAGGATTATTACTCTATAAGTGTCCGCAAATAAGGCTGTGAAATGCTTCCAAGTGTAGCCAAAATGGTTTGCTGCTTTAAGGCTAAGTATACAAAAAATTGTTCTCCTACTGTGAAACTGCTGTCTTTTTTTTATGCACTGTTGCAGTCCAAGGAGAAACTTGAAACCCTGCCAGGAGTTGGCCTTTGCATCTTTTGCTAACCTTGTTAAAACACCATAGTCATTAATAAAATTTGCAATGATAAACAGATCACCATTCTGAATGTCTTCCTGGACCTTAACAGTTCAAATATTGGACTGCTGTGTCAATACTGACCCCGTAAAAGATTTCTTAGTTCACTGTGCTAAAAGCTCCAAAGAGTCCAGAGTTCTCTACTGTTCTATAAGGTGACAGCAGGAAAACCTTTCCTGAGAAGAAAACCAGCAAGTTCTGAACCTCAGTGTTCAGATAGGGTTAATTGACTCCAATTAACCAGAGGCCAGATACTTCAGGTGAGTTAGTGTTTCTCAATTGGTGACAGTCACTAAAGTGGCAGAAGGTACTTTGTTAAATGATTGGTAACTTCTGACACAAAGAAAAAAATAAACAAAAAAACCCCATTGCTGTGCTCACACCTAGGGATTTCAAAAATGGAAAGAAAATAAAAAAAGAAACACTCCATAAGGCAATCCTTCCTGATATTTTAGCAACTGGCTCAGCCTAATTCAAAGATTGAACCAAGTTCAAATCTTAAAGATGGATGTGGTCAGGACAGGACCCAGAATAGAGGGAGGGGGTTGAGAGGTGCTGCAGTGTCTATCATGCATGTTCATGATGGAGGGGTTAGCCTACCTAAAGAATCATCATCGCAGGTATTGACAAAAGAAACAGGTTTTAGTATGAATTTGCAGAAGTGCAACTTTGTGACAGAGCTAGATGCTGAGGTTCACTCTATTAATTACTACTTGGATGAATTACTTAGGAAAATCAGATTAGAATCAATTTAGAATGATTTACACAGACACCAGAGATGCAAAAGGGCAAGGGTACAAAGGATACAGACACAAAAAAGTTGAGGGTGCAAAAGGGTTTAGTAGCACTTAATCATTGAACAGTTTACTATTTGTAATGTGATTCAATGGGATTTGCTATAACAGTGACTTAATTTCAGATTCATGATTACAAAACTCATACCATTATCAATTCACAAACACACACAGAGGAACAGAGATGTTCAAAAAACATGGAGATGTGGTGCTTAGGTTGCACAGGTTGACACAAATGAGACTATGAATGGCTCCCACAGGAGGCATCTGCAAGTAGCAAAACCACAGTCCCAGAAGTGAGGAACTAAACCTTGCCTGTGAGGGAGAAGTGATTTACCATCATTCTGCATGTGCCTGAGATTAGAATTTTTGAAAATAATTATGGAAGCACGCTTTGCAAATTTGTAGGTGTTTATTGACCCTTTGCAATCCCTCGGATCATCTTGCTAAGTTGATGTTGATCCTCATCCACTGTCTGTAGGTTAATTATGTATCATTAAGAAATCAATAAAACACATCACTTCTAATTTTGTTTAAGCTGCATGAACCAAACACTTTTCCCATAATTGGAATCTCTTAAGTGTCTTCAACAGTGGTGCAAAAGTCAGGTAACAGCTTAGTTTGCACAGTAGCAAGGGTGGATGCTCCTAGAAAATGACATGGTTTTGATGGAAGGTATTTTGATGTCAATCCATGGAATTACTTATTGTCAAGCAGCTTTTCTTAAAATATGGGAAATAATACACAAATAAGAATCTTCAAAGAATATTAATCCAAATTACAAAGCCAAACATTCAAAAATTACCATATGATAAAAAAATTAGATAATACATTCTAAATAATAAAGTAATAAGGACTTAAGTAAAATAACAGAAAGTATTTTCAGCATTTTCTAATAAAATGACCTTAACTTGATCCACTTCACTATTCTTCTTATGGAAGGAATTCTATTGCCTTATAGCTATTAACTACCATTTTAAAAAATCGATCATAACATGAAAAGAAAATTCCCTCTAAAAAATAGGTATACACAACCAGAAGAACATTTATGAAAGTCTAGTCAGGTCAGTGCCTTGAATCTCAACTTGAATATGATCAGTCTTTGCAGTGAGCTAAATTAAGGCAAAGTCAATTAAAATATTTTCCAAAATCCTAGCTGAGAGAAAAAAATATAACAGAGAATCATTATGCCTCAGATTTTTTTTCCAGTAATGTTTCCATTATATTTGCAGAATATCTCCTAAGAAATCTATAGAGATTCGGTAAACAGTGAAACATGTTGAAGATCCTTCACTTATATCAGTTTCTAGATAAAGTGTGTCAAGGACAATGGAATTTTGCATTCTTTTTTCTGATCTTTTTATAGAATATTCAAACTCTGTTTCTGTTCACTCTTGTTTTCTAAAGTTGGTTGTTGTTTTTTGAATGTGCTTTCAACTATGTACTTTTTGAACAAGAATGAAGGCAATAAGAAAAAGTATTTCCTCAACTGTTACATCTGAACCACACTCACTGGACTTCTTCAAACTTTAGCTGTCATGTCCAAAAACATGATCTCCAAAAATCCTGTTAGCTTTTATAGCGTGCTTTGAGCTCTACTCACCTCTTAATTTACTTTGCTCATGGAGCCTCCAACATAACATTCCTCTTCAGGAGGCAATCTCTGAACCTCCTTCCAAATGAAAATAATTTGAAACAGAGATATATTTGCCTATGCTGTCTACAGAATTTAGCTTTTTCTACTTTTTTTTTCTTTTTTTTTTTAACTTCTGTGGTTTATACAGGAATAAATATCCCACAGCCTCTTACACTTGTCCAATGAAAGTGTGACTTCCTCATCATCTCTCTTTACTCCACACCTTCTTGCAATACGCTGATGAACACGATCAATGATTGTATCCTTAACAGAAGAGCTCATGAAGATGGTCCCAAGAAATTATTCTTATTAAGTCCAAGAATCAGCTGTTTAATAATGAATGTCTGCAGAATATGGATATGTAGCATAGTTTACATAATAAACTAAATCACAGGTTTGAAAGCCCATAAAGTTTGTTCTAATTTCTTGGGAGTAATAAAAGGGAAAAGTGCAGTAATAAACTAAGCAAATGATGGTTGAGCAAATTTGGACTGAACAAGTTCTCTTTCTAATAACTTATATTATTAACATTTTGCTTTGTAGCATATTTATTTAAATTTTTATCACACTGCATAATTGTGCAGAAGAAATTGAATTACTGCGTACACTTACATGAAATCTAAGCTAAAGCACAAATATAATTACATAACTGACTGTTGTAATTATATGGTCATTATTGCATGAAGAAAATATTATACAACTTTAATAACTTTGATTCTATTTCTCTTTATTCAAGAACATTTAAGTAAACAGATTATCTGAGATACTCATGCAGACATCATTTATACCACAGAAATATTGTTCTCACAATTTGACAGCAAGAACATAAAATTAATAAAATTTTGTCATGATTCTTATTAAAAATATTCATTTTACTTGCTGACAGGTATTTAATGTAATGGAAAAAATAAGAAAATATTTCTAGTATTAATATTTATTTGTCTCTACTTCATCTTTCTCCTATTTCATCTCATATACACTACACATTGATACTTCCATTTTAGAGTCAGGAAAAGAGCTGAAGAGCCAAATTGCTATTATGCCTCTGAAATAGCTAAATTTTGGGTTTAAAGAATGAAATTTAGACAATAAAATTGGTGCCCCTACTTTTTCAGGAAATAGCAGATTGCATATGAAACTTCAGTTCTTCCTTTTACTTTTGAAAGTACAGACTATTTTTATTAACTAACCAAAACATACATTCAGTGCTAATATAGAGACAGATTTCTGAAGGCAGGATCTGCTTCTCCTGTCTCTATCCCTACTATGAAAATTTGCGATTTGTAAAATGATCATTGGCATTGAGCTCTCAAAATTGTGTTGAAAGGCTCAGATATACGCGTGAACCTGATCATCAATTGCTTATCACAAATCACAGAAAGCAACTAATTAAAACATAAACATACTGCAAACATGTCACTACAGATTCACACAGCAAGCCCACATTTCTGTAAAGATTCCTTTGGAATATATTTTCCCTCTGAGTTTCTGTTAATTGTATTAAATGGGGTTTTTTTTCCATCTCCATAAGAATCTTCCTCTCCATTCTATACTATGTAAGTGGAAAAATGGCTTAGCAGAGGTGTCTCTAAAACACATTACATTTACTCAAGAGCTTTGAGTCTTGAAAATAACTCGAGTCTTAAGAGATCTTCTCTTGTCTGTGTGAGCTCTTTCATGGCTCTATGGAGGCAGAAAACTGGTTCATAAGAAGATGAAGTAATGTGACAACAGCTCTAAAGGAAGCTTCATGGGGCATATAACTCAGATTCCTGCAAGTCTCATTTAATGCAAGCACAGAGTAATAGTTTCAGCATATAGTCACAGCAAGTGGAAAAATAATGCCTATAAAAATTTCCCAAAATGAAGGATCATTTACCGTTCCATAATTTTGAGTATTTACATTGTGAAAGACATTGCTATAAAACTTCTTTCTACGTCTTTGAAGATAATTTTCTTTTCACAGTTTTTTACATACATCACATGATTTATTTGACTTACACTATATTGTTTCTATATGAATATCTCACTGTTGTCAGACAAGGAAATCTTAAAAACTGTTCTTTTAAGTAAAAGAAAAATAGTATTTCATCATGCTAATTGGATATTTGAATAACTTTAGCTGGTAAGGACTTGAAAAGCTGTTATCTCCCATGATTTCAAGATTTCACCGAATCTTTTCACAACAAGATCTACTCTTTCTAAAAGTACTTACATAATCATTTGCTATAACTATCTAAATTCCTTTTGTGAGGTTCTAAAAATGAAATATAGCATCTTTTATATGTGAAGTTAAAGAACAAACAGACAAAAAATAATTTCCAGTCCTTTTAAACTCTGAAGGTAAAGATAAAATGCCATCAGAGGAAGTATTAACCAATTGCCACAATTTATAATTGAAAAATGAAGATGAAGAGGAGGAAAATGAGGTAGTCTTTCCAACTACTGTGTTGTGGATTCTGTTTTGTGATATTGATTCTCAATCACAAATCTTCTCACCGAATATTATTTAAATGCCTCTTGCTACTAAACTAATTGGCAAAAATATTAACAAGTTTTTTAGACAGTAACAATTAAAAAATTAAGCATTGGTTTACATACCAAATGAAATATGGCAAGCAAGATGGCACAATGGAAAATACTTTTTGCCATTACAACACCTACTGATTTTCAAAAAAGCACTAGAACTGAAAAATCAGGTCCAGTTCTGAGTTATGTCCACTTTGAAAATAATCCTTGGTAATAGTTGAGCCATAGAATGGTTTGGGTTGGAAGAGACCTTAAAAAGTATCTAATTGCACCCCTGCCATGTGCAGGGATACCTTCTGCTCGATCAGGTTACTCAGAGGCCCATCCAACCTGGCCTTGAATTCTTCCAGGGATGGAATAATCATCCACAACCTCTCCGGGCAAGCTGTTCCAGTGCCTCATCATCCTCATAGTGAAGGATTTACTCCAAATAAATAGCTGATTTAAACCTATCTTCTTTGTGGGGCCTGACCTTCATTTTTTTTCTGAGAAATTTAAGTATGGATATGTTAATCCTTGGTAAATGATAAAATTACATGTAACAAATACAGGACTAAAGGAGCAAATAGGGAGTGAGGTAGTTCAGAATAGGTCAGAAGGACAAGGGAATTAAAAATTGTTAGGCTCTTCACACTGTGAAAGATGCTATTAAAAAGTACCAGGAAGTATAGTGATTTTTTATTCTTACTCTCAGCTATAATGGTGGGTTACAGCTAGGCCAAAACATTTCACACTCAAATTAAGTCAGATCCATTAAATGAAAGAAATTGAACTAGTAAATTTATGATAGTCAGAAGATACTTATGACAGAAGGTTTGTGACACTTACTGCACAAATTAATATTCTGATCTTACAGAAGTCAAACTACAGAGCATCATAAGCACAATAATCCCTAAATATAAAATGAAAAGTATTCTAATCTCAAGAACTGAAAAGAGCTAAAAGTTATCTGAATATAATCAGATAACTGATTATCTGAATTATACTAATTCAGGGAGTTATGAGAAATCAGTTTTCTCTATTGCTTTCTAACTATACATAGAGGTGCAAGAAAAACATTAGGATATGAGTTAAGATGTGTGCACAAAGAGGAGACAGTTTCTGTCAAACAGAATTTGTTAAGATTCAACTTACACTCCCCATGTTAGAACAAAGCAAATTTCTTTGAAAAAAGCAGCTTGCTTGTCATTGCCAAAAGGAAAATTGCTCTTGTCCAAAAACAGACATTGAAGTATAATTATCTAATCCAAATTATAATTTTAAATCCAAGTGACCTGTAGAGTGGATTAAAAGTCCCATGTATGTGTCCTAATTATCTGTTAGTATCAATTGAACATCATATTTCAATATGACTATAATGATATATGTTAAATATTTAAAAGTCATTAACAAATTAATTGCCTGCTTTCTTACTCTTTAAAGAATAAATATCAACTATTTAAAAGCATCATGGAACAATGTATTGCTGGTTGGCATTGGAAGACACAGTATTGGTTTTACAACTTTGCTTTTGAGAAGATGCTTAATTGAATTAGGACTAAGATCTATTTGAATTCTTGTTTTTCGGAAATTCTCTGCTGTTCTCCTGTGATATCTCAATTCCCAAATGTGTACAGCTTATTTCATTGTCTAAGGCAAAGCCACCAAGGAGTTCCTGGAGTGAGGAAGTTCAGATGCAGGCAAAAGGGAGGCTGCTGGAACCTTAGAAGTACAGACAGCATGGACATGAGTGCCACCAGGATTTGCAGCAGGTTTTGCTCCCTCACACACTGCCCATTCACAGAGTAAAAAAGGAGAGTTAATTGTTCCTGGGAACAGTCCTTATTATACATATACCCAACATTTTCATCCATCACTGATATAAGAACAACAGAGTCCTCAGGCTTCTTTACATGTGGGATTGATTGCCCAGGGGACATCTGAGCAACTGTTTTCTGGTGGATCAGCACTGAGCAATAACATACGAAATTGAAAATGTTAGGGTGACTCTAGTACATAAGCCCACAGCTCAAGAAGGTGTTCTGCTGCACAGGGACACAAGCATCTCTGTCAGCCTGACCTGCACCAAAAAACTTTGAATGTGATACGATGAGAGTAAAAGGACTTCTGCAGTCCTGGGTCAGAAACAGCCTCCACAAAATCCCTAACAATCCAAAGCCTTCTTTAGATCTCAGAAACCTGACATTAATCCTTTTCCTCCTTTTCCCATAGGTCTCATAAGTTCCATGGAGGAGGAACATTCAAAATCTATTTCACACTTTCTCGTTTACTAAAAGAGCAAATTACTCATGTCAGTGACTTAGACAGAAAATACACATGACCATCTCTTTGGCAACTTAAATGAGACAACAGGAATTGCTATTTTCAGGTATCTCTGTAGCTGTAAAGATGTATTGTTTTATCTTGAAACTAGTATTTGAGTGTTTTAAAGAAGATATAGACTCATAAGCATTTTGATTATTTTTCTTTTACGGATGTATCATCACCCAAAATAACAGAATAATGTCATGCTTGAACAGTCTTTTTACATTTTTCCCAGAAGACCATTAGATGAATTTGTTTTCCACAGCTCCTTACAGAAAGTTGCCCTAAAATTTTGCTTTAAAACAGAAAACAAATAAATCTTGTTAAAATCCATTGTTAAACACTGTCAGTTTTATAACTCTGATTATGTAGCTGAGTCACTTACTCCTAATGTGTTTTTTTTTTTGTATACGTTGTTTTTTCTAGACATGATTTTTTAGGGAAATCAGATATTCTATGCAGTATCTATTGACAATGAATGTAAAGTCGGAATCAGTCACCTCTCCTCCACACACGTGTGAAGGCTTCTTTTATGTGACAGACATGAGGATTATTTTCTCAGAAGAGAGGGCCAGAGCTCTGGCACAGCTGAGGAGGTGGGTCTGTAGGGAAGGGGTGTGACCTGCTGCCCTTCTCCATCCTCCTCCACAGCTTCCAAGCCAAGCTCACAAACTACAATGACAGTACCCTCTATATATGATCATAAACTGGCCAGGAATCACATGCAGACCAAGATAGTCTGAATTATTTCAGGACCAGCTTTAGCTTCAGTAACAACCAGTCCCCACTGGCTTGAGATGTGCTGTACATTGCCTTAGGCTTTGCCTTTTGTGTTGTAAGGGTCTTTGCCCATTCATGGGCTGCTTCCCAGGTGCAGCTCCATAACCCTTCACTCAAGCTTCCTCTTCAAGAGGAGTTTTTCCCCTGCTCTCTCATGCAGTTGCTCTTGTGTCGCTACTCCCCTGTTCTTCCACCTGCCATCTCCAACAATGCTGCTGTAAGAGATCTCCTTGTCAGCAGCGCCAGCCTGCAGAACCTGCCCTTGATTTGATCATGCTCCAGACAGCAGTAACAGCATCTCCCTCCTCTCTCTCCCTTTACCTTCTCACCCAGTTCTTGTTTTTAATTTTCCTTCAACACAGCTTCCCTATTAATAAATCTTCATGTATGTGAACTTGTCTCAAGCCACTTTTCTTAACTATGAGTCAGCATCATATGTCTAAACAGCATTAAACTGAAATTTGCTAACTTGCCATATCTTAATGAAATCAAGAAATTTGAGTACAGACATGGTGAATTGTTTCAGATGTTTTGTGGTACTCCAAATTATAACAGTCAACAATTTATCATATCAATACATGAAATAAAGTTAGAATATTTATTGAAATTTTTTAATTTTTGAAGGGGTAGATTATGTCATATGATACAAATAGACATCAGATAATTTTACTGGGCATTTCAAAAATAACCCTATGCATATTATAATTCAAATAATATTTTATAATATTATATTAATTATATGCTTATATATACTTCTACCTGCCAGTACTAATATTTTAGTTACTCATATAGAAAGTTATAAAAGTATTGAGAAGATTGTATAATTAAATAATTTACTAATTCAGAACCAGATTAAATTTAAGATACTATTTTAAATATAGAATAAAACAAATTCTCAGTTAATGGTGTAACTAAGTGATAAATCTTATAATGTTAATTTGTTCAATTAGTGCTCCAAGAAGGTAAATTAACTTAATTGACTGTATCTTTTAAAGACATATTTGAGCTTGAGATGTGTCGATATACATTTTACGATACTTGGAAAGAGGAATTAATGCCACCTTCATGTCACTAGCTCTTAAGTTTGTACATGTTGTTTAACTTGATGGAAAGTATATTGTGTGAAACATTATACCATTTATTTAAAATATGGGAATAAAACCAAAATGCAGTCTGCATATCAACTTCTTTGAAAAAGAATCTGATATGCCACCTTATTCCTGCCAAAGTAATGAGCTGTGAGTTTGATATGTACATATATCATATGGTAGATTGTATAAAAAATAAAAATTTAGCTGGAAAATTTTCACCTAGCAATCAACATTGCAACCACCAGTCACTTTAGCTTTCATGAAAGCCTAAGCTCACCATGCTCAGTTGATCCAAATACATTTTATAGACTAATAATCATATTTAGGAAAGAGAAATTCTACTCCTTCAGGTATTCATTAAGAACTAATAAATAGTTTTCTACCATCAAATCAAATCAAATATTAACCTGTAAAGGTAAATGAAAAAAAAAAGCTTAGTGTTTTTATAAAATTAGAAATGATTTGGAAGTTTCTAGTAATTTTACTTATAGTAGTAATATAGCATGAATAATAATGTGTATATTAGTAATAATTAATTATAGTAACTATTATAATTTGATAATAATCTATAAAACATTTACAATTCCTTTGAGACTGCATATCAAAGGAATTTCTAGAAAGGAGAAAGCAATACTCTGGTTGTATAACAATAGTAGGTACAATTTTTAATATCTACATCACATGAGGATTATTTCTACAATGTAACTAAATAATAAAGAATGATAATGCTTAGTAAAGTAATTTATATTTATACACCTATTATAGAGGTATCTATTAAAATGTCATCTGTTCCAATATTTTTTCATCAGAAGTTGCTTTAAGTCTCTTTGTCATTTACTTAATCAATTCTCATTTATATTCCCAGTACCATTATTTTACTCACAGCATTATAAATCCTAGAAATAAGTTTAATTCTTTTCTTTTTTAAAGAATGCTAGCAATCTGGAGTTTTTTCCCTCCAAAAGTCATTTTCTAGCAGAATTTCATGTTTTATTTCATGCATCATTTACAGCATGCTTCATTTCAACTCGAAAGGCAATAGGTATGCTATAACGAAAAAAAATCACAACTGAAAAGCAAGGTCCTTTTATAATTGTGGTCATGGTTTTGTTGAGAATGAAACAGGTTACATAATAAAAATTAATAATTTCTGCCTTAAAATCATCTCTAGGATTTTAGTAGGGTGTTTCACAATGGAATTGTTATTCTGTGAACAGCTCACTGGCATACATCAGAAAAGGAAAGAAATGAACAAGTTGACATCCTAATTTAATATTGCATGTTGGTACATTGAAGCCACACAAAGCTCACAAGAATGCAGACACAATACCTGTGGAAAGGTCAATTAAGAATCAAAGCAGTGTCTTGGTAACAAGAAAGGATGTTTGCAGTAGTGTGAGAAGGACTTAATTCCTCTAAAGATAAAACACTCCTGTATCATCTCTGTGACTGACATTGTTTCTTAAAGTGAATAATACCTGATGTCAAAAGTCAGGAAATAATTGAATTATGTTAGCCCAATGGTATGTCAAAAGATTTCTTGAAGGAATTTATTTTTATATTGCAGTAATCTGTGTACACACATCTAAAGATCAAATTGATACTGCATTCCAAATACCAGGTATTCCATGACTCCTCAACAGAAATCCCGTTCTTACTAGTTTCCATGAACTAATGGTTAAGCACAGTTTTGCCTAATACACCTCACTATTTTATCAGTTTGGGTTTTTTTTTATTATAAGTGGAAACAGTAGCTCTTTGCAAATTCAGCCTGGTTACAAGTACAAGATAGAGAGAACTGGCTGTCATTTTAGCTGTTGTCTGCTATAGGGCTCCTTTTTTTACATAGTTACAGTCAGATATAAACAATAATTAGCCATTCCAATAATTTTAACCTAGCATTAAATGGCATAAGTGGTTAAAGATTCCTAATTAATTCTTAGTGATAGGTACTGACACACACACTGATATTTTCAGTTTCCTCATACTGAATACCATTTTGCTAAGTAGCTAAGAACTAGCAAAAAAATATTTCAGCATTTTTTAAACTGAAAAGGATTGGGTGAATTAATGATCTGAAGACATTGAATAAAATGTCATTCTGTACCCTTAGATATGGTTAGTCTTTGATTGCTTTTGATACTGATGAAATATAGATGAGATATTT
This sequence comes from Molothrus ater, assembly GCF_012460135.2. Taxonomy (NCBI): domain Eukaryota; kingdom Metazoa; phylum Chordata; class Aves; order Passeriformes; family Icteridae; genus Molothrus; species Molothrus ater. The sequence goes on from NC_050478.2 coordinate 79,597,564, forward strand.
TTACTAGGAATTCAGCTTTATGGGTCTAGAATAAACCAGCTGTGCTCTTGTTAATATTTCCTGGTAATGTACAGTTCAGCAGCTCCTGTGCATCACATCCTCAGTCAAGAGACAAAATTGCTGGACAGCAATGGCATTGAACAAGGACCCATTATGCTGTTGCATCTGTTTTGTCTCTACTGGGGTAGTAAACCACATTCTTCTGGACAGATAATAGTTGAATTTAAATTGGTGGAAGCAGCTGGTAAAATTTTGCATGTTTTGATGCTACTCTTATTGCAAAGTCAGAATCATCACTTCAGGCATCAATCAGGCATTAAAAAAAAGACAAAAAAAAGAAAGCTGAATAAATGCGTTTCTTTTTTGTCACCTTATAAATAAATATGGAAATCTTTTAAATGCAGATCCCAGGAAAGGTACTAATATAATTCTGGATTATTTGATAATATTTGTATGCAACTTTGGGTAGTCAAACACTTTTCCAGAAGTAATGAGAAATGGCAATTTACCAGCCTTAAAAGAAATATCTTGTGAAGAGGATGCATGCTAAAACCAGCCATTGTTATTTGTGGTAACCTTCATTGTATATGACTGGAAAAAAAAGGTGTAAAATACAAACCATTACCGAAATCCTAGTAGAGGAACAGAGAAGTAAACAGTAAATGTCACGAATTTAGAGAAAAAAACTGTCTTTGTAACCCCAGTTAAGAAGTTTATGATAGAGATGTTATTGAACAGTACATTATAACAGCAGCTTTATGAAGTGGAAAAGTCTGCAGATAATCATAGTAATGTGCACCTGCTCTATAGCTTTAAATTTTTCCTGTGTGATGCTCATTTGCTAAGGTGCTCATGGCCTACTACCATTTCTATTGTAAAGAGTAGCTCTGATGCAATCACCTCTTTGCACCCTAATCCACATTATTTTTTTCTGATGCCTTTTATGTTTTGCCTAAAAATAAACCTGATTTCTCGGCTATGAATGAAGCCAGTTTCCATTTAAAGGCTTTTATTTCTCCATCTCTGATCTATTTCAAATCCCTTGTGCTGACTGAGTTTTTCACTTTCCTTTCCTTCTAAACACTTCTGTGTTTTAGGGTTGCTCTCATATTGACCTTTGGAATAAAAGCAAATGACTCTATTCTCCATTTGCTATTATCCAAATCCCTCATCAATTAACAATTCCTACCTAAAACAAACTGAATGATAGAATGCAAACTCACTGATCACTGCAGCTCTCTCCCACTATGAAGAAGTGACTACAGTTTTTCAGTTGATTCAGTATTTCTTATACTGTTTGGTTTTCAAAATATGAAAAGTGCCATCCTGAGCAAAATGAAGAAATCTCTGGTAGGGTGGAAAAGCATAAAATAAATATAGCTTAACATAAATAAAATGGTAAAATTCACTTAAAGTAACAATTACTGCATGTCGTGATTTAGGAATGCTACTCCCCTATTTAGTTCTCCCACTCAGACTTTCCAAACCACGCTGCCACTTGCTCACTCCCTTTTCTGCCTCTTCTGCCCCCTTTCTCCTACCAGGAGGGTGACCAGAGAGAACTGTTGGCACAAAAGACAAAAATCAGAGATTGAGGTAAGAACAATTTACTGGAAACATCAATGAGATAAGAAAATCAATAGTGGTGACAACAATATTAATAACAAGAATATCCAAAAAAGAGAATGTTTTACGAGCAAAAATGCTCACCAACACAATGAGTAACGATCAACAGGTTTCTCACCGTACCATGCTTTTGTTCCACCACAAAATGAAACGCCTCCTTCCCAGAAAGGAGAAACAGAGTTCCTTTTCCCTGCCTCTGGCAGTGACTTAAAGCAGTATTGAATAACAGGATACCATCCCACACTCCCTCCTGCTGATATGGGCCAGAACCAGGCCACTGCTGCAGTGGCTACAGATTTTGAATATCTAGCTTGCAGCAGTGTCATACCCACAAAAAAATATAAAATAATTTCATACTGAGTTAGCAGTTTGCCTAACACACATGATTTCTAAGTGGTTTTCCAATGCATTTATTTAAATAACTGTTTTGTTGAAAACAGGATTGCTGTGTCTCTCATTCTCTGTGTGTATACTCCTCAAGCAACAAGACTCTTATAAAGGAATTTGTGTTCCTCATCATCAAATAAATAAAATAATGAAACCAACCTAAATTTTAATTTATTTAAGTATTCATGATATTGTAAATTATTTAAGGATTCAAATGTATTGTATGTGATTCTCGTTGAAATAATTTAAGGAACTGTTGAAAATTGCCAGCATGCCATTCAAATGAGGATGTTAGTGTAGATAATCTCTCAAAATAAGAATTCTCTTTCAAATGATTTCCCTTCTGAATATACACAAACAGACCAAAATGAACTCATCTGCTCAGAAACAATCACTTTTAGTTCATCAGAGGCTGAGACACTGATACAGAGAAACTTTGCATAAAGGTAAACAACATTCAGTGTTTTGCTGAATTCACCCATACACAGAAATATTCCAGTTAGAAATCTTTATGCTTCTATTTCTTTCCCCAGCCAATTTTTGGAAGCTTAATCTTTAGTAAAGTCAATATTAGGTCAATACACAGGAGTCAATGAGTCATTTTAATGCTGTATTTGCAATTGCTCCTTGGAGGCATTACTGCATTCTGAATTGTAGATTTCAAATCTTGGTTTTTTGTTTATTCAGTCACTGTGAACAACTCTGAATTCATTATGATCAAAAAAATCTCTTCTTGGTCTACTTCTCTCTGTTCTAATATTACCAGAATATTTTGTATGTTGCTGCTTTTTTTTTTCTCTTGTAGCTCATCTACCATTTTGAGTATACCTAGACAATCCACAAATCATAGCAAATTTAATCTGATATAAAGCAATAACACTCAGAAAACACTTATGGATTTTTTTCAGAATCGTCACAATTTTGTTGGTCACAAAACCCAGCAGGAAGTTGCAGCCAGCATGAAGTACAATTGCTTGAAGAGTAACAGATGATGCCTCATCACAGTAAAGGAAGCTGTGTGGTAAATCATCTGGAAATATGTCATGCAACCCAGCAGGAAAACCACTGAACTAAAACTTTTTAGTCTGCCAAAGGCTGTTGCGTAGACAAATGGACACAAATACACCAGAGGGATTCAGTTATGGTGTTCAGAGGAACTCACTTCCATCAAATGCAAAGCAGCATGTTAGAGGTGAAAGTCAATTGCTTGCTTGTATTATTAAAAAAGGGGAGCACAGAAAAGAAGTTTACATACAACCTGTTTTCTTCCTGTGTGGATCATGGCAAGGATGGAGAGGTGGTGGGTAAGCCTGTATGTTAGGGAGTGATTTAATTGTCTAGAGCTTAATGATGGTCATGACAGGGTTGGCTTTTTATGGGTAAGAATCAGGGGGAAGACCCACAAAGTGGGAGTCTGTTATAGATCACCCAACCAAAATAATGAGGTAGGTACATCTGGGAGAAGTCTTGTGGGAGACTAAACTTACAGAATGTTTGTTGTAAATACAACACAACAGAGATGAAACTGCCTAGGAGGCTCCTGGAGCGTGTGGGAGATAACTTCCCGATGCAGCTGCTGAACGAGCCAGCTAGGGAAGGTGGTCCACTGCACCTGTTTTTGTGAACAGAGGACTTGAGGATGATGCGGGGGTCAGAGAAAATCTTGGGCACAGCGATTACTAAATGATAGAGCTTTGGATTCTCAGAGGAGTAAGGAGATGGGTCAATTGAACTGCTACCCTAGACCTATGGAGAGTTTAGACTTTGGCCTCTTTAGAAGACAGATAGGCAGAGTCCCTTGGAAGGCAGTCCTGAACGGCAGGGGAGTCCAAGAAGCCTGGACATTCCTCAGGAAAGAAATCTTGAAGGTGCAGGAGGCAGGTGTCCGCATGTGCTGAAAGACATGTCAGCGTGGAGGAAGATCAGCCAGGCTGTCACAAAGGGCTGTGACCAGAGATCAGGAAAACAGACGGAGAGTTATGGCCGTTAGAAGAAGGGACTGGCAACTCAGGAGGGCTAAAAGTGTGTAGTGGGGCTATGCAGGGAGAAATCAGGGCCAAAGCCCTTCTTTGACTCAGTTTTTAACAGTAAGCCCAGTTTTCCCCAGGCCCTGAGCTAGAAGACAGGGACAGGGAGTAGCATGAAGCCCCCACAGGCCAAACAGAAATGGTCAGTGGCTGACTGCACCACTTAGACACACACAGGTTTATAGGGCCAGAGGGGATCCACACAAGGGTACTGAGAGTGCTGCCAGAAGGGCTCACCAACATGCTTTCCATCATTTCCCAACAGTCCTATCTAACTGTGGATGTCCCAGATGACCGGACATGAGCAAACATGCCGACTATCTGCAAGAAAGGCCAGGGGGATCTGGGGAACTACAGGCCTGTCAGCCTGACCTTGGTGCAGGAAAATGTCATGGAGCAGGTCATCTTGAGTGCCATCCCATGGCATGTACAGGACAGCCAGACGATCAGTCCCAGCCAGCGTGGGTTTAGGAAAGGCAGGTCCTGCTTGACCAATGTGATCCCCTTCTATGGCAGGGTAGCCTGCTTAATGGATGAGGGAAAGGCTGTGAATGTTGTCTCCCTGGATTTTATTAAAGCCTTTAACACCATTTACCACAGCATTCTCTTGGAGAAACTGCCTGCTCATGGCTTGGTACACTTTGTCAGGTAAAAAGCTGGCTGGATGGCTGGGCCCAGAGAGTGGTGATGAAGGGAGCTAAATCTGTTTGGCAGCTGATTACAGTGTTAAGAGCTAAGTTTTGGGGCCAGTCCTGTTTAATATCTTTATCAATGATCTGGAGAAGGGTATCCAGTACACTCTTAGCCAGATGACAACAAGAGGGGCAGGAGTGGTGATCTGCTGGAAGGTACAGAACCTCTGCAGAGAGATCTAGACCAGTTGATGGGCTTAGGCCACTTGTATGAGGTTCCATAAGGCCAAGTGCTGATTCCTGCACTGGGATCACAAGAAAATCAAACCCCAGGCAGTTCTACAGGCTGGGGGAAGAGTATCTGGAAAGCTGCCTGCTAGAAAAGGACCTGAAAGTGCTGGTCAACAGCAGCTGAACATGATCCAACATGTGCCCAGGTGGCCAAGTAGGCCAAGGGCATCCTGGCCCATATCAGCAGCAGTGCACTCAGCAGAACCAGAGAAGTGATTGTTCCCCTCTACTCAGTGAGGCTATACCTCACATCCTGTGCCCAGTTCTGGACCCCTTAACTCAGGAAGAACATTGAGTTGGTGGAGTGTGTCCAGAGAAGTGCAACAGAGCTGGTGGAGGGTCTGGAACACAAGTCCCATGAGGAGCAGCTGAGGGAGCTGGGTTTTTTTAGTCTGAAGGGAGATGCTATTGCACTCTACAACTACCTGAAAGGAGGTTGTAGCCAGGTGAAGGTTGATCTCTTCTCCCAGGGAACAAGAGATGAAACAAGAGGGAATGGCCTCAAGTTGCATCAGAGGAGGTTTGATTTGGCTATTAGGAAGTTTCTTCACTGAAAGAGTTGTCAAGTATTGGAATAGGTTACTTAAGGAAGTGGTGGAGTGGAGTCACTTTTAAACCTCTGAGGAGATGTTTAAAAGATGTCTAGATTTGCACTCAGGAACATGGTTTCTTGTTGGGTTAATGGTTGATCTTAGAGTTTATTTTCAATGTAAGTGAGTCTGTAATTCCATGGCAAGCCAAAACACTGCACTGGTCACTTCAGTATGTATACAGAGCACTGTAGTAGATTTTTATGAGTGCTCCCATTTTTCTGGTGTTCTGAGACAACACTTGTGCAAGTACACTATTCCTAACATATACAATTTTCTCAATTAAATAAAAAGAAGTGAAAAGCGCAGTCTACAGAAGGATAATTTTTGAGCTGTTAAATCTCTACACCACTTACTGGTCAGGCCCACTGAAAAACACAGACTTGTCTGCAGCTGTCATAGACTCCTTCTTTAACTTTGTTAAGGGTGGTCTATGGAAACTATTCATTAAAGTCACAAACAGCTTCGCTCTGAATCTTCTTCTGAGATGAAAGGATTGAAGCTGGCTTGAAGAGATAGGAAAGAAAAAGATCTCACAGGTAATGTCAGAGTCATGGTTTCTAAGGGACCAGCCAGAAATTGTGGCTTAAAATCATTTTATCAAATTGGAAGGTGGTATCTTGTCATGGTGGTGGCCCATCAAGATCTTGTAAGATTTTCTTCTTCCATAGGATTATTTTGCCCTCCCATTTTCAGGCAGTTGTAATTGGACCATATAAAGGCTGCTTCAATTTGTTTCTTGTTGCCATTGAAGCACATAGAATTTCACAATGCTCAGGATGGCCTTTATAGATGTTGTGCATTCACAGAGTTATGACCGATCCAGGTGTGTCTCCTGACAGGGAGGATTTTGATTTGAAGCATGCTCCATAGGAATGAAGATATTGCACAAAAGTACTATTTTCCCTGGATGTACAACTAAAACCCTGGTAAGAATCAACTTGTCCTCCAAAGACCATGTAATATATATTTTAAGATCTTCATTTTGTATGAACTTTCTGCAAATCCTAGATAACGAAGAGTTATGAAAATAAAAAAATATTATCTCATCTGTTTAATTTTAAAAATAACAACCTACCATGATGTCTTTTAAATGCCAATAGTAGCTCCTAGACTTCAGATGCCAGTGACTGCTATGACTGAAGCTGAGTGGGGCTGACCCTTTAATCCTTAGTAAGAAGTATTAAGTAGCAGCATTAGTAAGAAGTATTTAGTAGTAGCAGTAGTATTAAGAGCATGTTAGATATCCTCTTTCAGATAAGAGCTGAAGCTTGCCAAATTCATAAGACAGCAATTTCTTTCAAGAAGTTTCTGAACAAGAGATGAATCACTGATGTCTTTGTGATGAACAAAAATTTCCTACGTCACTGCATGTCATTGGAGGACCACCATGGACAGGTGTTTCTTTTTAAGTCTTACTTTTAGTAATTTTTTGCTCCATTTTGTAGCAATTTCAATACTAGCATTAGATATTACTGAGAATTATTTAGGCCCTTTCTAAAAGCATTTCTAAAATAATCTTTCTATTTAGATATCAGACTTAAATGAATTACACAGATTTATTTTGTCTTGAATTTCAAAATATCTATTTTAATAAAATTAGCTTCTCATAGGAGAATGAAGTATTCATTTATTAACAAGAAGAAAAGGGGAGGAGATATGAAGGGAGGAGAGTGGAGGAAAGGAGAGGACAAGACAGGAGAAAAAGGTATAGATAAGAATTTTTGGTTTTAGCCAAGCACTTGGAAGAATTTGGAAGAAAAATTGGCAGTCAGTAGCTGTCAAAGTCAACTTAGTTTTGAGCACCAAATAGTAGAGTAGTGAATATAAATGCCAAAAGTTATATGTAATTAATATATTTACATAATTATATACACATGAATAACTAGAATTATTTATGTAGACACTATAATCTAAGAAATACTAAATCACCATTGGATTTCAGGTAAAAAATTGTCCAGTAAGGTTAAAAAATGCAACTACATGGACAACCTGAGTTTGATTTTCAGAAGGTCCATTGCCATCTATGCCAAAAACCATAATTTTTGTCAAGATACAGGTCTTACACATTCAGAAGCTCCCACTCCTATGAACATTCAAATATGGGCAAAACAGAGTTCATCCATACATGGAAATGGAAAAATCTCTCTGCTAAAATGTGGCAGGCCACTGCTCAGTGAGAACAATATCTCCTTATTTTGTGGTATTTCTCACTGAAAATGAATTAATATTACATAGTCAGGAGAAGATATTCTATTCAGGACATATTGGGTCTCCCAATACCTGTCCAGAAATCATCCTTGTCAGAAGCAACAGAAGTGAACAAAACATACAGTAGTGACAGCAGTAGAAAATTTGTGAATTGCTAGTCTTCCTGAAATTATGTTTCACTCAAATGGTTTGAATTTTTTAGTATTTATTCATTGTATTGAAAAATGTAAAACTGTTATCTGCCATATTTTTGCATAATACGCAATATTCCTGTCTGTTCTGCAGTGTGTGTTAGTTTTCTCAAAGCCAGTTTTATAATGCAATTAGCAATAATGAAAAAATTACTTCATTAAAAAAATGAGGGGAGTAAACCCCAACAGCACCTGGTTAATAGAAAGAGGAAACTGGGCTAGAATGACAATTACTAACAATTACTTCCCTGAGTAGAAAAAGGTACAACAACAGGCAAGGATGTAGTTTCTTTCTACAATTAAAAAAATATAACTAAAACACAATGTAACTGCAAAACCAGGAAGATAAATACGTTTGTATGTCTTGTGCAGACTTTTTATTCACCACAACGTTATTCAAATTCAGAAGTCCGTCTAAGATACCATTTTCACTAATGATGAACTTCAGCATTTCAAGAATCAATAGAACTATTTAGCAAACACTTAATCCACTGTATCCCACTACTTTCAGTGGGACTTGGATCAAGCTTAAAGGAAAGTACTGCACATCAGAACATGGAGTAGGTAATGAATTTCTTTAGGATATTAAAATATTATTTTTGTTGAATCTTAATTTGCAGATTAATTAAATAAAAAGGGAGACATTTTATGAGTAAATGTTTTCAATCATGGCAGAAGATGGCAATTGAGATCATTCTAAGGACATTCTAAGATTACTCTTTTATTCATGTCAAAGGAAGTTTGTTTTAATACAGTAAAATTTATACACATTATTCAGGAGTAGACTTTCAAATTTTACATATAGACAGGAAATTAATAAAACAGCGTTTATTCATATTTGCAAGGTATTTTTTAATCCTTAATGCATTACTGTGAGAAAAGTGCACAATACAGAATGGTCCAGTAAGTGTTGTTTTGAGTCTGCATAGAAGACTTATACCTTCATCTATCATTGCCTATCCATATATCCTTAGAGACTGAGGCAAATATAATATCTCAAATACCTAAAGTCAACAACAAACCATGGTAATGAACATAGCCACTAAGTAAATAATTTCTCATTTACAGTGTGAACACTGCTCTTCATTATAATTCCCTGCTAATTCTAAAACAGGCCATGAGGCAATTCAATTTTTTGTATTACAATGTAACAAAATATCTAAAGTCAGAGATATTTTTCTTTCTTCCCTTAGTGAGGAAAATGAAACTTTTCCATCTTGAGAGACTGCACAAGATCTTCTGGCTATTTGCTGTTGCCATGTCAACTACTTTGCTCTTAGTTATTGCTACGTCCTTACATTCTTGTGCTGGAAATTTAGTTGGAGGCATATAATCTTTTCATGGCTTGTATTATCAGCAAAGAGAGGGAGAGAACTTGAGTTCTTGTGCAAATGTGTATGGTAGCAATAATTAAAGGGGAAGATAGAATATAAATTCCTTACATTTATATTTTTTATTGAGTTATTTATTTCCTGTTTACTTATTTTCTGTCTTTTGAAAGCCAATATTGGTTTCTTTCCTATAAGGCAGGAACCCAGGAAATAAATCTTTTTGTACTGGCTTAGCTGTGCTAGGGGTAGTTTTCTTCATAGTAGCTTTTATGGGGAAATATTTAGGATTTGAGATGAAAACAGCATCAAAATCACAGGGATGTTTTAGTCACAGCTGAGAAGCACTTATGCAGAGAAAAGGCCTTTTCTGCTCCTCACTCCACTCACCAATGAGGGGTCTGGGGCTGCACAAGGAACTGGGAGGGGACACAGCTGGGACAGCTGGCACCAACCCACCATATTCCACATCATATCATATCATACCATAATCATAATAATATCATCATATTATATCATATCACACTTGGCAATAAAACATGGGAGGGGAATTTTGCTGCAGTTGACCTTGCTTTGGAACTGGTTGGATCTCAGATAATAAATATCAGTTAGATGATGTCAAGTAAGAGTTCGAGGGGTTTTTTTTGCATCCATCCCTCCTCTCCTCTCCTCTCCTCTCCTCTCCTCTCCTCTCCTCTCCTCTCCTCTCCTCTCCTCTCCTCTCCTCTCCTCTCCTCTCCTCTCCTCTCCTCTCCTCTCCTCTCCTCTCCTCTCCTCTCCTCTCCTCTCCTCTCCTCTCCTCTCCTCTCCTCTCCTCTCCTCTCCTCTCCTCTCCTCTCCTCTCCTCTCCTCTCCTCTCCTCTCCTCTCCTCTCCTCTCCTCTCCTCTCCTCTCCTCTCCTCTCCTCCATTCCTTTGTTTATGTATGTCATGTCATGTCCTCTCCCTGCCCTTCCCATCTTTTATTTTCTTTCCTTTTCCCCCCTGTACTTAGTCTTATATTAACTAACAAACTTTCTCAGCATTGCTCATTCTATAGGGTGATTCAGGCCATATGTCCTTTGTTCCAATATTGTATCTTGGACAAATATGTAACTTGATGGTTGAGGAAAGAACTCAGAACACAAGATAGAAAAAAATAATCTACAGCTGGACCATGTAATCTGGTTTCTGTACATCTAATATTCAGTCTGATAACAACTCCTAGCAAGCATCTGTTCTCACTTGTCTTTATTCCATAAAAGCTGCTAGGGGGCATTGAAGAAAAGGTTTCACACGTATTTTAAAATATCCTTGTATATTGCTATTAATACAGATTAATATTATGCATATTATGTATATTCTTATGATTCAGGTTTCAAAGCAGCAACCTATGCTGCCAAGCTTAAATTTTATTTATTGCTCTTGCAATTAGTTCAAGACTTTGCCTATTTAGTTTCTGAAGATGCAAATCTGGTGTACATTGCATTCTTAGTATCCCTGGGAAAAAGTATAAAGTAAAAGGTAAAAATATGAAGAAAATTTGAGCACATATTTTCTCAGTCTTTTACTGTTAAAAACTTTCTGGATGAGAACAGTACAAAAAAGAGCCAGGCTCCTGTGGTGCTGATAACTTCTTAGTCTTGCGTGAAAGATGAAGCACAGAGGTTCAGTTGTGCAGGCTGGGATCTGATGGCATTATGTTTTAAAAATATTACCTAACTCCACCACATTTCTTCTTATCCATATATGCCACAACATTTTCTAAAGATTCTCAGTGTCATTATTCCCATTTCAAAGGCAAAAGGACAAATGGGAAGAGAGAAATGAAAAGACCACAGCTAAGATTAAGTGTCAGGCAAGTTGTAAAACTAGAAACAAAGTTATCAAGTCCACAACCAGGTCTCTCCTGATTAGTAAATACTATTAATTATTTAAGTCTTAAAATTATTAGAAATCTCTTCATTCACTGAAGACATTTTCAACAAAAGAATAAAGGTGGGACAAAGGAAAAATAAACAGCACAGTTTCTTTTTTATATAATCATTTTTTTAATGAGTAAGAACAGTGTGGAAATAAAATTTTAAAGAAGGCAGGAGAAAACCAATTTAATAAAAAAAATCACTCTTTGGTGACAAACCATGGGTTCATTTAATTAATCAAGCTTTCAAATCACCTTCTCTCCAGGATATCTAAATCTAATCCACAATAATCAATTCCAGGGTGAACACCTCATATTTCAGACCATTAAAATGCAGCACAATACCATGTTTCTTATCTTTTGAAGAAATAGGGCTGTTATATTCATCAATATGCATCTCCAAGGGCAAAAAGTTTTCATGTTGGTTTAAGCAACAGGTCTTTCATTGAATTTTTGAGATGAAGATGAAAAAGAATGTCTTATAGGCATTGTGGGGTATGGTATTAAAACATAAATACCTATATAAATTTTTCCATTAGTTCTCTAGATTTATATTTTCCTACTTAAAAAGATCTTTAAAACATGTAAATTTTAAAGTTTGCAATTAAAAAAATTCAACATTTCATGATACCATGACAATACCTAAAGCCTTGAATAATAACTGTGCAAGCAGTTATTCCTGCTCTCACTTGGTTAGACTGAGTCAAGGAGTCACTAACAAAGATGTGTTTCAGGAATATTACTCAATGTCCTTTCTCTAATCTTTCTCTAGATAATAAAAATAATTTGTCATAACTAAGAAATATTTCCAGCCAATATGAGTTGATCTATTACAAGCTCTTTGTGAAAAACTAGTTAAGCATCTCTCTTTTTGCTAACTGTATACACATAAGTAGATGTGTAGGCAAGGCATTTATTTTCTAGCCCTGGCTTCCTCTTTCTGCTGATAAACCAGAGCAGCATCTTCACAGATGGCTTAAGGCTATGTTCAAAGGTGGTGCACTGCAGACAATAAAAATAATTCAGAAATACTTCAGAAGTACTGCCTTTGTAGACAAAGTCAGAAGTGACAGAGTTGGGTAACTGAATGGTGCCTTTTCCCTTTCCTTTACATGTGGATATCAGCTGAGTCCTTCTGTAGGAGGACTGTATCAGTCTGAGTCTGACTGTAGGAATGCCTCAGGGGTCCAGTCCTACAACAAACTGAAGGGTCATTTTCCCCACAGGGTAAACAACAGTCTAAACACAAATTGTAGAATCCACTTAATTTGGTCACAGACTTTCCTTGAAAGGGCAGCCATTGTCTTTCTCTTCTCATTTATTTCTCAATTATTTGGCATTCTGCTTTTCTGCATTTTATACCCTCTGTACGATTTTCTTTTCCTTTCTGAAAAGTTTATTTTTCTCTCACTAGGTAGAATCACAAGAAGAGTCTTTGTGTATTCAAATCAGTTGCCAGTGCAAGCCAATTTTGCAAAAAGCCATCTAACTGCTTAAATAATATATGCTTCCTTCTCAGAATGTCTTAATTTCTACTCCAAAAGTATTAACAATGAGAATGACAGGTACAGTCCATCTTCAATATAGATTTAGAAAGGGCAGAAATCCCTCCAGTGAGATCTTTTTCCTTCAGGGGACATCAACTGAGATGTCTTATGCAACTGTGGCAGATCAAAACAATACAGTTTCTAAAAAGTGAGAAATTAATGTAGTTTGGAAGACAGAAATGGCATGATAAAAGCTGGAAACTTCTTTTTACTCAAGTTAATGCATATGACAGTGCTTGGAGACCCCTGTTTTTCTGGTTTTGTCCTTAATATTAAAAGGCAACTGTTACTCCAGAGAATCTGAACCAGCAGGAGCAGGAGACTCCCTTTCTGTCAAGAATATAAGAAAATATAAAGGGTCTTGAAGGTAAGACTGCCTGAATTTAACTTTTACACTTTCAGCTGTCTTATTGCTGTGATATTGAGAAAGAAGATAGTTGGCAAGAATGGGCTATGAGAATATTAGGAGAACATTTGGAAAAGTTCAGTAATTCTTTTGTCCACAAATGCTCACATTCTGGCCGCAGTACAGTTCAAGTCCTCTCACAATCTTGTTTTTCATTTTTAATCAGTCTCTACATGCCACAGTTTCATTTTTTCTAGGAACTAAGCTTTTCAGTACTTCCCAAGTAGAATCATTAGATTTTTCTCATTTTTTCGAGTCATCACACTGCACTATACAGCACAGCAAGGAGTCACTCCAAGTGAAAAGTTAACCAACAAAACTTCCATAAAGATCAATCACTCAGGGGTGATGACTGAGAATGGTTTCCAAGCACTGGATGTGGGAAACAGAATGGTAACAAAAGGGCATGAGACAAGACATATGATACAAGTAAACTACAATAGCAAGAAAACTTCTATACTTCTCCTCAGACTTATTCCTTCTTGTCCCTTCTGTTCCTATTCTGTCTTTAGAGAAATCTCTCACACTGTACTAAAGTTTTTCTGCTCAGCTTCAGTTTATTCTTTTCCCATATTATGCTCACAGTCACAGAACTGACTGCTATTTCAGCAGGACAGTTTGCTGTGCCTTGAGATGCCCAGATAACCTGTTGACAGTTTCAGTATCCTGCCAGTATGCTCTGCCTCTATGACCTCTTGGGGCCCATCATAGCCTTGGATGAAAGTGTAACATGTCTTAGGTGAGCTGTCTATGAGAGTGCCTTCACTTTTGCTATGGAATCTCAGAAAAAAAGCTGGTTAAAGAAGAAGGGATGATTAAGACATTTTGCCACAATATTCTTAGAAGCCAATGTCCAAATCTCTGCTCCAAGTACTGGAGATATGATGGAGCAGAAAATAGGTAACTGTTCAGATCAGGAAATTGACCCAAAGAAATTTTAGTCATTACATCTTTAAGAGAAGCCAGCTATTTATTTGCTTGTTTTTCCTTCTCTTCATTGGTTTTTCAAGAATCACCTATAACTCTTATTCTTATGAGGTGTTTTAATCCTTCCAATATCTTCTAAAGGGAATACATGGTGGAATGCCAACAATCAAGAATACTGAGAGTGCGAGGAATAGCTCCATACCTAGAAAGGAAGAACTAGTTGGGGATGTGATATTTGATTACACCCTTGGTGGCAGTGGCCAGCAAGCAGCAGAGATGAAGGGAATGAGAAAAGTAAATAGCAGAGTGCAGTCTTTGTGGGAGCTCATGGCTTCCAATGGGAACTGTCTCTCTCTGGATAAGGCAGAATAATGTGGGGTCTTCTGGCAATGTCATACCAAGTATTGACCAGTGCTGTTTCCACTCTGAAGGCTCTATTTCCTGATATAAATTTTTATACTTTTCCATCTGAGTATTTTTTAAATTAAAAAGCTTCTTTGTAATTTCCAAGTTACTGTTGGATGATGATTTAATTGACTTTAACATGATCTGTTTGGGGTAAATGCCATCCAGGCTGTCTTGTGCATTGATGCATACAAACAGACCTGCAAAATTTACACTCACACTCTACTTCTGATCTGATATACATTTTTCATCATACAGAAACATGTCTTCCTCGTCTTTTTCCTGACTTTCTTTGAAGAATTACCACAAATTTTTGTTTGAATTTCAGTATTTCAGTGATTTTTTATCAATAAAGGGAAGTGTAAATTCAAGTTATTTTTCAGTAAAGCAAATTGCACAAAGCCTAATGCATCAGAATAACCAGAATATTTTCAAAGGACTTCATGATTCAGGTCAGCACTGCTTCTGGAACACATAAGGCCTTATTTTCAAAAACTATGAGTGACCTTACTGTCTCAATATGGACACCAATATTTAAAGAAGACTTCTAAAAGTTGAACTCTGATTCAACTTCTAAAGTAAGAACTCTGGCTTCTTCTGAGTCACATCAGGGGCCAAATCAGAAAAGAAAAAGGTGGTTTGAACGTGCACTTTCTACTTCTCCCCTAAAGCATATAGGTTTTCCTTCTTCTTCCTACTCTCATCCTTGTCACTTAAACTTTGTGTTTCAGCTTCCTCTTCTACAAGAAAGAAAATATTTCTGGAAGGATTTTCTTTTATCTGAGTACGTTTCAAATCCATATCCTAATAGTGGAGAAAACACACTGTCATGCTGACAGAAAATAGGTAAGGTTTGCAATTATCAAGTTTAAGACAGACTTTACATGTATATATGTATATTGCTGCAGAAAAAGCTGTGTTAAAAAAATGTAAATAAAACTAGATTTGTGCTCCACCAAGAAAAGTTATGCATTTTTTCTCCAAATTAGGGAGTGTGTGAATAATGTCTACACAATATGTTACATCATCACTCAGATTTCATTCAAAATAATGAAGTTCTTTTTTTATGTGACAATTCCACAGTTTTAGGCCGACTACTTCAAGTAGCATTCTGGTCAAAAACAACAAAAGTGACAGAAATATTAAAAAGCTCTCAGAATATAATTAACCTTTTGGAAAAGATGCTTTAAAATGTCAGTAATGATGATATGGATATAACTGTAAATATTCTCAGATAATCAAGCTACAATCTATTTTACCAAGAGAAAAACACATAAAGATAATTAATAACTTCACAAAGATTTAAAAAAGAAATTATTTTCACTCTGGTTTTGAGACTTAATATATATATTCTGGATAAAAAAGTGCATTCCCAACTTTCATAGACATTATAGGGAGATACTTATCTGCCTCTGCATACATGCAGGAAAACATTCATTTTAGACCTTTTATTTTAAAAAGAATATTTAATCTTTTACAGTCAAAGCTATTCTAGAAAGACGTTTTCTATGCTATATATCATCACTTAATAAAACTAGTTGTTTCTGATATAAACTCTTGTCATAGTTCTGCTGATAATGTTACATATAACTACATCTATTTAAAACCACCAAGATAGCAATTTTGCAGTACTGAGACCTTAAAAAGGATTTTTTAATACAGAATTCTTAGGGTGTAAATCTGAATTTGCTTTAAGAGCAGATACACTGCTATTTTAAACAACAGTGAGAGTAAAATTCATATAATAATGTTTTCTGATGAGTACAAATGAAGATTTCTTTTTTCCCTGTCTCTCAAAAAAGTGGAATCAAAACTAGAGTTCCTCAAACAGAAATCAATGCTTTTATAATGTCAGGGTTTTCACGTAAGAATTTTCTTAGAAAAAAATTTTTAAAAAGTGATTTTTTTCTTTGTCTTTGGGACATTTAAACAGTTTCTCTTGTTTTGAGAAGATAAAGTAATTTTCTGTATTTTAAATGTATTTTTGTGCACAGACTGGGATACTTATTGACTTTTATTCATGATTCAAAAACTATTCCTCTTTCTTTAAAAACAATTGATTGGAAACAAATCAGAGAGCATAAAATCATCTTAACTTCAAAAATTATTATCATGTAAATGTAGAAGTCACTCAGTTCAACAGTTATACAATAGGCATTTTTTTGCTTGTAGTTTAAATCAGCAGGCAATGTGGCTGCACAAAACCTAGTATCAGATGCCTAACCTCTTGAAAAGGCTTTATCTTTATTAAATACCAACTGCAAGCACTAGTGTGAAGCTAAAAGGCATTATTTATGATTCACAACAGCACAATTAGGACAATAATCACAGGGAATGTAAAGAGTCACAGAATCACAGAATCAACTGGATTGGAAAAGGTCTTTAATGTGGTTGAGTACAACCTATGATCAAACACTGACCTTGTCAATCACTGAGTGCTACATCTAGCCTTTTCTTAAAAACCCCCAGTGACAGTGACTCCACCACCTCCCTGGGCAGCCCATCCCAAAGCCCAGTCATCCTTTCTGTGAAGAAATTCTTCCTAATGTCCAATCTAAAAGGACTCAGTTGAACACACATACCTTGCCCAGGTGATCATCTCCGGTGCAGGTACATTCCACCTGTGGAGGATTGCAGTGTACTGGGTGGGGGAAGCTCTGAGACCTGCCAGGAGCTGGCAACATGAGGCTGAGGCTGATGAAGCATGGGCTGGGTAAGGAATAATGGTGGCCAACCCCCCCCCCCCCCAATAGGATCATCCCTGGGGCAGTGAGAATGACCAGAAGCAGCATGACCAGCGTGGGCAAACAGGGTGTTGGGAGCTTTTCATGAGCATTAGCATCAATGTATCCTGTTATATAAAGCTTTCATCTGTGTGATAATATTACACTGAAATTCACTTGACACTAGGGAAAATACTCATGAAAAATGTATATAAACTTGCAAAGATTAAGGAGATACTTTGATTTTACAATTCCTTCAAGCCTTCAAATTTTAGAAACAATGTTTGAGCTACAATAATCCAGAAAAAGCTTGTGTTTGATTTAAGACCTTTTAAAACTAATGTCTTTCCAAACTGCCAAGCTTAAAATTGTCACTGTACAAGCTCATGGTAAACCACCTTTTGTATTTGGAATGGTACCTTAAAAAATATTGAAATCTGCTATCACAACGTCAAAAAATACTGATTTTATTTTTTGGCCTCAGCTTCTTTTTAAAGCAACATTTTATTTGCTAGTGTATGAAATGTTTTCTGTCTCTGTAATAGGAAAAAGTTTGTACTAAAGAATTTTATTTATATTACAATAAATCGCAGAATACCATGATGCCATTTTTTAACTAGATAAAATATATTAAGTAACCACAAGAACATTTGGTAGTCAATTAGAACAAATGCTCAAATTTCTATAAATCATTTGCCAGCTTGTAAACTCCTACTGTTTTTACCTATGTAGACTTTAGCAATTATTATTTTAACATCATGTCTCACAAAGAAATTAAGTTCAACTAAAAATATACCCACAACAGGGTGAAAACCAACTACATATTTGACAGGTTTTTAAAAAAAAAATTCACTGCGGTGATTTATGTAAGATAATCAATAAGGAAAACAATTTGAAAATAACATGGAGACTTATGGGAATGATTTAAAGAATCATTGGTCCTCTTTTCTAGACAAATAAAATTGGGACGGTAGCTTTCAAGTGGCTATGTTTATAACCCAGCAATTCTGCTGTCATTGTTCTATTCATTCCTTCCTTCTCTTCAGCAATTCATGTCTTTTTACCTTATATATTCAGGAGTGTGCTGGCAAAGGCTAAGAAACAGCAGGAATCACACAATTAGTACAATAGACATGTTGGTATTTCTTTTCAGAACAGACACAGCTAAAGAGGACACCGTTCCCTTCAGTGTCCATCAAATCAATTGAGGCCAAGTGTTAAAATCTTTATAAGTCCTAAATATACCAGTTTAATTTCCCTCTCCTTGTCACAATGATTGTTCATGTACAGTTTACAATATTATGTAACTTTCAATCTATATCAAGTACCAGGTTGAAGTTTTCGAGGCTATCGGGACCAGCTGAAATAAGTGCCTCCTATTATAAACTAGATTTTAAATTTCCTCCTATTACTATGTCAAGGCTTTTTCCTCAAACAATCTTCTGCAAGAATTGCTGACTTATGTTAAAAAGAAAGCCCCAAGCAATTATGATATTCAGACTGAAATATCATGCTAGAAGTCTCTGTCCATTTCACCTTTATCTTTCCTTCCCCTGTGTTATGAGAAACACTTAATTTGCATTGTAGTTAAAAAAAGAGGTAGAATATCTATCAGAGATGCCTCAAATTATTTGATTAAAATTGACAATTCCTCTGAAGGAAAGATAAATTTATTGAGATGGTTAGGTCTGATACATTAATTTTATAGGCAAATCATTATCTCCTCTCTTTCCTGAAGGGAAAATGCTTCAATCTAGGTTTCTTTGTGATTTGTTATTGATAAATGTGGATCTAAAGATAGAGGAGGTCAATGTACAGCCTACTTAACACTAGTAAGTTGTTTTTCAGGGAGCTTTTATTTGCAAATGTGATTACTGCTGATCACAAAAACAATCAAAAGTCCTTGCAAGTTCAATATTCACCAACAGAGAACGGTGCAGGGAAAAGCACTCATTTCTTCTTTTCCCCCATCTCCACAAGCAGAAGTAAAAAAGACCATTTATCAGCCAAGCAAATATAGTACATATAATGGGTATAAATTAAATATCTATGGGGAAATGTATTAAAAATTTAAGAGAAGGGAAAGAATGAATGAGGGCAGGGAAAGAGGGAGGGAGAGTGGAGGAAAGTGAGGAACTGAAGAAGAAAGGAGTGGAGAAAGGAGAGAGAGAAGAAGTGAATGGCTAGTTATAAAAAGTAATGATATAATGCAGAATAGGATATAGGTACTAATAGTTAAAATATATCCCATGTATCTGTGAGCCACAATCAGAGCCTTTAAAGTTAATGCAGAAACAAGAAAACATTGTTGACTTATGTCTTGATCTTTCTCATTAGCTGTCCAGAACACAAATAAGATTGTCTGTAATTATTTTATTTTCAGTAATTAATTTTAGTTCTATAGTGATTGCCTTCGGAGAAAAAGCTAT
Source organism: Molothrus ater (assembly GCF_012460135.2). NCBI lineage: Eukaryota > Metazoa > Chordata > Aves > Passeriformes > Icteridae > Molothrus > Molothrus ater. Next base: position 79,617,183 of record NC_050478.2, read on the forward strand.
TGATCTTTCCTCCTATTAGACACATAAATATTAATGGAAATTGAAGAACTCAACATTTTCAGATATTGCAACACCTCCATCTAACTTAAACAATGTCTATCACCTCAGGAGATATTCTCTGTCAGCCAGCATGACTACTCTTATGGTATGAAAGTTCAATCAAGTATTTGTCCTATCCAGATCTGACTAACAGCACATTTTAATTGTTTAAGCTATTTTTGTGTAGCAAACATGCCCATGCCAATATCTCTGAAATTAGTTTCAGGTCTTCCTAATGAGAAATAAAAATAGTAAGAAAAAAGTCAAAGAACCACCTCCCCCCCTCTCCCCCCACCTGCACCCCTTATTCCAGTTTGATTTGAGAGATGGCTTTCAAATACTATTTTTTTTTCAAGGGAAGTGAGGCTGAGGACAGTGGAGATGATAAAGTTGAAGGTGATGGAAAGTGAAGGACTTGGCTATGACCAACTCCAGAAGGAGTTCCAGCAACAGAACAGAACATCCCCAGCTGAGAGAGGCATGAGGACAGGGCACCTAAAAGTGATTATTGCTGGTGTTTCCACTGGGTCAAATATGCTTCAGATGTATAGTTCATACCTTTACTCTTTCCACTCCATCAAATTCTCAGCATGGTTCTCAGCTTGGGTGATATAGTTCACATACAGCAAAGGCTGAGATCCTGGCCGTTGTCACAAGGAAATGGAAAAGCTTAGCAATGGGGTCAGATGCAGCACAGTATTTAATAGAAGGGAGACATAGGACCTGTGAAAAAGTAAAAAAAATCAGAGAATAGATGGTTAAAAAATCTGTATGAAATCTTGTTCTATGTAGACCATAAATGATCTGTATGCCTTAGTGCAAAAGTAAATTTATGCAGGAAAATGTTCTACCAAGCTGTGCATAAATTTCAAATGGAAAAAGGTGTTAACAAGAAGAAAAATTTGGTGACATGAATTGAAATTGAGAGAAATGGTGTGGTATATATAGAAAGAAGAGATCAACTATGTACATTTATTTCTTATCCATGAAAAGCAAATGTAGAAATACAAAGAATAATGACTCCTTGAAAATGTCACATATTCACAGCTACAAGAAGTAGCAAATTTTAAGATAAGGTATTCTAGATTTTGCTTGTTTTAACACACATGTTCTTTGGGGTTTTTTTCTGCTTTCTGAGTCTGGTACTTCAAACTAAGTTTATAAGGCACTAGAGACTCAGTATGAATTCTGTTTTCAAAGTCCTCACTTCCAGCACCTCTTTTGTCTTTAAAGATCTAAAAATCACTTATTTTACAACTGAAACCTGAAATCTATTTTCTCTCTATCTCTGTCTAGCCTAATATTAAAATATTCAAAGTGGGTTAGCTTGAAGAAAAGTCACAAATTGAATTTTGGAATTTATTTATAGTACTGTACTGCCTTGAGCTAGGAATGTTGTGGGTTCACTATGCTTTGGACACAGAAGGCATACATGAACAGGCATATTTAGCTGATCATCTGTTGGCTAAATAAGACATTGCACTTCTCAAGCTCTTCTCTTGCCAGATAAGACACCAGTTTCAAAAGAGAGGGAGATTCTATACCTTGGAACCCTGGAGGTGGAATACTTAGATCCTGGTGGAGGGTAAAACTGAGAGATCTCTATTTTAGAGAAGTGAATGGCAGCTTTATAGTATAAATATATGTAATAGAAACCTGTGGGTGGTGGGATGGCAGAAATCAGCATTACTATCATTAACCCCTTTTTTGATGTAATATGTTATGAAAGCAATTCACTTTACAGTTGTTTGGGTTTGGATTTTTTTTTTTTATTTTCTAGAAGAAACAGATGAAAGTCTTAATTCATTGTAGCAGGATTTTCTGTACAACACCTGATATAGTGCAGACAGCAGTAAACAAGAAGCTTCTTTTTGGCATTTTACATATGATTAATCTAATATTCAATGGCAAAACTAGCAGAGACAGTTTCAGGAACTGCAAGGATCAACTTTTCTTTTAGCTGCTCTCACGGCACTTGCAATTTCCCACAGTCAACAGACAGGGACTCATGTGCCAGCTCCAGGCAGTCACATGCCATCAGTGCAGCTGGTTCTGCTACAAGACAACAGGCTGGGAGATGCAGAGGCCATGGCTCAAGTCTCAGTTAGGTCTTGGCAACTCTGACAGAGGGCCAAGTCAACCAGCTAACAGCAGTAAGTAATATCTTAACCCACTGCATGCAGACTTCCCATGTCACACCATTAAATTATCTGCAAGGGTGACAAAATTCATTACTTTATAAGAGTAGCTGGTAATTATGGGACTCCTAGATCAGTTAATTAAGTTCAACCAGACTCATACTAGTAATTCAGATCCATAAAAAGAAAGACACCCAAAGAAATATCTTTCCCTGGTATGCTTTTAAATCAAAAGGGAAATTTATGGGGTCCATTGTTGAGAATGGCCTTAGGACCAAGCTTTTCATTTTCAGAGTATGACATTACTTGAGCAGTACATCTCGGCAAGGCAGCAATATAGATGCTTAGAAACAGAAAGTTTCAGCAGAATTAGAGACAGAATTATTAATTTATCCTGAGTGCAGCTATATTGCTAAAAAGCACCTTACTCAAACACAGTTTGATGAGTAATGTCAAATAGCGCATTTTAGTAGTGATGTCTATGAAATCCTTCAAGCAATACATCTATCTTGTGCATTGTACCCCAGTGCTGGACTACTGTGTAAATGTTTAAATATAATGGTATAATACATGCTTTCATTTTATTTTGTAGCTCCTGTGGACCACTAGCACAGATTCATGTAAAAAAGAGTTTAGTCTCTTTATTGAGCTTCTTAGCAGGGCATGTACATATACAAGCTCAGGAGAAGCAGACCCCTGAGAATGTATTCAGAGCATTGCAAGCAAGCCCGAGCCTTTGAGAAATCTGAAATTAATAGCAGAGTATAATTTCCAAGATGTAATAAATCTAGAACGAAACATTACTTACAAATAGGTAGTGTGAGATTCTACCGACAGATTACACATTTCTATAGTAGTTCTAGGTGTGATTTGACAATTGAGAAAAGAAAGATTTTGATGTAGATAAAACAGCCAAGTGTTTTGTGTTCTACTGCTCAGTGTGTGTGTACATGGCTTACATGGACTATCCTTTCTGTCTTCTTCTAAAACAAAAATCAAATATGTAAAGAACCACAGAAGATAAGAAAAACTGGGCTAGAAGACTAATTTGGTGTGGACTCACTGTCTTTGATAAAGCATTTATTTATTCTCTGAATTTCTATATTCTTTGCAGTTACATTACCAGAAAGGATCTAGCTGAGGATCTTGAATTCCTGTTTTCATGGATCATGATTATTGCCATATAGTTTTTAAGTGGAACTGAGACTACTGAAATTCTGGTGGGAAAACAGGTGAACAGTCCAAAGGCATTTTCAGGACCCACATGCTGGGCATGGTAAACATAAAAGCTCCAGCAGGATGCTCCCTGACTTTCCATTGGAATTTTGTGGGGCTTTTACAGTTTCACAGATAATGTGGATACAGCTGAGTATTGTCTTGGAGATTACCAAAGGCAGAGAACCAAGCTTCCAGTCTTTCTTTAGTGAGAAATATGTGGCCAAAGAGCTATCTTAAAATGCCTGCACCTGTAGAAATAAACCAAAATTTTCTTTTTGACTTTGAGTGAGAAGTGCTGCATCACATCTAAAAGAATGAGACACGGAGAAATAAACAGAAAGGTTAATTAATCTCTTAATCTAGCAACAGGCCAGGATGAAAGTCTGATACAGCTTTAGGAGTAATGGGAAGTGACTGTTGAAGCAGTCTGTTGAGTGAAAATCCCAAGGACCTTGCTGTCTCCTAATTGTCCAAGTGACAGTACTGACTAGAAAAAAATTCCCTCTTCAAAAACTGGAAAGAAACAAGGACAAGAGGTATCCAGGGAAAGTTTGTTGAATACCAAAGACTGCTGTTACATGATAGTTGCCCAAGAAAAAGAACACATATCCATTCCATAGTATCTATTCCTGTAGCTGTCATCATCAGAAGAAGCAGCACTAGAGGAAACGGCCAAGCATAAAATAATTTGGTATAACTGGGCATGTTGATCTGCACACACACATATTGATCTGTGCCATCTAGCATCAAATAGCTTGGCTCCAAATAGGTTCCACTGGTAAAGAGGAGAGTACTGGATGGGACCAACTAATCAGTATCTATTAAGCTATGATAGCATTCAGCCTTTTCATACTGGAGGCAGACTAGAGATCTCGACAGGGTTTTGAAATATCCTATTCATGCAATTGCATCCAGCTTCTTTTTGAGTCCAGAGAGAAGATGCATCATCCATGGGAAACCTGTCCTTAAAGTCCTTTAAAGGATAACCCAAAAAAGTCCTTAAAGGATAACCCAAAAAACTCAAGCTAAAAGAACTGTGCTGATTGCCGATCACATGGCCAAAGGCTCTTTAACTTGGCTGCAGGATCCTGATCCCTGTACATAACACAACCAAAGAGAGGAAGAGGGCAACCAGACTGATGCACCACAGGACCTTTAAGGAAAGGCAGGTGCTCTCTTGGCCTCTGGATGGTGATGCTGATGTGTGGCTACACATCATTGTAAGAAGACAGAAACAAGATGCCCTCTAGGATTGTCACAGATTTAGCTACATGATCCAGCAAAGAGACAAAACCAGATATTCTTGCATAATGTCAAATCCCATCCTAAGATAGTAGATTTATTCACTCCAGCTTCTTTACAGATGTGAGCCCTGCTGATGTTGCCTAATAATGTGCCTAATGCCTAATTTGTGGATATGCATATTCCCTATTACACAGAGGAATCAGAAAAATACTAACACAGATTTCTAGCAAAGCATTTGTAAAATGTGCTGTCGTAACACCTTTTTTTTCCTGGCTATAACAAGCATATAAATTAGTAATTTTTAGTTTCTAATATCCAATTATTGCAATAATTGTGGATTAAAAGTAAAACACTTGGCTTTACTAGTAACTTGCATTACATATTGGTAATTACAAATCCACTACTACTAATCTACAATCATAATTGTAGACTATGAATTAGTATGGATTAATCTGGAAGTTATAATTATATATATGTTTTATACAAAGCAACAAGATGTTTCCCTTAAAAGAGACTTTTGCAACAAACAGAATTTCCGATATAATCAGTTGCTGAAACAATTCTTAAATTTCTGATGTAAGAAACATTCAAAAGTCTGCCTTGCTCTCAATGCCTTTGAGCTGGACGCAAGGAGAAGAAACCGTATCAGCACACTGTATGAATGTTGATTTTTTAAGTAAAATAAATGAAGACGGAAATCAATTGAACAGTGACTACAAATGAAAAATACAATAAGGTAAATTGACAAACCAGTTAAAATATAAAGTGCTAATTGAAACATTGGCTGCTATAAAACTTTTGCTCTAATTCACTTTGAATATGCACCAGTGAGGAAAGCCATTGCTTTTCTCAGAAATCCATATATTTCACAAATGTTTTGTAGCTAAATAGAGTAGGTTGAAAAATACAAACTGTTATTTTTTTGCAATAAAGCTGATTTTAATTTTGTTAGATACTTTCTGATAAAGTGTACATTTTGTTAAGGTTGATTCAGTTAGTATGCAGTTCTGGCACTGTTTTCAGGACTGATATTCCTTCTCATCAGCTGAGAAAAAAAATTACGCTAGATATTCTTTAATAATTGTCATGATTAACATCACTAAATAGCTCAACACCACACAATTGCTTGCTCACTCCCCCCCCCCCCCCCAGCAGGATGAGCATAGAATTGGAAGGGTAAAAGTGAGAAAACGTGGGTTCAGACTAAGACAGTTTGTTATGGAAAGCAAAGGCTGTGCACAAGTGCAAAGCAGAACAAGGAATTTATTCACACCTTCACATGGGCAGACAGTTGTTCAGCCATCCCCAGGAAACCAAGGCTTCATTACACAGAAGGATGTCTTGGATGACAAACACCACCACCTTGAACGTCCCCCCTTCCTTTTTCTTCCCCCAGATTTATATGCTGATCATGATGCCATACGGTATGGAATGTTCCTTTGCTCCAGAGGGGTCATCTGTTCTGGCTGTATCCCCTCCCAACCCTTTGTACACCCTTAGCCTCCTCACTGGTGGGGGGAGGTGAGAAGATAAAAAGGGCTTGGTGTTGTGTAACCACTGCTCAGCTGTGACTTAAACAGCCCTGACGTATTGACACTGTTTCCAGCGCAAGTCCAAAACATTGTTCATACTAGATTCTGTGAAGAAAATTACCTCTATCTAAGCCCAAACCAGTACAATAATATTGTTCTATCTCAGTCAACATCCTACCATGTCTCATGCACCACCCAGGTTAAACATTGGACAGCAAAGGAGATATACAGGTTGATTAATCTGCAAATTGGTGGTCCCTTTTTGGAAAGGGACCAAACCAATTCTTCACTCAAAGTGCTCTGTGCATGTAGAGCATAATTACTCCTTCCCTTTTGGTGTACTGAGGTATACAATATGAGTACACTTACAAGGACATGCTTCTGGGCAAGGGATTGAGTGCACCTTCAGTCAATTTTCAAATGATACCAAGTTGAGCATGAGTACCTCCCATCTGCTGGAGGGCAGGCAGGCTCTACAGACTGATCTGGATAGGCTGCCTGGATGAGCTGAGTCCAGTTATGCTTATGAACTTCCAGCATGAAGTTCAACAAGACAACTGCCAGGTCCTTCACTTTTGTCACACTAACCCTATGCAATGCTATAGGCTGAAGGAAGAGCAGCTGCAAGGCCTGGGGTGCTGCTCAGCAGCAGCTGAACATGAGCCAGCGTGTGCCCAGGTGGCCAAGAAGGCCAATGACAACCTTGGCCTGTATCAGCAATGATGTGGCCAGCAGGACCAGGGCACTGGTGAGACTGCCCCTAAAGTCTTGTAGTGAGGTGGGAGCATTGTCTTCTACCATGCCTGCAGCAAGAGGAAATGGCCTTAAGCTGAGGCAGAGGAGACCCATAATAGATATTAGGAAAAAAATCACTGTTACAGTGGTCAGGCATTGATAAAAGTTATCCAGGGCTGAGGTGAGATCACCATCCTCAAAGATATTTTAGAGGCATCTGTTTCTGCTCCTGGGTGATATGGTTTAGTAGGGGTAGCAGTGGTAGTGCTGCATGGTTGGACTGAATGATCTTGAAGGTCTTTTCCAACCTTGAAGATTCTGTGATTCAGTTTTGGGTCCCTCACTGAAAGGTCCCTCCCTTTCACAAGAAAGATATGGAGGTGCTGAAGTGAGAAGGGCAACAAAGTTGGTAAAGGGTCTAGAGCACAAGTCTGATGAAGAGATCCTGAGGGAACCTGAGGGATTGATTAGACTGGGAAAAAAGGAGGCTTGGGGGACCTTTTTGCTCTTTACAACTACTTGTAACAAGGTTGTAGCCAGATGGTGGGGGTTGGTCTCTTCTACTAGATCTCAAAGGAAAGAACAAGATTAAATTGCCTCAGGTCTAACCAAGGGAGATTTAGTTTGGATATTAAGAACAATTTCTTAATGTAAAGAGTTGTCAAACATTGGAAAGGCTGCCAAGGGAAGTTGTGGAATCACCATCCCTGAAGGTATTTAATAAACATGTAGATGCAACACCTGGGGACATGGTTAGTGGTGGACTGGGCAGTGCTGGGTTAAAGGCTGGACTTCACAATCTTATTGGTATTTTCCAACATAAATGATTCTATGATTCTATGAAAAATCCAGAAGAACCAAAAGACCCAGAAAAAGAGGTGTGGTCCATGTGAATATATTATTCCATCACCGAGTCTCATCACAATGGAACTAAAAGCCAGTGTAGTTGTTTGACATGATGGTTTTCTGTTCAAGTGAGCAAGGTCAATACAGCTGGTTGGGCCAGGGAATTCTTCCTCAGTATTGAAAGTACAAAATGAAAAGGATTTCTTCCAATGAACTTCTGTCTTGTGCTACTGGTGTCAGACTTAGACAAATAGAGGCAGACAAATAAAGAGGGAGGAAAGACAGCAATGAAGAGATGAACAGTCTATCAGAAGTTATTGATATTAGTGCTTGGTCCATGTCATCAGCCATCTGTCCTGCCTCCTTTATCAGCTTCTTTGGGATACAAGTATGCTGTCACATGCACTGTCATACAAGTGCTAGTCTCTGTGTTAAAGAATTGAGAAAAATCAATGAACTTTGTCACTGTACCACTTCTAGTGCACAGTGACTGACATAAATGACTGACAAAAACTACTTCACTTGACATGAAACAGCTTTTTTCTTGCAAAATGCAGGCCACTCCCCAGAATACCCACCAGTTAATGGAAATTGCTGGCAATCATCAATTTGTCATCTATTGGGTGAAGAAAAAACAATAATACCTCCCATCTGTAGTGGAGAGATGCAGCATCACTTTAAGGAGGGCTTGTGTAGGGCAACCAGATTCCCAAATGTGCACATGGTAAAAGGAGTTCACCTGCATCTTTAGGTGGAGGTACTTACCTCTACCATTGAACTCCTGACTGGTAGAAATAATCAGGAGTTAAACCTCTGCACATTTAAAATGAACCCTTCTACAAGATTAGTAGGATATGAACCTTTTAACGGTGTTAATAAGACGCTGATTTCTTCTTGGGACACAACTACCAGAGCCCAGCACTCTCTGAGACACAGCAACTTATGCCTATTGGCACTCTCAGGGCCTTGACACAAATCAGCCACAGAGAAATAGGGCCTCAAATTGCAGGAACAATCCATCATCAATTCTGTGGCCTTGATCACTCTATTTAGGTAAAAATAAATCTACTTTATTAACTCAAGAGATTATTTCCTTTCTGCTAAAACATAATGAGTTTTCTTTGCATTTTACAGCTTGATGTAGACATTTATGTGTCCTCCTATCATCATCTCACCTTCTGAGACAGTGATTTAAGTGCCAGCCTTACCCTAAATACATGCTCAAGTCTCAATAGTTGTGTTGAAGATGGCTTAACTGGTGACTGGGAAACAAAAATGGGGAAAAATTATAATGGCCACAAAATCTGATAGTGAAAGTAATGCTTTAGCAGCTAAGGAAACCTGTGTTCCTCTATATCACCAAATATTTTTATTTTGCACAAATATTCTAACCACCAAGCTACTAAATGAAAGCAGATCTTGCAAAACACAGCATTTGTGGTTCTAGAAAGGTGTCAGACCTCTCAGGTGAGAAGAATTTCTAGTCATAGTTGGGAATTTGTGTTTAAATGTTGAGCTGCTTTTAACTGAGCCCAGACATCAGCTGAAAAGTTTCTGTCAATCCAGCTTTTAGGCTCAGACACCTAGACAAATAAACGTATACGTAGACTATTTGAAGGACCCAAAGGACAGAAAAGAAAGGTACTTAAAGGGTCTAGAGGTTTGTATGAAAAAAAATGTGAGATATATTAGTTTTAAGACCTGAAGAAGTCAAAGACCATTGACATTAACAAAAAGAAGTAAGAAGAGGACCAAATAGCAGCAATAAAATGCTTTAATTCATGCCTTGTTGGAAAAGTACAGATTTTCCAAAATCGAAAGAAATCCAAACTTTGGCTTCAATCAGTTCCTTGACTTGTTGTTTCTTGTTCCTCATTCCTTACCTACACTATATAGTATGACATGAAGTGGGAATGACAGGGCATTGCTACTGTTTACTGTAAAGGATCACAGCAAGCTCTAACTCTTCCTCTGCATACAAGACACCTTTTGTAACCTTTCCTCTTGAAATCTCATTCAGCTCACATCACTCAATAGATTTCTCTTTAGAGAGAATAAAAAAAAGATTTATGATATTGTGCCAAAATGCTGAAGACTAAAAGGTTCCAGAGCCACTGTTCTTGCAGTTATTAGCTCTCAGATAATGTCTGATATTAAAAAAAAAGTTATTGTGTACAATTGAAATAATAATCTGAAGAAGAATTGTCACTTTATGTTGTTAACAGCTATAGTAATGATTAAAGATGAGTGACAGGTCATCTGTCATCATCTAAAAATTCATTAAATTTCTTTTTCACTTCATACCCCTGAAAAAGAAATAAGGGAAAAAATGTTCTTTGAGAAACTACGTAAGAATCCAAATACAAATCTAACACCATTTCTCTATAATTTATAAACATGAGAAAGGTTATTGATAGTTCTTTACAATAAACATAGATCTGAAAAATAAAAAATTCATATTGAACAATATTATCTACATTAACTTGTCCTAGAATGACACAATAAAAGTAATTATACAATTAAATAAGGTACTTGTGTACAACTGTAATGAACTCACAACGTAATTGAAGAACTTCACACTGAGAAAAATAATTTTATCCATTCTACTGTTTATTTCACACACTGCTCAGAATGAAGCACATGAATAACAAGTAGAGCTGATTGGAAGGGATGTGTTAGGTCATATTGTGGTAGAGTAAATTTAAAGTTTCTTGACATAAAAAAGGGGTTTAGGTCACAAAACCCAGTACCTATTCAGTGTGTGTATTCTTTGGTATTAATTTGTGTCTCAGTTGCTGTGAGATGCAGATCAAGGCCAAATTTTATTTATACTCACTAAGCAATCACCAGGATTAGCAAAATGGAAGATAGGCTTCAGTAATGTACTACAGCTGTTGGAGACTCTGTTGTCAGGATTGATGAGGCTGGGAATAATTTGAGTCTATTAACAAAATGATATAGCAGCTGCTACAAACCTTGACATAATCTTTTTCCCCAGGTTTGTTGCTCTGGACTGTCATTCCAGAAGCCGTATAGCCCTATATCCCAGATAACTGCATATCTAATCACAAGGAAATTCACATTTACTCCTGTTTTTAAATTTTGATTGCAAAAAAAATTACTTGATATATTTATTTGCTAAATCTGTTTTAATTTCCGTGACTAGTTGAAATATTCCTTCTAGTTTGCTGAAAATGTTGAAAAAATTCTGCTTTTGGTTTGTTTCAAATCAAAGCAAAATCAAAGATAGAATCCCCAGCTTTCATGTGAATTACTAACTCTGGGTTTTGTCTGATTCTCGTTGCTAGACATCTCAACTGCAATGCTGAGAGAAGTGGGAAGCATCTGATTACAGAAATGAATTTCAGGCAGCACTAAACCTTCAAAATCAAAATGAACTTGACATATTTGGGCATTTTGTTCCGTGTAAATCCTATGAATCCTGAACACGACTGAAGCATAAAAAGTTTAGTAAAGGCTATAATTTCATATCAAGGTTTCATTGTCATTTCATGTGCTTTTTGAGGAGTCCTTCAGAACACCTTTAAACTGGGAGAGCAGTTCACATAACATGGTTTTCATACCTTTACCACAACCCAATTTATTAGCAGTGTATATTTTGACGTTCACACAGTCTTTTAAACAGAAAACTAATTATTGTAATTTATTTTTTAACTAGTTAAAAAAGTGCTGTCTTGAGAGTATTAGCAAGACTCTTCATAGGTTTTTTGTTAGCCATGAAGAAGGAAGAAAAATACTCCTTTATTTTTTTTATATACTGCTCCGGTAATTCTTGAGCTACTTCAGAAGATATCATTAAAGCTTCACGGGTTTTGTCTAAGTTCTGCTGTAAATCTGACATAGCTCAATTTGGGTTTTCTGAGTTTTTTGATATTTCAGTATGAGCTAGAGGTATATATTAAATTACAGCATGTTTCTATATGACTCAAAGGACATAACTCTTTCTTTTAGAATTTCTGCCGAGTAAGAAACAGCAATAACTGAAATAGGATTCTGCAGTATACTTCATCATTTTACCTCAGTTAAGTTTTCTGTTAACTAAGGCAGTTAAAGACAACACATTGGTAGAAGTGCATCTGATCTATCATTATCCACAAGTATATTTGGTTCTGATTCATCATTCACTTTGTTTATGCATTATCTGAAGAAATATTTTTAGACTTACTTTGAAACTTTCAACTTACCATGTCCCACCTATTCAGAGGATGTGAGAGGCATAATAATAAATGCTTAGGTCTTCTGTAAAATTGATATCTCAAAAAAAAAAATCCTGCAATATTACTGCTGGTTTTGAGGAATAGGATACTGAAATCTGTGGAGGATGTGGATATGATGAAAATGTGAGAGCACAAGTTTGATCTTGTGCTTTGAACTCATGTGTAAAGTATTGCTCTAAGAGGTTTCCTAAACTAACTTCCACAGGCTGCTGCTGTATGATCTTTCACCAATTTTCTTGGCAGAAGAAAAGTCACTACCCTAGAGAAGAAAGAGAATGATCTTTCTTCATTATAGTGTGCTGTTGTGCAGCAACAGAGCAGAGGTAGATACCGCTCAGGTCATTCTGGAAAAAAACCACCTCAGAGGAAGGGAAAGGAGACTGCCGTGATATATGGCAAAGACCTGGAAACAGGATGCATACAAAAGCATTTTCACAGATTCTGGATTTTGGGGGGAGGGGGGGAAACCCCAACAAATAACCATGTGTCTGTTCTCATCCATTAATCCATATTTATGAAAAAAACCAAGAACATCAAGTGAAATGCTTTCTTTGGAGCCTAATACTGTAGGTTCAGACTGGCTAAATCCTAAGTGGATCAGACATTTTTAGGCTCAAACTAGGTCTTCTCTGAGTTCCTTTGATCACTTGAAACCTTACTGTTTATTTTTTTAAATTATTACTACATTTCAATGGGAAAATGATTAATCATAAAATACTGAGGGATTTACATAAAATGCAAGACATTATGTTATTATATTCCTAGATGCATGCCAAATGTATCAAGAATTTTTAGAAAAGTTAACTAGATAGATAATGTTTTTTAGCACATGTTAAGAAATTATTCTCTTAGCTAGCCATAAGTAGTGAATCATTATATATATATTTTTGGTAGACATCATTACAGTGTTAATCAAGCTATTTTGTTAGTCACATAAATAGAATTACTTTACAGGAAAATAGTTTTCTAGACAAAATTGTTTAATCAGTGAAATACACTAATTCAACTGTATTGTTATATGGATCTTCACTGAGTCCTAATCACAAAAACATTATGAAGTAAATTTAGACCATGATTCCTAGCTGTGGAGAGGAACAGTGACTGTCCTTCAGAAAATTTTCAGCCTTAAAGAATCATAAAAAAGAAAGAAAAATCCCTACCACTCCCATGTTTTACTTCTATGAAGACAATCTGTAGCTAATGACAGACTATAAGCTAGGGCTTTTTTCCAGAAGAAAGACTGCCTTTACAACTGCCTGTGATATTGGGTGGTGATAATCTAGGGAAGAGATTCTTCTTTCTGTTGAAGGACATTGTTTTGCCAAGCTTTACGAGAATGGTTTCATAATGAATTCTTCTTTTCTGCCAAGGTAGGGACAAAATGCTGAGATGGTATTTCTTGTTCAGACTCAGAGGTTTATTAGTTCTTATCTATGTTACAGTCTCACAAGCTGTGAGTTCTACAGTACTTCACCCTAACAAGGTAAAAAATGGCAATGTATCATCTCTCTCTATGAGATCTTTTAAGGATAAACTGTCCAATTAAGAAATGACATGTAAATTTTTTTTTTACTTTTAACCCAATAACCAATCATGTATGCCTGCAATGTGGACTTTTTTATCCAATTACACAATACCACCCAAACCCATGAAGAAGGTGAAGAAGAAGGTAAAGAAGAAGGATCAGCCTCCACCCTAAAACCTCCACCTTGCTTTATATATATTGCTATATTCTAAAGTCTTAAACTCTAAATTTTCCATCCTGTGACATTACATGCTTCTATTCAAACTACACACCCATAATCCCAGTTCTGTCCTTCAATTTTGGAAGCCTTCTCCATGGCCTCAGGTCAAATGTAGTTTTTTCTTGGGGGTCGGTGCCTGACAGCATAGAAAATCTAAAATTCTCATCATTCATGATTCCAACAGTTTCATACCTAAGAAGAAACCTCCAATTCTAAAAAGTGAGGGAAGTAGAAGCCGTAGGCTAGTACTATTAAATACTCAACTACCAGTGTATCAATAGGTAGTAGGAGAAGGAAATCTTGTCTCCTCACTAAAAATTTTGCAAGGCTTTGTTCTGTGCTTTTCAAAAACACAGTGCTGTCTAAACATTAATAAAAAAAATAGTCTAAATTGCATGTGTCTGGATCCTTTTAATCCATCCAAGAATAAAACACCAGATAGTCTGGAACTAGAGGCAGTTTGGTTTCTTAGTGTTAAAAAACCTTGAAGAGGTTCTGTTCAAACACACCTGATGTGAACAGCAATCTGAAATTATAAAGAACAATAACAAAGTAATGTTAGAGGCAAGAAAGATATTGGTGAAAACTGTGATTTGTCCCCAAAACAAAGCAGAGGTTCTAGAGGCATTTTGATCTTCATAAAATTTTGATTTAGCAGTGTTGAATAATGTGTGGTAGCTTATGAACTAAAAGATAAAATGGATAGTAGGTATGAGAAGAAAAGCTTTTTCGTAATTATTATTCTTGCTATGTATGCAGTCCATACCTATGAAGATTAATGTTGCCATTGTTAAGGTGGGAGCATAAACCTTGTAATAAGCAGCTCTCCAGGAAAAATAGGTATAGGAGAAACCTATGTTTCTTATCATAGACATATCACAGACTCCATTTACAAAAAAAAATAATATTCAACAAAATTGTCTGAGTGATCACATTCCTTATTGGGACAGCCCCAAATTCTTTATCATTCAATTAAAGGCTCCGTTTCAGGAAAAGGCAGTGTGCCTACCACTGTCTGTTTCTCTTAGACCACACATCATCTGTCTCTGTGCTGAGAGAGGGCTGGTGCTCAAGCGCCAGGCTGTTGCTGTCTGCATCGTGTGCTTGCTGCACTCCTCGCCTGTGAGTGTCTGAAATGACTTGTAAGAGTGGTGCTGTACTCTGCATCCTTGGAACTGACTCCAACAGGCAGAATGGTCCACATTGCACCAGGAGTGGCAGTCCCCACCTCCCACACTCCTGCAGCACTATCCTCACCAGGCTTCACACCTCAAAGCACCTCTCTACAGACTTGCATCATAAGTGAGGATGTACAGACCACCCTGTGAAAGCAAGACTTGGACAGGCTATGAAAAAACTGCTGTTAACTTTGAATAGAAAAAGAAAATTCATAAAAAAAGGTTTTGGGGTCACATAAGGATGCGAGTGAAGTTGCAATGCATTTCATTATTAAGTATTAAGAGTGAGGGTGTGCCTCATCCTCTGTGCTCAGTTTGGTTTGTTTGTCACTAATGAAGTAGGCAGCGGCTGTCATTGGAAGAATCAATAACAAGAGATCTGTATAGGAAAGGCCTTCTGAGTCACACCAAATGCTTATTTCTATTTTTTCCAAAATAAAATAGGTCATAAATGGAAATCTAGGGAAGAATGAAAAAATTAAGAAGTATCTGTGACAATTTTGCCTCATGCGCTTTCCAATGTTTTTTCGATTCTGGAGTCAGAAAATGTACATGTGCATTAAATAGGTACCCTTGGTCTCCTTTTCCATGAGTTTTCCCCATCTCTCCTTCAGTCCATGTTCTTTTTAGTATTTCCAACATTCTTTAGAGCAATTTTACTAGCCTACAGCTACTGAGTGAAGAACTAATTCCCTAAAATTGTTTTGAAGCTGACTCCTATTAAATTGATCTATCCCTCCTTTTATTTTGGAAAATTTATATTCCCAATGGACTATTAGTCCTTACCCAACCTCTTTTTAAAAGAGATCTATTATAATCTCTTTTTTTTGGTCATTTTTTCCCCAAGTTTTACAGTCTACTCTTAGTTCATTATTTGATACAAAGAAGCAGTGCAGTTTGATACATCTGTTAATCCTTGTTCTTCTTTCCTGAATCTTTCCCAGTTTTCATCAATTCTACTTAAAAGGGAAGAGAAAGGGGTGATTCCAGAGAATTATACAATGAGCTATGACGTTCCGTTTTTTTATTCTTCATTTTTTTTGGAAATTATTCTTACCTTTGATTTGCCTGTCTAACCAATATTGGGCTGACATTTTCATAGAGTCTTTTATGATGACCCAAGATTTTGTTCCTGAGTGATAATGACCAATTCAGGGCCCATTGTGCTGTGAGTGTAGGACTGTTCATTCCCCTATACATGGCTTGACATTTATCTATACCAAATTTCATCTGCCATTTTATTGGCTGCTCATTCATCTTCCTCAGGTCCTCCTGCAATTCTTCATAGTCTGCCTTCATTTTTACTGTCTTGAATAACTTGTTATCAGCAGTAAACTTTACCACTTCACTAATGGCTTTCAGTTCCAGGTCATCTATTATTATATTGAACTGCACAAGTCCCAGGACATACCTGTGTGGAATTCACTGCTGATTACTGTAAAAAATATTAATTCCTACCCTAACAGATTTCATCATTTCACCAAATCATGAAATAAAGTGAAGGACTTTATCTCATGCTATAACTGATTAAACTCTTTAAAGCTTTAGATGACAAATTAAACCAGAAACTTAGTGGGAATCCAAGAGGGATATATCAGTCAGAATACCCTTACCCACATGCTGAGCTTTCAAATATCTATAGTATGTTAATGGCACAGGATTTCCCTTCAAGAATCTGCATTGTCTCTTCCCCAGTGTATGGTCAGATTTATGTTTATGATTATTAATTTGTGCATTATTATAGGCTATACTATTCTCCCTTGTTGAGATAGTAGGTTTATGTACCCTGAATTTCTTGGAATCTCACCTGGGATCAATTTAAAAGCTATCTTCATAACTCCCAAGTACGTCAAGTACCAGGAGAATTTTAAGTAAATCTTGGGTGCATATAATTTGATCCTGCCAAATATGGACCATTCTGCCAAATAGTCAGCATTCTTTTGATCATTGTTGCTAATTTTCCACTGAATGATGCTTAGCAGATTTTTCTCTTTCCACCAAGTCTCTGGTATGTCTACTGTTGCTTTATTCATGTTCCTTCATTTGACAACTTATACTTTATATTGTTACTGTACAGGTTTGATTCTCTTCCCAGCATCCAATTTAAATCATACTCTCTGAGTAATTCCATTCTGTGTTCTAGCCTTCACAGAGACTAAAAAATTTTCCATACCATTATCCGTAATAAATATGTCATCTCCACCTCTCTGCTGTTCTGGACATGTCTGCTTACTCTTATTCCTTCATTTAAAAGTTCACTCTCAGCTTCCTTGATATTAAATGGTAGCAACTTGACCCACTTGTCATTCAGAGGAAGTACATCTCTTCTGCATGACCATTCATTATGCTAGAAGCTTCTGATGCCTCTTAGTCCTTACTACTGGCTTCTCAGTCCAGCATTAAAAGTTCACCTCTCTTTCTCCATCTCCAGCACCACTGAAATTGCAGAGAACATCATAGAGAAAACTACTTTGAGGGTTTTGGTACTCTTAAAACATTCTTCAAACCCTAAAATCTATTCCATTTCTCTCTTTCACTCTGCTATTTTTGTTCCCATGCACACCAGCTACAGACCCCCTCTGCTGATTCCTAGCAGTTGGTAGAGACATTTCATAAGGTCTGACACATTTGTGCACTTGGCAAGCAAGTCACCATGAAATTCTCTCTGCAGTCACAAGCCCAGCTTGCTATTTTTCTGGTAGCAATTGCCCACTACTGCAATCTGCCTCTTGCTTCCAGCAGAGCCTCTGCTTAAGGAGGCATTTCCTTGGCACAGGATGGCAGATGAGCAAGGCAGACTGGGATCCTTTACCCTTCACCCACCTGATGCCTCCCACCCTGCCACCAGCCCCCAGCTGGGGCCTCTTCTTTGGTCTCAGTGCCTCTATGCCAATCCAAAGTGCAAATATGATCCTCTCTGTGCATCTGTGCTGTTTCTCAGCAGTACTGGGTTTGCTGCCTTGAAGAAGAAATGATTAAGTACCTCTAAAAGCTCTTGAAGAGTCTCTCCAGACTCTGAGATAATTCAGATCACTCTCTCTAGCCTCAAAAAAGTTTTAGTTTTGTAAATGTTAGAGTTGCAATCTACCTACAGTATACACATCTGCTACTTGCCCTGAGAATATATACAGTCATGGGGAACTTGGCATAGTAAAATGATCCTTCCCCTCAGCTTCATGCTGGTGAACACCACCACTATTTCTCTCTAAAAGGGTGAAATTAATTAATTAGAAATTAATTCCTAATGTACGTATTCAAGTCTGATTTAACAATTAGCTTAAAAAAATCCCAACTAACTTTTAATTTCCCCCATGTTTATAGATGTTTTTGAAAGTTTTATCCTTACTATAACTATTTTTCAATGCTAAATCTTCACACAACAGACTAAAAAAACCCAAAAAGTTATTGATCTCTACACCAGCACAGACAATGCAGAGTTCACTCAAGTATTTTCCCAGAAATATTGATCATTTTTGCAATATGCAATAAACTTTTAAACTTTTATTAGTACAGCCATATTTTGATCAAATTCAAATTCAAAAACTCCAATACAATGGAAAATAGAGAATTTAAATTTTAAATTGAATATAGATAGAACAGTCAGTTTACCATGTTTCATGAAACACACAGCATCTAAACTGTATCTTCTCTGCCTCACATACCCATACTTCTGTTCAGTGTTAAAGATATTGAGGTTTAAAACAAAGGCGTATTCATTTACTGCCAAAAAATGAAGCTGCAGTTACATGAAGCCAGACAACACACTTTTCAGAGCTGATAAGAAAACAAAAGAGACCCTGTTATTTTCACACAATGCCAAATGCTGCTTGCAATATATTCATATTTTATTTCCTTACAATTTTGTTTTCAGTAATGTTTATTATTTATTTTTATCTCAGTTCATGTACTGTGCAATTTATTGCTTCAACCACTGAATAAAGAAAATATTTGAAATGGCATTTCTTTGCTGGCACCCTGTATCACTTGCTTCCTGTAAATATTAATTTTTTTCATATCTGGAATATTTTTACAAGTACAGTGACACCAAGTCTTTTCAAAATGGTTTTCTTTGAGATGGATTACTTTTCCTTCCTGTATCTCTGTATGATTTGTTTGTGAAGAACTGTGGGAAACTCATATAAAGCTTACTATATAAATTAGGATTGTAACTATTAAGATTTTATTTTATTATAGACATTTTTCCATTCTTTTTGTAAATCATAAATAGTTTCAATGGATATTAATTAAATAAAAGAGTCACATTATTTACTGTAAGCATTTACATCAAACAAAGAAAAAAATTACATTGCATATCATCAGGATTTAAATGCTGATTAAAATGCTGAAAGTTTCCAGGGATAAGATTTTTTTGTCAGATGTTGTGTACAGGGAACTATGTCTTCAAACTACACATATTTATATCTTTTCTCCCCATCATACAATGATTTTCCCTGAAAGATGATTATATCACCTGTACTGCCTTTTTAGTTGAGCATTTGACATGAAGACCTGCATTGTAAAATAATACTCTTCCCCTTTTACAGATTGGGAACGAGGCATTAAGAAGAAAACCAATTTTTAGATCAATGAGAAGGAAGTGATTTGAAGGTAAATTTAAGTATAGTGATTTAATCACAGTTGTCTCCTATGGAAATATATCCACTTTCTATGGGTAGATATAATAAAAAAAACAAAGAGAATATCCCGTTTCTGTCAAACTAAAGCAGCACAATTTTACATCTGAAGTACTGAAACCTTGTTCCTTTGTTTTGTTGTAAACTTGTGTGATAATGAGAGGTGATATCTAGATCATATCTAGATCATATCATAATTGATATGAATATATTTTTTAACAATTCTCTAAATCCCTTTCCAGTAGTTCAAGGACCAGTACTTATTATATGAGAACATAACAAAAGCTAGAATAGTTGTTATTCCCTTCTCATTACTATTCTTGCTTGGTAAAAGAACTTCAACATTACAGTGAAAACAAGTGAAAAGTAGTCTGTAGAAGATAAATAGACAAAATAATTATCAGCCACTAAAAGGGAAAAATGCTATAGACAGCAACAGTGATAAGCCTTTAAGCTTGGGCAGTTTCAGTTCTTGCCTAATAATACACAGTTTATTTGTCTGAATGCATCCTGAATATTGAGGTAGCATGCCTTTGCCACCAGTCAGCTGTAAACAAAGCCCACCTTTGCCATTTGATAACACACAGCCTTTGTTACTGGTAAGGATCTCAGGTGTGCTTGCTCACCCAGAAGCCTTTACCCAGAACAAAAGGAACAGATGGTTCTGATGTCTTGCTGTGGTCACCTCTTCTTCTTCACATTTCTTTGTCTAACATGAGACATCACTCTGTTGTTTGTGTTGTTCCTTTGTTTTCTGAAATAGCCCTTAAGCAGTACATCTGTGAGCCTTTCAGATACAAAATGATAGTTTTTCTTATGTATGATCATCTACTCCAAGACAGGAGATCTAGTCAGTCTCAAGTATTAGGAATTATCTGTTGTTTATATTTTGTGTCTTTTTAAAGTGTGATCTCCCCCTTTTTTGTTGGCATCATGACATAGCTGATGGCAGATGCCATTTCAAAATGAGAGCCTGGTGTGTCTACAGGGAAATGTAATGAGAAGTGCAGCCTAATGGAGCACCATCTATGCTAGTGTGATTGCTCTTGAAGAGCAGAGAAAGATGGTGCTTGATTATGAAAATACAGATAAATATGGTAGAAAACCAGTCCTCTGAGCAGGGACAAAGGAAAAAAGGAGGTCTGTGGCAACCTGAGAAAATCACCAATTTCCTCATGCACCACTAGGAACCCTTGCTAAGGAGACATGAGCCTAGACAGTTTTGCATTCAAGAGTTTATATGCTCCTTTTATTCCAGTCTGCCACTTTTCCCCAGTAAACCTTACATTAAGCTGAAATAGGGAATTGTCTATAATATATTCTTCTACTACTCATTAAAAATCACATCAACATCTTGACAATGTTTCTGTACCTGATTTTCAGGGAAGGGTGAGAAGCGAAATTTAGTGTGCTGCTGGTTTCCTCCACCTCTCTCATCCTCAAGAGAGCTTTTGGTTTAACTGAGTTAAAAGATGTTCAGGTTATATCTGACCCATCCCATGCATGACTACATAATGCATGACATATACAGGTTTTGGACAAATAGACCATTTTTTGAGTTAGCTAATTGTTAAGCTTTTCTGAAACATTGTATACAAATACACATTGGGATACAAATTGGTAGAAATTTCAGTTTCATTAAATCATCTGTCAAATCACAGATTCTATAAGGACAAATGAAGAAATAGCAGTAAAGAATGAGGACATATTAAGAGAGAATTTCTATGATAATTTAAAATAAAGATACCTCCAATGCAGAATTCTTAAAAAAATTTAGGCTTCCATTTTCTCCTGCATATCTGACCCCTTTTCCTGAAGATTTTTCTTCAAGCAGCCTTTTATTCCTCTTACTCAATAACCTCTCAATCTGCTTCCAAGTATTCTCTGGTTTTGTGTATTTAAATATGATAAATTCAGATGGAATTTCTTAGAGAACATTGGAGGTAAGAGATTCTGACCCTTTTTCTCCCCCATTTTTAATTCCTTTTCTTTTTATTTTCTTTCTTTTTTTTTAACATGGTTTGATGTTCAGTTATGAACAGTTTCACTTTTTTTCTCATATAACTGAAATGATTCAAACTTTATTGCAATGTGTGGAGCTGGAATATTTTGTGAATTAATTTCACATGCCATGCAAGAAATTTTATGTTCTTTCAAAACCTATAGTTGGATCCTTTTCATCAGGAAAACTTCAAAGAATTTGGACCCTATATATATGTTCTTCAAAATTTTATGAGTTCAACAAAGATCAACTTCACTGTAAGAGGCTGTAGAGGGGGAGGACACAGGGTTGGGCCAGTTCACATGCAAGTTCTTGATATTTTTTAGTAATTGAGGATAAAAATATTTGCGGTTTGTGTCAATACCTCATTCTGTTTGCTTTAATATTTTTGTATTGCCTACAATCAGCTTCTACTACACGATACCAAATACTGACATCTTTACTTTTAGCATTTTGTGATTCTTACAATGCAGTGATACTAAACTTATTTATTTTAAAATTTGACTTTCACCCTTGATAATTTGAATGCTATAAAACATACAAAACACCCAATATGGTTCAAATTATATTAGTTCTCAATGTAAATGAATTGTCTGTCTCAAAACCCCTGACCAGCCTTGCATGGGAACCTTCATTCAAACCTTTTGCCCTTGGGCTCAGGAGTTCCACTAAAATTGGTTCTGGGCTCCCACTTTTGGCCTGATTTGTGCTGTGATTGCACCATCTCCAGTCCTGTGTCTGGCCCTGCCTCCCTGGTGAGTCCTGGTGAACTTGTTGCTCTCTGACATGTATCTATTATAGTATGCTGGTGTTTGAATATAGCACTTTTGGATTTGAGTGAGATGGGCAATGGGGTAGTTCTCTGGTCAGGTCATGTAACAACCTTACATGAGCATCTTTTGCACAGGACTGTGGATCACATACTGTCAAACTGAACCATTTCCAAAGAAAAAAATACTTTATTAATCATTATTGCTAATGTGTTTTTCTTTTCCAATCAATCAAGGAAACTATATTTGTCGCTTTGTCATTTGGATACCAGCATTTGACTTCCATTTGGTCTTTGCAGTATCTGAAATGACCTTAGGTAACCATTTGTTCTGATTTCTGTCTCAAGCATTTGTTTACAGGTGAATGCACTTCAGTCACATCAGCAATAAAATTTTTCACATTCTTTTTGACAAAATTCAATGGAATGATTGACAGCAAAGGAGGCCATCAGTCAATAAAGGTGGAAGCCAGTA
The DNA here is from genome assembly GCF_012460135.2 of Molothrus ater. Taxonomy (NCBI): domain Eukaryota; kingdom Metazoa; phylum Chordata; class Aves; order Passeriformes; family Icteridae; genus Molothrus; species Molothrus ater. The sequence continues at coordinate 79,639,977 of NC_050478.2, forward strand.
TAAATGATGCATTATGCTACTTTCCAACCTGTGAGCAAAGTCACACAGGGCACTAGGAAATGGAAACAGCACTGAATGAAAAATAAGATATTGTACTTATGTGCAGAGCAATTTCAGCTCATGAATTTGTAAAGGTGTCAAGTTGTTACACAAACAAGAGAGGCGAAGCATTCTGGTATTCTCTCATTAACTCTTCAGGAACTGTAAACCACAATCACTAAAATTTTAAGCTAGATCCAAATTAGTCCCCAGTAACAACTGAGACTCTTTGATTGGGTGGAATCTCATAGTATATTGGTATATTGGTATATTGATTGGGTGGAATCTCATAGTAGGATCTTAAATACATTCCATTAAAAACACCCCAAACACCAAAACCAGACAAATAGAATAGAGCCAAGAAGTGCATTATCTTTGACTAATAGCAAAATGACTGATAGTAAAATGCACACCTATGCAGAGCTCACAAGGTGGATTCACAGTTTTGACCAGGCATTAATGAGCTTTTAAACACAAAAACTTCTCTAAATCCCGCATTATTCTTAATATCCCTCAATTTGATGCATACGCCAAGTTAGTGTAGTGCAGTCAACATGCTGGAGGAAAGGGAATGCCATCCAGAGGGATCGTGACAGGCTTGAGAGGTGGGCCTGGGTGATCCTCATGAGGTTTAACAAGGCCAAATGCAAGGTTCTGCACCTGGGTCAGGTCAAGCAGGAATACAGACTCGGCAGAGAGCGGACTGAGAGCAGCCCTGAGGAGAAGGACTTTGGGGTTCTGGTGGACAAAAAGCTGGACATCACTTAGCAATGTGTCCTCACAGCCATCTGTTTCCTGTACTGCATCAAAACCAACCTGGCCAACAGGTTGAGGGAGAGGGTTCTTGCTTTCCACTCTGTTCTTGTGAGACCCTACCTGAAGTGCTGCATCCACCTCTGTGGTCCCCAGCCCAAGAACAATGTGGATGTGCTGGAGTGAGTGCAGAGGAGGGACACAAAATGGTCAGGGAGCTGAAGTACTTCTCCTGTGAAGAAAGGCTGTTCAGTCTGGAGAAGAGAAGATTTTGGGAGACCTCATAGCAGCCTTCCAGCACCTAAAGGGGGCCTACAAGAGAGCTGAAGGGGGATTTTTCGCAAGGGCATGTAGTGACAGGATTAAATGGCTGTAACCTGAATGAAGGAAGGTTTAGATTAGATAATAGAAAGAAATTATTCACTGTGGTGGTGGTGAGGTACTGGAAGAGGTTGCTTAGGGAAGTTGACACATCACCCCTGGAAGTGCTCAGGGCCAGAGCAATCTGATCTTGTGGAAGGTGTCCCTAGGGGCTGTTGGAACCAGGGGAGCCTTAAAATACCTCCCAGCCCACACCATTCTATGAGTCTGTGGAACAAGATTTTTATTTTGACTTATCAGAGACATACTTAGGAAGGGTTACTAAGGAGAAGGAAAATGAAATACTGAGATTTTTTAAGCACTGTCTAGGCCTGAAACAGAAATGTAGTCACCATATTTCTACATATTTCTCGTGCAACAGTGGCATTTGCTAACCGCAGACTTGAGTAAATCAGATTTATTATACTACACTGGGAGGATGAGTGATCTCAGACACATAATTAAAATGCCTTCCTAATATGTCTGCATTTAGAAAATGTTCCCTTTGAGAGCATGTGGAATTCCTTGCCAGATGAGATCAGACTTGAATGCTATGATTAGGTGAATTTAGGTACAATATCATTTTATTTTGGTAAACATGAAAACAAATTAAAATGATGCTTTATGACGAATACAATTTAAAAATTGCATGCATATTCTCAACAGTTTTATGGAAAAATGGCTTTTTTCAAACATAAGAATAGAGGAAAGTTGTTTATTTTCAAATTACTCTATGTATGCATTTTTTCCAGTATGTCAAATTCACCCTTGTTTGAAGGCCGTTGGTGATGTGAGGCTAATATTTTTTTTCCAGAAAACAAAATGTTTCCTCAAAAACTCCCAGATGGATTTGAAATATGTTCCTGAGCTGTAAATTAAGGTAAAAAACCGGAAGAGCAATTCTGTAATATAGTATTCTATATTACTAAAAGCTTAAAACTACTGAGTAGATGTAAAAGATCCATAAGAGAATTTAGTTTTAAATGAAGTATTTTCCTTGTTGGAGGGACATTTTTTAAGCTATTAATTACTATTTCAGGTATCCCAAATATAACTGAATGTAACGAAGAGATAAATTCTAAAATGAACTTTTACTTAAGAGATGTATTATTTCCTGTTTATATTTACTATTTTAAAGTACAATTTCAGTGACAACTAAATCCCAAGATTTGAATCATGAAAGAGATTTTTAGCATGTGTCTTTTATTTTATGATTTACAGTGTAAGTTGCATGAAGGTTTAGATTGTTTTGGGGATCCATCTGAAAATTGTCTCTGGTTTCTTTCTTTTCTAGTAAAGATACTTCTTAGACCAACAAGCCTGTAAGATTCACTTTTGCAGTAACAGCACCAGAGCTGCTGGAATACAGGGGCTGTGTCTCATGAAAGTATCAAGGTTTTAGAGCAGTTTGAACAAGTCATGAAACTCTATCTTTGAAATAAGGATAATCATTGACATAATGCAAAGACCAGTAACTGTAAAAAACCAAAAGTCATTACAAAAACCACTGGTAGACAGGACTGAAGAGTTATTCCTAGAAAGGAATGGGAATCAGCTGGCCGAGATGAGGAAGAAGCAGCAGTTCTTCAACCACTGCTAAAAGGTCACCAAAGAGCCGCCCTCTTGACACCCAAGCCAGCTCAGGCCTCCCTGAGAACAAGACATCTAGCAGTTTGACCCCTTTTTTTCTTTTTCTTTAAGCTGTGGTGCAAAAAAAGGATGTTCTTACTTAAATAACCTTAAGGAGAAAGAATGCAGTATCAGAGAATAAAATAGATATATCATTTCAGGAGTGAAGCAACTAGAAAAACATATTAGATTATATGTGTAATATCTTTGAAGAGAATGGAGAAAAAGCTTATGCAAAAATAGGGCTTTGTGATATTGCTTAGACTGCATACCTTTTTGCTTTTACTTTGCTAAGTTATATGTTTTTATTTGTCTTAAGTACACTTTTTCCAAAAAACCCCAACAGGTTAAGTCATATGAAATGTAACAAATCTGCATCTCAGTTAAAGTAAAATTGAAGAGTTTTTCTAAAATCTTTATTTCATTGATTTCTGTAATGTACAAGCATCTTCAAACACTGCATTGAAGGGTATATTGCTTAATATGAGATGCAATCTGAACTGCTCAGAAAGTTGGAATTTGTTTTACTACTTCATTTTACTACTTTCATTTTTTATTCTTTTTAAGGTAAGTTTCTATTTGTGAAGATAAGAAATGAACTGGAAACTAGTAACTTCTGTGATAATTGTTAGTTCTTCTGAACATTTGTTTCCTAATACAGAAAAATGAAAACATTTTTGCAGACAGGGGTTTTAGTACCAATGAGTTAACAGACAATTAGCAGGCAGTTAATTACATGTCTGCTCAGAAAATGAGCAATGAATAAAGCTCTAAATGAACCAGCAATATCACATGTGCTAATGATCTGGCACTGCCTCACCAGGAACTCAACAAACATTTACCAATACTATTATACACACACACACACACACACACACATATATATATATGTGTGTATATATATATATATGTGTGTGTGTGTGTGTGTATCTGTGTCTGTGTCTGTGTGTGTCTGTGTGTCGGTATGTGTGTATTTATTTTTAAGGTATGTAATTCTCTAAACCAATAGAAAAGTTAGAAGTTATATCCAGATTCTTGCCTTCTACCACAAATTAAGAATTTGGGAAATAAAATTACCTATTTATAAATATTTTAACTTTCTTATGCCTAATCAATGGCTTTTTAGCAACCAGTTTTTGAAGCATTGCTGAAGAGAAAATTATGCCACAGTGTACCAAAAGTCACTTGTGCAATTTAAGTTAATTCTTACTATCTGACAAAGAAGGAGATAAACCATCAAAAAAGAGTTTACGGCAGTTGAAAGCAAAACCTTGTAATTGGAGTTTGATGCATCTAATTTCATTCCCTTTCTCTGGTCTTTTAAGAGTGCAGAATTATACTGAGATAAGTTTGAAAACCTGAAGAAAGCAAGTAAGTGCCTAATCACCAGATTACAGGATGACTTTCTTTTTCTTCTTTTGACTTAAAATGCAAACACTCATGAAAGTTGCAGCAGCTTTACCAGAAAAAAAAGATCAGGCACTTCCTTCAAGACTATCCCAGGAATCTAAACAGTATATACTGAAGTCTGCCCAGACAGAGAAATAAAAATAGTTTTTGGGTTTCTTGTAGTTCTTCAGTAGCAGCCTTAGCTACCAGAGTGTTTGTTAAAATAACAGTGAAAGCAACTATGTATCCTTACTTATATCCAGAGTTCTGTGAAATTTGCTTCCTCTTTTACTTAAAAGTACCTCGAATTGGAAGTAAAGTTTTACCTCAGGATGAATATTGAGTATAAACTCTGGTCCATGCGTAAATACTTTTGATGCTCCTTATTTGCAAAAGATTATGCCCATTTTGTGTGAGACACCAAAGGGAGTACGCAGGACATCAGGGGAAAGCTATCCAGGTAACCTTAGGTAAGAGAGTAAAAGACAGAAATGGCAATGAATATGCCCATAACTGTTATGGCAATGAGGAAATATGTCAATACCTCATCAGTGGACAATTTAGTACAATTCAAGGGTTCTGAGTTTTTATGACATGAGTTGAAGCCTCCACTTAAGTTCCTATCCCAGACATTCTCTGCTTGAAGTGGAAGCCACTGATGAAAGATTGCAGAGTCAGAATCTATCTTTTGAGCCAATCTGCAGACAAAACCATTTATTGCCATCACTCAGTAGGAAGACACACATGGGTTGAGCTGGTTTCTTCATTTTAGCCTTCACCTGTTGAACATCAAATATTTCCAAAGACTGATTGGACACATTTCACAGTATGTCTGTTGTCATTTTTTCAGTATTACAAATATGAAGTTAGTTTCACTTCTTCAGTAAGAATGTTCTCTTTGTGCATGCAGAGCACACATGTGAAAACTCTAAAAACCTATAAATAGGTCTGAGGATCTATAATACACCATTTGTTTCCATTCAAGCAATTTTCTTGAGTCTGCTAGCTCTCTGCTGTCCATTAATATGAATTGTACTGGGTCATATTCCATGTCCGATCATCTAAATGTTAACTGTTTAAGAAGATACTCCAGTTCATTCACTCCCAACTTTGGAAATGTTACAATTTATTGCCTAACTTAATTTTCCAAATCACAAAAAAAAGAAAGCACAAGAGAAGTATGGCTTATTTCATAAATATATACAAGGATGTATGTAACATGATATATTAATACTTCTTTTCAAAATTGTTTGTGTTTTATTCCATTTTAGTAAGACCTGCAGTCACTCCTGGATAAAGATGTACATTCATTAAGAAAGTTTAATTGCTTTCTTCATAATTTATCCAACAACAACAACAAAAAAGTGTTTTAGAGATAACTTTGAGGACTTTTATTCATATGTTACAGGTCCATGTGTAATACAGGGAACAGGTTCACCACAGAATGGTAACAGATATGTGAGTTCCTTTCAAGCCTTCTCTTTGTGGAAGAAACTTCATCTGGAGCAGATGAACACTCTATTAATCCTTGATTTACAAAGACTTGATGGAGGGTTCATAATCCTCATCTTAGATTTATTTCTTGTAAAACACTGTTTCTGTTTATTGGACTATCCTGTTTACATACCTCCATGCCAAGATTTTGGGGGTTTTTTCCCTAGGATTTAAATTGATTAACTTCTCAAATTCAGTTTTACCATAAATTGTTTTAACAATAGAGGATTATTTACTCAGTTAAGATTTTTTTTCCCAATCTCCCCTGAAAAGTATAATTTTATGATTAAATTAGTTTAAATTTCTGAGATAATGCTTGAGATGATGTCAAGGTATCAAACCTCAGATAAGCACTCCTTCCATGTTATGAGTCTTTCCTGCATGTATAAAAAAGACACATCTTTATTTTGCAAGACTGATAGCTCCTTATGCTAAACCGCAAGGCAGTTACTCACTTCCTGTGAATATAACCAAAATGTACATGAGAACAATTGTAAACATTGTATCCATGAAATTGAATTTCTTTGTCATCCTAATATTTTACCACAAGAACGTTCATTCTTTTATTCTGTGATTGCTTTTATTTGCATAAACATATATTGATCTTCCGCTTTTAAACTGGCCATCAACAGTTAGGAATTTATATTTTGTTAATTTTTATTTATAAAACCTCTGCACATTTATTGCTTACGTTATTGCTTGAAAGGTAAAGTATTAGCAATACATTTGAGTCTATGTGTTTGTCACTACAAAGCCAGATCTTCCCAATTAACTTTAAGAAACCGTGCTGTTTAATAAAAAAAGGAATAGTTACATTGACAACAGAAAAAAGACAAGTGTGCTGGAACCTTCAGAAGAGTGATGGAAACCAAAATTCAGACCTTATCCTGTCCTCTCAGAGAAAGTGAAATAAATATTTCATGGAAAGCTTTGCACCACTCAAAATAATAATTGTCAGTCTAGAACAAAGAAAATGGTTTCCAGGCTTCCATGGTGATGAAGTAAAATGTGACTTTATGTTAGGTGTATAGGAGCCAACTTCATTAATTTTTAAAGAGTAGGTGAGTGCATTCAGCATTATCACTGCAGATGTTAATGCTAAAAAATACCATTGTTCCCTACAAGTCACTACTGGTTATTCACATTTGCCAAGCAATGAACTTTTTATTCATGTAATACATATAAATGTTTATGTGCTGATACTTTCCATTGCAAGTTGTCCCTATGGTAAGAGGGCAAAACAGATCACTTTAGTTAACTGCAGAGTAAAACACAGCTCTCTGGTGGCCTCAGTAGCCACTCCCTCTTAGTTTGATGACCTAGTTTCCTCTGTCTGTGCTTTCCTGCATATGTAATCAACACATGCACAAAGTGAACATTCTTCTCAAAAATTATGCCAAAAAAGCCAAAGCTGCTGCTTGATGAACTGGTGCTGGTGGAGAGCTGTGAGGCTCTGATTTCACAGACCATCATCTAAAATTTAGCAAAGTTTAGTAGCAACAGAAAGGATTTCAGGCTGAGCTTGAACAGCTAAGAAAACTTAAAGACAGCTGTGGAGAGACAGGAAGTCTCATTGTTACTGGTGATATCCGAAAAAGGCAAGAGGAAAATGTCTTTTGCCAAGGACCCTGGAGCTGATGTTCCCAAGGATTCTAGAGTTCTTTGGAAGAGTTAAACTCGGTAAAGAGCTTCCTCTGTTGCTCAAGCATGGGTCTTGAGAAGCTAAGTTTTCACTTTTGCTTTCATTTGAGAGGATATGAGGCAGAGGCAGCTATTAAACTTTGCAGGCATGTGACCGTCTCCAAGCAGCTCTCAACCACAAGAACAGGAATTGGAAAATGAAAAGTGACCTTGATGGTGACATAAGATTGAAGTGAGTGTTCAGAGAAGGTACTGAAATCTAAACAGGCACAGCACAAAAATCTCTATGCAGCAGGAATAATCAGCAGTGTGCTCTGACTCAGCAGGCGGCTCGGGCAGTACTGAAATGGAAATGGCTGCGCTGCTTCTTTATAGTACAAACACTGAGCAGCAGTAGGCAGGGATTATAACATAAAGGGAAAACTAACTGCCTCATACAATAGGACCCAAGCAGGGAGGCTATTCAATTTCAAAAATATTTTATTATTATATCTAATGAAAGATTGGATCTTGCAAACTGCTGGAACCAGAGAGGACAGAGAAGACTTTTGCTGCACATCTGCAAGGTTAGACATAAAGACGAGGCACTTTGGTAAATGTTGGTAAAACCCTATCAGCTGTATTCAATTTCTACTGAGATAAATTTGTTTCAATGATAATCTAAGATCTTCATTACCTTTGAAAATAAGTATTCATCTTCCAAGTAGCTCCCCAAATACAGTTGATCAGATTTTTGGAAACCTTCCCAGTAACATACATAGGAAATGCACAATACTTGTGAAAGAACTGTTCCATATAACACTAAATAATAATCATGTAGGAAGTCTGGTTCCTTGCCTGTGGGTATTCAACATCTGAATTGATGTAAACAGACAAGGGAAAAGAAAAGGTTCTCCAGAGAAGCAAACTGGAGCAATTACATTCAAGGTGCATACACTACAAGGAATTCACCTAGAAACATGACATAAAGCATAAACATCATATTGATAAAATTCCAGAAATACCAACAAAACATGCCTGCAGCAGTGTGTCCATCTGATTTGTATATCCTGATGAAATCATATAGTGATTCACATAGTGATTAGGGGATTCGAACCTATGCTTTGAATTTTTTTTATATTTCAGGAATGAGAATTTTCAATTATGCATCCATCTGTATCTTACTGTACTAGACAATGAATACATAGTCTCAAAATGCTTTTTACAGACAAAAGTGAACAGCTAGATTTGCAATGTTTGCATAAGGATGAAATTCACTCCTAGGCAAATGAGCCAGACAAAAAAGTTAAAAATCATTTAAGTCTTGTTTAAGACTTTGAAATTTTATGCAGTTTGTGGGAGTTTTTGTCACTGGATAATTGCCTGGACAAGCTGCTCTAACACATGTTCAGGGGCATAATTTCTTTGATTTTGCCCATGTTTTCTTTGTACACTTTTCCTCCACTTTTTCTTACAAAATTACCCTGTATTAAAGTAATGATTGGGATGGCTTTAGAGCACCATTCAGGACAGGGCATAATGTCCATTTCTACATAGAGTGGTGGCATCTCAATTGCCTGACAGCACAATGAATAGAATTTAACCATCCCTTTTTGAGCGTTACAAAGGTTTCTTTTTTAGAGTTCTAAAATGTCCTGACATTCCATGATCAGGACCCCATATAAAAGGGTTATACAATCCCAAATATAGAATTACAAACATAGTAAATAAAGGCCCTTCAGTTGAGTAACACGACTTGCTTAGGAGAAATGCACTTTTATGTAATATATTAGATAGCGAAAAAAAAACCCAAACTCAAACATTCCTAGATGGCAGAAGAAAAAAAACCCCTATTTTAAAAGGAATTAAGAATGGGATATGAGTTTAAAGAGAAATATATTCAAGGATTGGCACTGACTGCACAATAAAGTCTTTTGAAGGAAAAAAAAAAAAAAACCAGAAAAAAAATCAAACCCAGAAAGTACTTACACTTAGTGTCTTATGAAAAATGGAACCAGTAGAGAACACTGGGTAATTCCAGAAGTATAAAGTAATAGAAAAGGTCCAAAAAAGGCCATCTAGACCCATCTAATCACTGGAGGTATTTCTTTTCCAGCATGACATTTTAGTTGCAAATGACAAGACAGGCTCTTATGCAATTTTAGCATCAGACTCTTCCCACAAGCCAGTGTTTGGCATTCCCAGCAATGACACTGAATAGCAAGTCACTTAATGAAAAAAAAAATAGCAAGAAGACATAGAGATCAATACTTTACTATGCAATATTCACTGTCCCCCAACATGTGGGATCACAGTCATGGAAAATAGAAATTAAATATACAGCGTTGCACATTCGCCTACAAATTTAAAGTGGTTGCCTTTGTGTATTAGAAATAAAAAGATGGAGACCGTTTCTAATTTTAAAACATCTTGCTTTGTGCACAAAGAAAATATTTTAACGTCATCAAGGGCATGCAGAACTGTTCTGCTTTTAGTTAATGCCCATCACCCTCAAAGTTCAGGCTGGCTTAACTGGGGAAGTAGAACACCACAGGAATGCCAAAGTCATAGGCTCTAATTTTTTTACCCAAAAAGCTCAGAAAAGAAAAGTGTCTGTTCATGTATACTCTTAAAAACAATGTGAGAATAGAGTACCTTATGGGGGCTTCAAGAATGACTTAAGCATTAAACAAAACTGTTCCACTGCAGAAAAAAATGCTCTTCTGTTTGCAGATCAGTTGTGTCATGCCACGAAAGAACTAAGCTACAATTTTCTATAAAATTGCAAAATTCTACCTCAAGTTGAGAGCTTGAAAAGTTATGTACTTTAGAGGAACTTGTAAAGCAGGACTTTAAAAGTGTTACAGTAAGTCAAAAAAAGCAAAATTATTTGTGTTGCTTTAAATAACTGTGAATGACTTATGCTGAAGCATGTTGCCATTTCAGTAGTGCCAAATAAAAGTTTCATTTAGGTGTGTCACTTACTGTGTTGCCTGTAAGGGATTTCATTGATTTTTTTAGATCTTAGTGGGGAAAGAGGCAAATTCATTAGCCATTATTATGGTGCATAATTCAGTAATGTTTCACTGACATCACACAGATTCATCTGTTCACCCAAAGCAGCTAAATCTATCAACAGCTGGTTTTGTTATAAGTGGGGGTTTGAGGCTTTTCCTCTTCTTTTAAAGTTATTTCCTCTGTATTAAAAATAAAAACCTCTAGAAGTGCAGCACTGATTACACTTTTGATAAGTTTCATTTTCTTTTCCTAGGTCTGATTAGAGCTAGAGAACTTTAACTCCTTCCTACTTTTCACATCTGGTCCTATTAGGTTGTTGCAGTTTAACCCAGCCAAAAATAAATATCACTCAGCTGCTCTTTTACATCTTCCTCCTGACCCCAGTGCAGATGAGAATCAAAGTAAAAAGAGTAAATCTTGAGACAAGAACAGATTAATAATGGGGAAAAAAACCACACCACCACCACCAATGATAATATGAAAACAATAATAATAGTAGGTGCTAAAGATAATATTTAGAATAATAATAATTTTTATGAAAATGAGAGATGGAAAATAACACCTGAGACAAACATACAATGTACAATACCATTGCTCACCGTATGCTGACTGATGCCCTGCCTGTCTCCAGGCAGCAACCAACAGCTGAAGCCAGCAGCCCAGTTTATATGCAGTGGCATGACATCCTGTGATTTGGAATATCCCTTTGGCCACTTTGGGTCAGCTGTCCTGGCCATCCTCCCTCCAAGCTTCTTGTGTACCTGCTCACTGGCAGAGCATATCAAACTGAAAAGTCCCTGACTCAAGGTAAACAATGCTCAGCAACAACCCAAACATCAGTGTGTTATCAACATTGTTCTCATAATAAATCCAAAATGCAATGTATTAGGTACTAAGAAGAAATTTTATATTTTTTGACATGAAATCAATACACAGAGCTTTAATATGAGATATAATTGTTTTGCCTATCATGACTCACTGCAGACTACACAAGGGTCTTCAAAAATCAGCACCAAAGCCCTAAACCCCACACATACATTCAAAGAGTCAGAGAACCCCTACCAATGACAACAGCTTCCAGCAACGATGAATCAAACTAAGGAGGGAATGTGATGATATCTTAGTGAGCTCAAGCATTTCTTTGAAGTCTAATTTTACCTGGAAATTCCATATTCTATTTGATTCACTTATTAGTTAATTGGAAAAAGCCTCAGGTTTGAAATTATATCTTCCTACAATTACTGCTTTTTTTTTTGTTTGATCTGAAAAGCTTCTATATATTTGCTGTGAACTGCAATTCCTGACAGCCAGAATTATAATTTTAGTTATTTCAAAGTGGATATAATGATTCATCATCAAACATTCTCTTAAAAACACAACTACTTAATTTTTAATGCATATCCTGTACATATATTTTAAATGAAATAATTTACATTGTAATTGAATGACATTTTATCACAGCAATAACTATAAGGAAGAAGAACTTAACTCCTGAAGATGCGGTAAACCACTTTATATACCAGAACAACCTGAAGGTTCCTACCAGGGCAGTTCAATAAAAATTAAGGAATTCACTTCTCTCACATAATTCAGATACAATGAGAAAATGAATTAGAAGACATATATGTGCCAAGAACAATAGTTCTTAACAGTCTGGAGGTGACTAATCTGAAAACCCACTATTTTTCTTTTGTTGCTAATAATGTAAAAGGCTGTGCTTCGAAGAAATGCTACAATTATTCTATACTCGTATATCCCTTCTGCTACACAAAACTGTAGTTGATAATCACAAAGAAGCTAAAAAGAATTTTGAAACTTCGTTCTTCCAAATATGCTTATACTTACTACCTAAATATACTTCAACTCACGAATCACAGAACTCTAAGGGTTGGAAGGGACCTTGGAGTTCATCCAGTCCAACCGCCCTGCCAAGACAGGGTCACTTAGAGTGGGTTACACAGGACCATGTTGGGTTTTAAATGTCTCCAGAGAGGGAGAATCCATGACATCCCTGGCCAGCCTGTTCCAGGGCTCTGCCACCCTCAATGTAAAGAATGTTTCCCTCATGATGATTTATTCTGTTTGAATTTATGGCCATTGCTCCTCATCCTGTCACTGGGCACCACTGAAAAGAGCCTGGAACCACACTCCTGACTGGGGATGGTGAGCTGCCTTTGAGATATTTATATGTATTGAAGTGATCCCCTCTCAGTCTCTTCTCCAGACTCAACAGGCCCAGCTCCCACAGTCTCTCCTCATAGACTCCAGACCCCAAACTATCTTTGTGGACCCCACTAGGTCCTCTCCATTAGCTCCTTGTTTTTCTTGAAATGTGGAGACCAAAACTGGACCCTGTATTCCAGATAGGACACCTTAAGGGTCAGGGTGACCTTCCTTGACCTGTTGGCCACACTTTTCCTGATGCACCCCAGGATACCGTTGGCCCTCCTGGCCACGGATGGCTCATGCTCATCCACCAAGACTCCCAGTTCCTTCTCCATGGAGCTGTTCTCCAGTAGGTCAGCCCCAACTTGCATTTGTTCTTGAGGTTATTCCTCCCCAGGTGTAGGATCTCATTAGGTTTCTCTCTGCCCAACTATCCAGCCTATCAAGGTCCTGGTGAATGTCAGCACAGGCTTCAGGTGTATCAGTCATCCTCCTCAGTTTTGTTATCATCAGCAAACCTGCTCAGGGTGTATTCTATTCCCTTGGTCAGATTGTTGGTAAACAAGTTGAATAAGAATGGACCCAATAAGTGTCAGCCCCTGGGGAATGCCACTGACTTCAGGCCTCCTATTGGGTTCTTCTCCACTGATCACGACCCTCTGAGTTCTGCCATTGAGACAGTTCTTTATCCACCCCACTCCATTAATCTAAAACACATCTCCAGAGTTTACCTCTGAGGATGTTATGAGAAACATTGTGAAAAGCCTTGCAGAAATCAAGGTAGATTTCTCTGATTTCTATACTTCTTACAGTAGACTGCCCATCCCATCTGAGAAGTTTATCAAATGATCCAACACAATTGCACACAAATTAGTGCATGTATTAGTGCATGTATTCTCATGTGCTCACACAATGCTTTTGCAGAACAATATGCAAGATATCAGTCTCAATTCTAAAAATATTTAGCAAGTTTTAAGAACTGAAAGGTCAAGCTGTAAGTGACCTGATATTCTTCAGTAATGTCACTAGAAAAAGAGATCTGTTTACAAAATCAATTTATCTGTGAAACAGGAGGAAAATTAAAACATCATTTATATTTGTTAATTTTTGGTTTTTTTGCAGTATAGGGTCCCAAAGGTTTTTCCTTTGGAAAAGTGGAAAGAGAGACAGGGAGGAAAGAAATGTAACTGTCTTTTGATGCATTTTTCCCAAAAATATTACCTGCAATTAATCATTAACAGATTATTCCCATTAAATATTGCTAGGCATCTTGTATAAAGATTGAGTTTTTGAAAAGAATATTTCTTGATTGGTGAAAGCTTGATAAAAGCTCTTTGATTTTTTTTCTTTTTCTTCCTCTGATTCTTCCTGTACTATGACAGAAATAGAAGCAGACAGATATAGGAAGGTATGTAAATATACAAGACATATGTTCTTTTCAATCTGAATTACAGTGAAAATATACTATGTGCATATTAAAATATTCCCCTGTGGAATAATTCAAAGAGTGTCTGTTTACATCTGTACTATCCTTTCGTTAAATCATATGGGAAAATCAATTGTATATATGAATATAAGAAGGATCAAATACTATGTCATACTTTAACCTCAATGCCATAAAAAGATCTTCAAAAAGCCAGTGTAGTCTAAAATAACACCCAAAATAATGAAGTTCTCCTGGGAAAAACTTATTTTCTTAACAAGGCCAGCAAACGAAGATGATTTGTAATAAAATCTTAATCAAGCACTGATTGCTTTCTTCTACCACACTGGGAGAGTTATTTTCCGGACAGTACTGCCTCCTGCGACACTGAGAAAGATATTTTTTACATATTATAAAAAGCTAAGTTAGGAATCAGGACTCCCTTTCCAATAATAAGTCAGATAATCAGAAACAGAGATGGAAAAATGCTAAAAAGAAAAGGTGGGGGGAGGAAGGTTCTCATTCATATTTGCCTTTTATCTAGTAGAAATGACAAAAAAGTTTCAATGTGCTTTTTCAATAGTGGATAAAAATTTATACCTGAAACCATAGCTCCAAATACTCAAATGTCTGTCTTCTACCTGCCACATAAAGCTTTTTAAGAAAGAAAAGTTCTACCAACTCCTCTTCTTCCATCATAGCAGTTATGCATCCAGTCCCAAACTTCCTCTCTTTCTTTACTTAGAAAGTCAGTTACAGTAGGGTTGACATTTCAATAAAACACCAGGCTCCTCCACTTTTCTACATGTTCTTTAGAGGAACAAACATAATCTCTATTTGTTACTATTACTGTCCTAATCATCCAAGAAAGAAGACAAATTCTATGTTCTTTTCTTTATGTTGAATAACCAGTCAGTACCAGTAGGTGATGAGTGAAGAATTTATTTTCCTTCATGACTAAAGCCTTATTTCCCCAGGCCATTGAATAACCTGGGTTTTTTTTCCCGAAGAATGGATCAGCCTACAAGCGATTTAGTCCAGACCATGTGACATCATTGGAAAGCAAAACACGGGGCAATAATCCTGCAACATGCACCCTGAATATATATTCCTTAGTAAATAGGATTTACAATTCAAATAAATGTTTTCAGGCAACTGCTGCAGCTATTTTTGAACATCAGGCCCACAATGGTTAAAATCTCTACAATATGTTACTTGCTCTGAAGAAGGGGTTTCTTCAAAATAGATGCTATGGCTGGATTTATAGCCAAACAACCCCACAAAATACTACAGGCTTTTCCACACCCATGACATTAACTTCTACAGTATATACAGTAAATTCATTATACTGTGCCAGACAATATATGTGCACTGCTACATTTATATCTCAGTTGTTACCATAGATATGAAAGAGTCAAACATTGGTTTTACTATGAATTATGTATTCGCAATAAAGAAAAAACATTTCCTCAGTGTTGTCTGTGAATGTTCCATATCTATTAGTGCCTAACCAAAATGTTTCCTTATGCTGTTTCTTTATTTTATCTTATCAAAAATATGTTCCATTGTATAACTTGAATGCTTTTTTACTACAAACCACATGTTGGCCTGATTTATGCCCCTGAGGAAAGCCATAATAGTGACTTTTCCGTCACTTTAAAGCATTATTTTTTCTGTTAGTGGGTTTCTTGACATATATTTAATTTGTTTGTCTTTTCCTGAACATTGGTTGCTGCAGTACTTTATATATTTCTATGGGTTTAACAGGCAATAACAGGCAGTACCATCAACTGTATTGATGCTACTGTCAAGCCAAAAAAATCCACAAAACTTTCTGTAGTAACATTCCAATATCCAAATGAAACCATGGCTTAAAGGTGCTGTCTGCCTTCACAAAGCATGCCAAGAAATAGCAATTGGATCACTAGAGCACTAAGGCATAGGCATAAAATTGTCTCTTCAGCTACAGAATATCAGGAAAGATAAAAGGGAAAGACCACTGGCAATTTATAAGGCCCAAAGAAATATCAGTGCATGACACAAAGAGCAAATCTACCTGTTGCATAGATTGTACACAATGGTGAGTTGAGTTCCTACTAGCGGTTGGGCAAAATGAAATTTGTGTTCCTCAATTACTCTTCTGTCTCAGTTAACAACAAAATATTTCCAGCATAGAAAGGAGTTGGTGTTTTTTAAATCCCAATTTCTGATGAACAGCTTGTATAGTCTAACAAATTACATTTAACTGTTTATTTATAGATCTTTGTTCCCTGTTCCCCAGAGCACAACCAGAGCACCTGGCATGCATAAGAAAATAAATCTACTGAATTGAAACAGACAAAATCATT